>NC_134098.1:35774971-36374971 GCF_000715075.1 Nicotiana tabacum
TGATCTATGGTATGCGAATTTGGGTTGTAACAGGTCAAGAGTCCTCCAAGTAGGCTATCAGCTCAGCAGAAGATGTTGGTGCGCTCCATTTGCTCCGGAGTTGCTTATTTGGTCAGTATGATTTAGACGTGTATTGTTTGGTATGGCGGGGCCCTGTCCCGACCTTTATGATAAGTATGTACTGTTAGAGGCTTGTAGACAAATGTCATGTGTACATATACTTTTATGGCCTTGTTGGCCTATGTTTTGAGTTTATAAATGATCGTTTGGCCTTATAGGCCCGTATGTCAAGTGTATAAGTTTTTATATCAGGTTGGGTCGTTCTATGTCGGATAATTCCCTCATGTTTACTTTATTTATCTCATTACACCCCTTCTGATGATGTAATAAGAAATATACGTTATGTTAGTACTCGGTTAAGTAATGTACCGGATGTCCGTCGCGGCCCATCGGTTTGGGTCGTGACAAAAGTGGTATCAGAGTAGTTCTATCCTAGGGAGTCTACAAGCCGTGTCTAGTAGAGTCTTGTTTATGGGGTGTGTTGTGCACCACACTTATAAGCAGGAGGCTACAAGGCATTTAGGACTGTCACTCTTTCTTCTTACTCTAGATCGTGTGATAGAGCTCAGTTATAAGAACTCAATTTTCTAAACTCTATCTTATTCGTAATACAATGATACTTACATCCAGAAAGATGGTTGGTAAGAGATATAGATGTGGAAGAGTTGAGTCAAGGGAACTCGATTTTGCATCATGATTATGATGAGTAAATGTGAGGTTTTCAGCATATCATGTGTATACTAAAATGTGTAAGCTTCTTGATAAGGAACCTTAAGGCAAGAATATCTACTCATATGGTGAAAAGCAATGAGAGGTAGATACAAGTTTCAACAAGTAAAAGAAGCAAGATGAAGAAGGGTACGAGGCACCCAGTTAATGAAGATTATCAGTTTTTACAATTCAGGCAGAGGAATATAAGCCTTTTGAGTTACCTTCAACAATAACAGAGGTATGTATAATTGGCCACACCATCTCAGTTATACCCTATTGGGGGCTAACAGGTATAGTTTAAGAAAATGACGGGATATCAAGATCCGGCTGGGGTTAGAGTAACCCAAAATGGTGAATGGATTGTTTGTGTTAGTTGACATTTCAGAAGGATATTACAAAGGTGCTAATAGATCTCCTTGTGAAGCAGCCAGATGGTGCATTCTAGAATATTACAATTAGATGTGTATACTAGCATGATCAAAAAAAAAATTCAGAAGATAGGCACTGAAATCCTAGAAGGGATAAATATTACCTCAGTGTGGCTCACGTCCCTAGTAGAGCGAGAATGTTAAGCAACCTGAAGAGCCACTGGATGGAGCAAAGAGGAGCTAAAAGCAAAAGAATGTCTTGTTCGAGTTTTCAAAATAAAGTGATAGACATAAATGTTAGCGGAAATAAGAAAAGAGTTAATGAAGCATTATGAGTAAGATATGATACATGGATGACAACGGTACATCAAAAGATGGCAATATTATAGAGTCTATAGTCAAGTGAAGGAAAGACGAGAGATGACAGGCCTTGAGACAACAAAAGAGTATAGGCCATAAAGTCATATCTTCATTTCGAGAAATAAGTTTGTGACTCCAACGCGACTACCAGAAGGAAAAGTTAGACCCCAGAGTAATAAAAATTAGTATGGGCTGGTGAACAAGATAAATTAAACATGAATTAGGGACTGAATGATTTGATAATGGTCAACATCATGAGAATTTCAGATTGCCTTCAGGCGATAATAGAATTGACAACAAAAGAAGATTCATGAGAAATTCAGAGAATGGTCGTTCAGGAAGACGCCTCCCTAAAGCAAGCAATGTGAGCAAAGTTAAGCTTTAAGGGACTGTATGTGCCAATTGCACTAAGTGTCACCATCGCGAGTAAGGAATTTTGTTATCCTTGGTACAGAAGGATTTCCGCAAGGTGAGTAAGGGTCATCAATGATGTGAAAGGACGCCAAAGATGAAGAGGTAAAATATCTATAGGTAGGTCGTCGTAGCTCCAACTCTTAGTACTCCCCTAAATGGGGGAATATGGAATGATGTGATATTAAGTCAGAATTAAGTGGTTCTAGTAATTATGGGATGGTAAGGGAGGAATGCGATAAAAAAATAAAAAAGGGATGAGATTGCACTTATTCAAAGCCTACAGATATGCTACGATTCTAGAATATTATGCAAACACGACGTCAAAGAAAGGAAGTAGGGTCCCTGCCCGAGATGTTATTAATGGATAAAGAGCTAGTGCGAGATGTAAGTTAAGACAAAGGAAATAACCCAAGATAGATTACGCAGAATATTGATATGAGAATGGGCCAACGAGTAGTTAGTAGTAGATTTAGGAAGAGCCTAGTTATGGCTAGACGAGAGGTTACAGACAGATCAGTAGATCATGCAAGATGAACATAGTAAAACCCGATATAGTGAATTCAGCCTCGCAGTTATGACATTATAATACTTGAGAAATATTCAGATAGGAGTTAGGGTAGTTAAAGGTACCATATGAGTGTTATGGAAATAAAAGAGAGTGTCACTGGGAAGACAATCAAATATCAATTCAGAAGCAACACTACAAGCACAAGGGCGTGGAGGTAAGTAACTACGGATAATTATAGGCGAGGAAGGACATAAAAAATTCCATCGAGTATGCGATGTAATAAGCTCGGAGCTTTACAGGAGTCAGAGGATCCTCCCTAAGTACTACAATGAAAGACTAGCTGAGGAAATAAGGAAGAAGGCTTCAACCTAAGCACAGTGACTGAAAGAGGAAATGGTCTTGTAACAACAGTCTCACAACAACATTGTAAGCACTCTATAAGAAAGTGACACCTATCGTGGCTAATGAACGGGGAGTAAAACCAAAAGTAATATTCGAGATCATATCAGTTGCACGAAAACTCCGGCATGCGTGAAAGCTAAGATAAGCTAAGTAGGCACGCAACAAGAAGGCAGAAAGACCAAGAAACATAATAGCTTACATTTAAAGAAAGCTGAGAAGGAAGGAAAAGAATTATTCGATTAATGATCCGGAGTTAGTTACGTTATGAACGCACTTAAGAGTTCAGAGTTTTATACATGCAGCATATATATTGACAATCATACAGCCATAGAAGATTCCGGTATAAGTTAAAAGAAAGAATTGAGCCCAGGGCATAGACAAGGGATTGAATTGTTAGAAGATTGTATCATGGATATTCCATAGCACCCACGAAAGGCTTAAGTAATAACTAATACCATAAGCCACAGATCGGGAGATAGCTTAAGCTTACATAAAGGCTGATCAGAAGGATGAGGAAACTAAAGAGTTACATCAACGAAGTAAATCAGGAATCTGATTATTGGACCCAGAAAATTATAGACCTCGTGATTGAGAACATTGCAGGATTACTCTTAGATATCAGAGGTACAAGAGATAGAGTACAGTAGCTATATGCTATAGTGGCTTTACGATAAAGCCAGTTAGAAAAGTACCAGCCTCACAAGAAGTCTGTATGAAGCTCCCACCAGATTGTGTATGCACCAGAGGTGCAAGTATTATAAGAGAGCTTCAAGTTGTGGATATGAATTATACCTATGTGGAAGGGGGGTTATGAATGAGATAGAAGATATGATGTGAGACTTTAAGATAAGTAAGGTAAAGTTGGACAACATATGAGATACTCAAATGCAGAAGGTTGTGAATAATCCTTACTTCGGATAGAAGGCTAGAAGTGCGGGGATTCAATACCCAGGAATGATAGCAGCATCGTTAGTATCATGTCTTCCAGCCTATGGTTTCTAGGTGTCGAGAAGCCTAATTAAGAGAGTAAAGAAGAGTTAGAGACGATGTGATGTCTCGCTTGATGTTCCAGAATGACATAAGGAAATCTATGATGTGTCACGACCCAAACCGATGGGCCGCGACGGGCACCCGGTGCCTTACTCAATCGAGTACCAACATAACGTATCTTTCGTATCGTACTATCATTGGCAAATGGGCTAAACGGGCCATTATGGGCTAACCAGAATAAACATAGAACGACCCAACCTGATATAGAAACTTACATACGTGACATACGGGCCTATAAGGCCAACATGATCATTTGTAAACTCAAAACATAGGCCGACAAGGCCATACAAGTATCCGTACATGACATATGTCTACAAGCCTCTAAGAGTAGATAAACACCATAATGGTCGGGACAGGGCCCCGCCATACTAATCAATACATGACCAAATCATACTGACCAAATAAGCAACTCTGGAGAAATAGAGCGCACCAACACCTCTCGCTGAGTTGATAGCCTACTTGGAGGACTCTCAACCTGTCTATCGGGACCTGCGAGCATGAAACGCAGTGTACCTAGGCAAAAGGGACGTCAATACAAATAATGTACCGAGTATGTAAGGAATGAAAATCAGTAAATAAAAGACATGAGAGAAACATGGAGTAAAAGGCTCAACATGTATGTCATAAAATCAATATGCCTTCGAGTAATATCATGAAATCAACTTTATCAAATTACGTATTTTCTAAAACCCATGAACATATGATAGAATAATAGGACACATGGGGAATCAAGAACATAGGCACTCCTAGTACTTCTATGAATAGAGTCATTTATGAAAGTTGTGCATTTGCTTGTTTCGTTTGTATCGTATGGATCATGCCAAAAGGAAAGAAGGGATATCGTTCACATACCTGAACCGATTCTCTTGA
Organism: Nicotiana tabacum; assembly: GCF_000715075.1. NCBI lineage: Eukaryota > Viridiplantae > Streptophyta > Magnoliopsida > Solanales > Solanaceae > Nicotiana > Nicotiana tabacum. The sequence continues at coordinate 35,779,715 of NC_134098.1, forward strand.
CAATCCCTCTCACACACATTGATTGCGACAAAACATGTAACGGCGGATCGAAGTAGAGGAAAGTTCGTATGATATTGTTTGAGAAAGATTGCACCGTACTCCATTAGAATCGCAAAATCCTGTTGATATCATGCCAAGAAGTCTCGTATGAATTGAAGTAACTTGCTTTACTATCACATACGTAATCTCGTATGGATTTGTGTTGTAGCTTCATCCGCACTTTGACATAATCTTCATCCGTATTGTTGTAGCTTCATCTGCATTTTGTTGTAATCTTGTATGGATTCTTTTGGTGGCTTTCCCATCCGTTACTTAGCAAATATAAGTGTGATGTAGGAAGATTTCTTTATCAAAGTGGTGGGCCCCACTTTTTATGGATTCTTGCCAAAGAATTCCCTAAATTTTGCCACCTAGGCTCATAACTTACTTAGTCACATTAGGCTTGATTAAACCTTCATGCTTGCTGCCACGTTGAGGGGGTGTCCCTCTTAAGCATTATCCACAAAATTCAATTTACAAGTTAATCTCCCACTTAAAAATCCATAATTACCAAATTATCCACACAATTAAGAATTATCTCAAATTACTTAAAATACAACTTACTTTTAACATACCTTATACACCTTACTATCATGGTCATGTGGTACCTTGTACGACACTAGTCCATAAATACGGGGTATTGTAGCTTGGACCGTATTTTATCTCAAAATATCAAACTTTGACGAAATTCATTTTCTTTGATTTTCTTACCCTCTCACCTTCACGAATTTACTCTCACTTGTTTGAAATAGCATAATACTTATAATCTCAAAACAATCTTGTTCCCGAACTTATGTCGATTAACTTACGACGAAACTTTAACGTACGAAAATGCGGGATGTAATATCTCATTTCCGAGCTTATATCAATTTACTTATGGCGTACTTTCACGTACGAAGACATGGGGTATAACATGATGCAAGCAAGTTGAAAGGTTGCGAGTAATATAAATAGATAGGTGTAGATCGCAAGCTATTGTATGGTAAAGCGACAATGTTCTAGAAGATAGGAGTAAGGATAAAAAAGGGCGAGTGAGAAGGTGACGAGAATGGATAAGACCTCAAGATTAAAATACCCATGTAATGTGAATCACATTGGGATGTTATGAAATACGGTTATAGAAGCATAGTATCGCCCCTAGATGGATTAGTCTAATCATTTTAGATGTTCCCCAAGGAGACGTGAGCCCTAGAGGCAGTGTTACATAAGAGTTCAAGTTATCGGTATTAAGGTGATTCAACAATGGATGGATAAAAGTTACAAAGTATGAGATGAGATTAGACCATCATTCTTAAGATGAACAGTAATCAAGAAGCATTAAAGGACTTAGATTTATGCATATAGGATAAGCAACAAGAGTAACCTGGAGTTTGGTAGCAGACCTCAGTAACGATAAATCAAAGTAAGAGTTATGGCAGTAAAGTCATACGAATGGATAAACGGATCTATGAAATAAGGTATAACAATATTCGTGAGTTCAACAAAGTACCGAGCGAAGAACTTCAGTATACCCTTAGATGCCTAGAGGGACATCTTATCAAGCTATGTATATGTTTACAAAGTTAGGCCTAGAGATTGGTTAAAAGCCGGAGGAAAAAGGAGAGAAGAGTCGCATAGGCGCACTTACAAGGTAAGAGTCATACAGGCTGCATGACAGAAGGTAGCAACAGTTAGGAGATTGGAAGGATTCCGACCAGTAATCGTGGTGTGAGAAAGAGGCCTAAAGGGGGGGAATGCCCTGGCCTTTAGATTTATTCATAGAATAGTTGCCTAGATGGCAAGGAGAGTACTAAAGTATTCGCAAGAGCTATAGGTTATGATAATGATAAGTGCATCATTCAACATTCGAGGATGAATGTTCCAAAGGGGGGAAATGATGTTACACCCCATGTTTTCGTACGTGGAAGTACGCCATAAGTAAATTAATGTAAGCTCGAAAATGAGATGTTACATTCCGTATTTTCGTACGTTAAAGCTTTATCGTAAGTTAATCGACGTAAGTTCGGGAATGAGATTATTTTGGTATTATAAGGATTAAGAGATTTCAAACAAGTGATAAGTAAATTCGCGAAGGTCAGAGGGTAAGTGAATCAAAGAAAATGAGTTTCGTCGAAGTTTGATAATTTGGGATAAAATACGGCCCGAGCTATAATACCCCGTATTTATGGACTAGTACCATACAAGGTACCACATGACCAGGATAGTAAGGTGTACAAAGTGTGTTAAAAGTGAGTAGTATTTTAAGTAATTTGAGATAATTCCTAATTATGTAGATAATTGGGTAATTAAAAAAATTAAGTGGATAACTATTGGCTGGGAAATTTCCCCAACGTGGCAGCCACATACATAAGCCATTAAGTGACTCTTAATAACTTTGCAAGGTGGCAATCTTTAAAGAAGTGATTGAAGAATAACTTCTCAAATTCAAGATTTGGATTATTCGCAAAGATATGGAATTCACAAAAAGCCATAAAGACTCTCAACGTGATTTCTTCAGTAAGTATCTTACAAGGTTGTGATCAAATTCAAAAAGTGATCATATGGAATTGCTACAAAAATTCATATGAGATTTCATAAGGTAATAGAAACGGGATTTTGCGATTCTAAGGGAGTACGGTACAATCTTTCTCAAGAATATCATATGAATTTTCCCCTACTTCGATCCGCCGTTACACGTTGTCGCAATTGACGTGTGTTGGAAGGATTTTCAAGAGAATCAGCTCAGGTATGTTAAGGCTATCCCTTCTTTCTTTTGGCAAGATCCATACAATACAAACGAAACGAGTAAACGCACAATTTTCAAAAATGACTCGATTCATAGAAGTACTAGGGGTGTCTATATTCTTGATTCCCCATGTGAATTATTATTCTATCATCTGTTCATGGGTCTCAGAAAATACGTAAGTTGATAATTTTATTTTATGACATTAATCAAAGGCATAATGGTCCTATGACGTTTAGAGAGATTTTATTGACGTATTTCATATGTATTTCATTTATTTATACATGTATATTGACCCATGACCAGATGCTGTTATATACGCGTATATTATATGCATATGGGATATGGGAAAAGGTTACGATGTTATATATGCACCACCACCTAATGAGCTGGTATACGTTGATGATTTTCCCACATTGGCCGAGATGATATGATGGGATGCCCTCAGAGGCTTGATGATGTTATGTACGCATATACTTATGCATGGTATGACATTTATACGCATATGCATGTCATTATAAATATTAATGATTCACAGAGTTATTCAGACTTACATGTCGAGTCTTTTACTCCATGTTTCTCTCATGTCTATTATTTACTATTTTTTATTCCTTACATACTCGGTACATTATTTATACTGACATCCCTTTTGCCTAGGGATGTTGCGTTTCATGCCCGCAGGTCCTGATATACAGGTTGAGAGTGCTCTAAGTAGGCTATCAGCTCAGCAGAAGATGTTGGTGCGCTTCATATGCTCCGGAGTTGTTTCTTTGTTTAGTATGATTTAGACGTGTATTGTTTGGTATGGCGGGGCCCTGTCCCGACCTTTATGATAAGTATGTACTCTTAGAGGCTTGTAGACAGATGTCATGTGTACGAATACTTGTATAGCCTTGTTGGCTTATGTTTTGAATTTATAAATGATCGTGTTGGCCTTATAGGCCCGTATGTCACGTGTATAAGTTTTTATATCAGGTTGGGTCATTCTATGTCGGGTAATTCCCACATGTTTACTTTGTTTATCTCAATGACGCCCCTTCTGGCCCACTTACCTATGATGATGTAATAAGAAAGATACGTTATGTTGGTACTCGGCTAGGTGCCCGTCGCGGCCCATCGATTTGGGTCGTGACAATAATACTTGCACCTCTGGTGCATACACAATCCGGTGGTAGCTCCATCTTGACTTCTTATGAGGCTGGTACTCTTCTAGCTGGATTTCTTGTAGAGCGGTTATAGAATATGGTTGTTGTACTATCTCTCTTGCACCTCTGATATTAAGAGTGATTCTGCTATGTTATAATTTTTTGGGTCCAATAATCAGACTCCTGATTTACTTCGTTGATGTAATTCTTTAGTTTCCTCTCCCTTCTGAATGGCCTTTACGTAGGCTTATGCTATCTTCCGATCTGTGGCTCCTGGTATTAGTTATTACTTTAGCCTTTCATGGGCGCTATGGAATATCCATGATATAATCTTTTAACAATTCAATCATTTGTCTATGCCCTAGGCTCAATTCTTTCTTTTAACGTATACCGGAGTGCTATGAATGTCAATATATATGCTGCATGGATAATACTCCAAAATCTTAAGTGTGTTCATAATGTAACTAACTCTGGATCATTGATCGAATAATTCCTTTCGTTCCATCTCAGCTTTCTTTAAACGTAAGTAATTACTTTTCCTGGTCTTTCTGCCCATTGTTGCGTTATGCATATGCATACTTAGCTTATCTTAGTGCCCACACATATTGGAATTCCATACAACCCATATGATCTTGAATATCACCTTTTGATTTTTTTCTTCTTCCCGTTCATTAGCCAAGATAGGTGCCACTTTCTTATGAAGTGCATACAATATTATTGTGAGACTGTTGTTACAAGACCATTTCCTCTTTAGGTCATTGTACTTAGGTTGATGTCACGACCCAAATCGATGGGCCGCGATGGGCACCCGGTACCTTACTCAACCGAGTACCAACATAACGTATCTTTTTGTATCATACTATCATAGATAACTGAGCCGGTGAGGCTGCCATGAGATAAGTAGAATACAACATGAAATACCAACTTATACATAAGACATACGGGCTTATAAGACCAAAATAACCACTCATACACTGAACATAGGCCGAAAAGGCCATACAATCTTTTACGTACATGACATCTGCCTACAAGCATCTAAGAATACATAATTGTCATAAAGGTCAGGACAGAGGCCCGCCATACCAAACAATACACGTCTAAATCATACTGACCAAACAAGCAACTCCGGAGCAAACGGAGCGCACCAACACCTTCCGTTGAGCTGATAGCCTACTTGGAGGACTCTCGACCTGTCTATCGGGACCTGCAGGCATGAAACGCAGTCCCCATGAAAAAGGGACGTCAATACAAATAATGTACCGAATATGTAAGGAATGAAAATCAGTAAATAATAGACATGAGAGAAACATGTAGTAAAAGACTCAATATGTATATTTGGATAACTCTGTAAATCATGAAATACTTATAGTGTTATGCATATGCGTATGAATGTCATGTCGTGCAGAGGTACATGTGTTCATAACATCATCAAGCCTCTGAGGGCATCCCATCATATCATCTTGGCCATTGTGGGCAAAATCATCAACGTATACCAGCTGATCAGGTGGTGGTGCATATATAACGTTGTAACCTTCTCCCATATCCTATATACATAGATATACATACATATACGCATATATAACGCCATCTGGTCATGTGTCAATGTACATGTATAAATGAATGAAATGCATGTGAAATACGTTAAAAAGATTTCTCAGAATGTCATAAGATCAATATGCCTTTGATTACTATCATGAAATAAACTTTATCAACTTACGTATTTTCTAAGACCCATGAACAGATAATGTAATAATAAGACACATGGGGAATCAAAAATATAGACACCCCTAGTATTTCTATGAATAGAGTCATTTATAAAAGTTGCGTATTTTGCTCATTTCATTAGGATCATACCAAAAAGAAAGAAGGGATAGTCTTAACATACCTGTACCAATTCTCCTAGAATTTGCAATTCACGCTGTACAGAATCAACAACAAACGTTATCTCTATTTGGTTTGGAATTGTTTTGCTCCAACGTTATCTCCATTTGGTTTGAAATTGTTTTGCTTGCTTAACCCACTCTCTTTACATAAGAGATTCAATTGGATTTGTAAGGCATACATGAATTCACCTTGCAAAAACATGAAGCAAACTTGATAGCATGTAATATCTCACTAATTATAAGAAAGTCCCTTAAAATTGGGGTTGTGCGCCCCACTCTTGTAGATGACTTGGCCTCCAATCTTGCCACCTTACTAAATGAACTTAAGAGTCACAAATTTTGGCTTGGATGAAGACCTCAATTGTTGCCACGTTAGGAAGCTTACTAACCTTATCCAAAGATTATAATTAATTAGCTAATCTCCCACCAAAAATCATTAAATACCTAATTATTCACATGATTAAGAATTATCTCAAATTACTTAAAATACTACTCACTTTTAACATACCTTATACACCTCATTATTATGGTCATGTGGTACCTTGTATGGTACTAGTCCATAAATACCAGATATTATAGCTCGGACCGTATTTTTTCTCAAAACGACAAACTTCGACGAAACTCATTTTCTTCGATTTGCTTTACCCTCTCACGTTCACGAACTTGTTTGAAATAGCATAATACTTAAAATATCCAAATAATCTTGTCCTTGAACTGATGTCAATTATCTTACGACAAATTCAATGTACAATACTATAGGGTGTAATATCATCGTAATATAATACTGCAGAGCATAACATCGATGTAATACTGCAGGGCGTAACATTAACGCAATACTGCAGGGCGTAACAATTGAAGCCCTCTTCCTTATTTCCTCGGATAGTCTTTTGTTGTAGTACTTGGGGAAGACCCTCTGACTTTATTAAAGCTGCGAGCTTATTACGTCGTATACCCGATAGAAATTTTGATGTCCTTCCTCGCCTATAATTATCCGTAGTTACTTACTTCCACACCTTTGTGCTTGTAGGATTAGAATATGGTTGTTGTACTCTTATACTTCTAATACTAAGAGTGATTCTACAATGTTTTAAATCACGGTCTCTATAATTTTCTGGGTCCCATAATCACTCTTGATTTCTTTAGTTGATGTAAGTCTTTAGTTTCCTCTTTCCTCTGACCAACCTTTATGTAAGCTTAAGCTATCCTCCGATCTGCGGCTCCTGATATTAGTTATTACTTTAGCCTTTCATGGACGCTATAGAATATCCATGATATAATCTTCTGATAATTCAATCCTTTGTCTAAGCCCTAGGCTCAATTCTTTCTTTTAACTTATACCGGAGTCTTCTACGACTGTATGAATGTCAATATATATGCTGCATGGATAATACACCGAAATTTTAAGTGTGTTCATAACGTAACTAACTTTGGATCATTGATCGAATAATTCCTTTCGTTCCATCTCAGCTTTCTTTAAATGTAAGCAATTACTTTTCCTGGTTATTCTGCCACTTGTTGTACGAATACTTGGCTTATCTTAGTGCCCACACATATTGGAATTCCATACAACCCATATGATCTTGAATATCACCTTTTGATTTTTTTTCTTCCCGTTCATTAGCCACGATAGGTGCCACTTTCTTATGAAGTGCATACAATATTGTTGTGAGACTGTTGTTACAAGACCATTTCCTCTTCAGGTCACTATGCTTAGGTTGAAGCCTTCTTCCTTATTTCCTCAGCTAGTCTTTCATTGTAGTGCTTAGGGAGACCTTCTGGCTCTTGTAAAGTTACAAACTTATCACATCGTATACTTGACGGAATTTTTTGATGTTCTTCCCAACCTATAATTATCCATAGTTACTTATTTCCACGCCCTTGTGCTTGTAGGGTTGCTTCTGAACTAATATTTTGACTGTCTTCCCAGTGACATTCTCTTTTATTTACCTTTAACCACCCCAACTCCTATCTGAATATATCTCAAGGGTCACGATGTCATATCTGCGAGACTGAATTCTCTATGTTGGGGTTCACTATGTTTATCTTGCATGATCTGTTGATTTGTCCGTATCCTCTTGTCTAGCCATAACTAGGCTCTTCCTGAATCAACTGCTAACTATTCGTTGGCCCATTCTCGTATCAACATTCCGCGTAATCTTTCTTGGGTTATTTCCTTTGTCTTAACTTACGTCTCGCACTGGCTCTTTATCTATTAATAACATCTCGGGCAGGAACCCTTACTTCCTCTCCTTGACGTCGTGTTTGCATAATGTTCTGGAATCGTTACATATCTATAGGATTTGAATGACTGCAACCTCATCCCTTTCTCATTTTTATCTCATTCTCCCTTTACCATTCCATAGTTACTAAAACCACTTAATTCTGACTTAATACCACATCACTCTATATTCCCCCCTTTAGGGGAATACTAAGATTTACTATTACGACGAGCTACCTATAGATGTTTTACCTCTTCCTCTTAGGCGTCTTTTCACATTATCGATGATCCTTACTCGCCTTGCGGTAATCCTTTTGTACTAAGGATAACAAATTTCCTTACTCGCGAGGGTGACACTTAGTATAACTGGCACATACAGCCCCTTAAGCTTAACTTTGCTTACATTGCTTGTTTTAGGAAAGCGTCTTCCTGAATGACCTTTAAAAGTTATTCTTCTGTCATCCATTCTATTATCGCCGGAACGCAATCTCTGAATTTCTCATGATGCCGACTATTATGAAATCACTCAGTCCCTAATTCATGTTTAGTTTATCTTGTTCACCAGTTCATATTGATTTCTATTACTCTGGGGTCTAACTTTTCCTTCTGGTAGTCACGCTAGAGTCACGGACTTATTTCTCGAAATGAGGATATGACTTTATGGCCTATACTCATTTGATGTCTCAAGGCCTACCACCTCTCGTCTTTTCCTTTTCTAGACTATAGACTCTGTAATACTGTCATTTTTTTATCTACCGTTGTTATCCATGTACATCTTACTCATAATGGTTCATTAACTCTCTTCTTATTTCCCTGCTAACATTTCTGTCTATCACTTTATTTTGAGAAATTAAGAAAGATACTCCTTTTGCTTTTAGTTCCCCTTGCTCCATCCACTGGCTCTTCGGATTGCCTAACATTCTTTCTTTACTAGGGACGGGAGCCACACTAAGGTAATATCTATCCCTTCTAGGCTTCCAGTGCCTATCTTTGTAGTACTCATATCTACCTATACTATTTTAGAGTGCACCATCTGGGTGTCTCACAAGGAGATCTATTAGCACATTTGCAATATCCTTCGGAAATGTCAGCTAATGCTAACAATCCATCCACCATTTTGGGTTACCCTAACCCCATCTAGACCCTGATATCTTGCCTTCTCTTATACTACTTATGTTAGCCCCCATAGGGCATAAATGAAATGGGTGTGGCCAATTGTACATACCTCTGTTATTGTTGAAGGTAACTCAAAAGGCTTATATTTCTCTACGCTAGTCTTCATTAGTTGGGTAGCTCGTACGTACCCTTTTTTTTCATCTTGCTTCTTTTACTTGCTGAAACTTGTATCTACCTTCCGATTCTCTTATTCCTTTTTACCATAAAAGTGGATAGATATTCTTACCTTAGGGGTCCTTATCAAGAAGTTTACACATCTTAGTACACATGATCTGCTGAATACCTCATATTTATCCATCATAAGCATGATGCAAAAATTGAGTTCCTCTAACTCAACTCTTCCACAGTTATGTCTCTTACCAACTGTCTTTCTGGATGTAGGCATCATCGTATTCTGAATAAAGTAAAGTTTAGGAAATTAAGTTCTTACAACTGAGCTCTACCACACGATCTAGAGTAAGAAGAAAGAGTGACAGTCCTAAATGCCCTGTAGCCTCCTACTTATAAGTGTGGTGCACAACGCACCCATATACAAGACTCTACTAGACACGGCTTGTAGACTCCTTAGGACAGAACTTGTCACGACCCAAACCGATGGGCCGCGACGGGCACCCAATACCTTACTCAACCGAGTGCCAACGTAACGTATATTTCTAATTATATCATCATAAGGAAGTGGGCCTAAAGGAGCGTCATGAGATAAATAGATTAAACATGAGGGAATACCCGACATAAGATGACCCAATCTGATATAAAAACTTATACATGAGACATAGGGCCTATAAGACAAAAATTACACTGAACATAGGCCGACAAGGCTGTACAACCCTCCACATATATGACATATGTCTACAAGACTCTAAGAGTACATAAATATCATAAAGGTCAGGACAGGGCCCCGCCATACTAATCAATACATGTCCTAATCATACTGACCACATAAGCAACTCCGGAGCAAATGGAGCGCACCAACATCTTCCGCTGAGCTGATAGCCTACTTGGAGGACTATCGACCTGTCTATCGGGACCTGCGGGCATGAAACGCAGCGTCCCCAGGCAAAGCAGACGTCAGTACTAATAATGTACCGAGTATGTAAGGAATGAAAATTAGTAAATAATAGACATGAGAGAAACATGGAGTAAAAGACTCAACATGTAAGTCTGAACAACTATGTGAATTATTAATATTTATAATGTCATGCATATGCGTATAAATATCATACCATGCTTAGGTATATACGTTCATAACATCATCAAACCTCTGAGGGCATCCCATCATATCATCCCGGCCACTGTGGGCAAATCATCTACGTATACCAGCTGATCAAGTGGTGGTGCGTATATAACGCCGTAACCTTTTTCCATATCCCATATACATATAATATGCATATATACGCGTATATAACGCCATCTGGTCATGGGTTAATGTAAATGAATGCAATGCATGAGAAGTACATCAATAAAATCTCTCGGAATGTCATACGACCATTATGCCTTTGATTAATGTCATAAAGTAAACTTTATCAACTTACATATTTTCTGAGACCCATGAACAGATGATAGAATAATAGGACATATGGGGAATCAAGAATATAGGCATCTCTAGTATTTTCTATGAATAGAGTCATTTATGGAAATTGTGCAGTTGCTCGTTTCGTTTGTATCGTATTGATCATGACAAAAAGGAAGAAGGGATAGACTTAACATACCTGAACCAGTTCTCTTGACAATCCCTCTAACATACGACAATCGACAAAACACGTGACGGCAAGATCGGAGTAGGGAAAAATCCGTATGATATTCTTGAGAAAGATTATACCGTACTCCCTTAGAATCGCAAAACCCCGTTGCTATTACGCAGTATAGTTTCGTATGAATTTGTTTTGCTTAAGACCGTTACCTTGCTGAATTTTTAATCCATCTGTCTTAATGAATTTGATCATAATATTGAATAACTTTTCTTGCTGAAGCTATCTGTCACTTTGAAGATGTAAATGTCTTCATTTTTGTGAATTAAAGAAGTCTTTTGATAACATTCTTCAACCCAAAGAGATAAGGTGCTCATCTCTTGAAGTGTTGCCACCTTGCAAGGTGATTCAAGAGTCACTTAATGGATTTCCATGTGGCTGCCACGTTGGGGATGGTGTTACCCTTAATCTTATCCACCAAACACCTTAATTACATGGTAATACCCTACTAAAAATTAATAATTAACCAATTACCCACATAATTAAGAATTATCTCAAATTACTTAAAATACTACTTACTTTTAACACACTTTATACACCTTACTACCATGGTCATGTGGTACCTTATATGGCACTAGTCCATAAATATGGGGTATTATAGCTTGGACCGTATTTTATCTCAAAATGTCAAACTTCGATGAAATTCATTTTTCTTCGATTTGTTGACCCTCTTTCCTTCACGAATTTACTCATCACTTGTTTGAAATAGCATAATGCTTATAATCTCAAAATAATCTCATTCCCGAACTCACGTAGATTAACTTACGACGAAACTTTATCATACGGAAATACGGAATATAATATCTCATTTCCGAGCTTTCATCAACTTACTTATGGCGTACTTTCACATACGAAAATATGGGGTGTAATAGAACTGTTCTGATACCACTTTTGTCACGACCCAAACCGATGGGCCGCGACGGGCACCCGGTGTCTTACTCAACCGAGTACTAACATAACATATCTTTCTTATTACATCATCATAGGTAAGTGGGCCAGAAGGGGCGTCATGATATAAACAGAATAAACATGAGGGAATACCCAACATAGAACAACCCAACCTGATATAAAAACTTATACACATGACATACGGGTCTATAAGGCCAACATAATCATTTATAAACTCAAAACATAGGCCGACAAGTCTATACAAGTATCCGTACACACGACATCTATTTACAAGCCTCTAAGAATACATAATTGTCATAAAGGTCGGGACAAAGCCCCGCCATACCAATCAATACATGTCCTAATCATACTGACAAAATAGCAACTCCGGAGCAAATGGAGCACATCAACGTCTTCCGCTGAGCTGATAGCCTACTTGGAGGGCTCTCAACCTGTCTATCGGGACCTGCGGGCATGAAACACAGTGTCCCCAGGCAAAGGGACGTCAGTACAAATAATGTACCGAGTATGTAAGGAATGAAAATCAGTAAATAATAGACATGAGAGAAACATGGAGTAAAAGACTCAACATGTAAGTCTGAATAACTCTGTGAATCACTAACATTTACAATGTCATGCATATGCATATAAATGTCATACCATGCATAGGTATATGCGTTCATAACATCATCAAGCCTCTGAGGACATCCCATCATATCATCTCGGCCATTGTGGGTAAATCATCAACGTATACCAGCTGATCAGGTAGTGGTGCGTATATAACATCGTAACCTTTTTCCATATCCCATATACATATTATATACATATATACGCGTATATAACGACATCTGGTCATGGGTCAATGTAAATTAATGCAATGCATGAGAAGTACGTCAATAAAATTTCTCGGAATGTCATAAGACCATTATGCTTTTGATTAATATCATGAAATAAACTGTATCAACTATGTATTTTTCTAAGACCCATGAACAGAAGATATAATAATATGGGGAATCAAGAACATAGACACCCCTAGTACTTCTATGAATAGAGTTACTTATGAAAGTTGTGCATTTGCTCGTTTAGTTTATATCATTTGGATCATGCCAAAAGGAAAGAAGGGATAGCCTTAACATACCTGAGCCGATTCTCTTTACAATCCCTCTAACACACATCTTTTGTGATAAAACACATAACGGTGGATAGAAGTAGGGAAAAAATCTGTATGATATTCTGGAGAAAGATTGCACTGTACTCCTTTAGAATCGCAAAATCATGTTGCTATTTTTTAAGAAGTCTCGTATGAATCTCTTGCTGAAGCTATTTACGTTGCTATGAAGATAGATATATCTCTCTTATGTGAGTTTATCATAATCTGGTGTGATATCTTAAATGAATGGATGAATTAGAAATATTCCTTATTATAGTGGTGTGGGCCCCACTTGGCATGAATGAATTTTTGGCCAAATCTCTTAATTAGGCCACCTTGTTTCATGAATTAAGGGTCACCAAATAGGGCTTTGATTTGGTGCCACGTTGGGGGAGTTAGGCTTATCCAAAATTATCCACTCATTTCCTTAATTAACTTGTTAATCTCCCACTAATCCAATAATTAATCAATTACTCACATAATTAAGAATTATCTTAAATTACTTAAAATACTACTTACTTTTAACACATTTTATACACCTTACTATCATGGTCATGTAGTACCTTGTATGGCATTAGTCCATAAATATCGGGTATTAACCGTATTTTATCCCAAAATGTCAAACTTCGACGAAACTCATTTTCTTCGATTCGCTTACCCTCTCACTTTCACAAATTTACCTATCACTTGTTTGAAATAGCATAATACTTATAGCCTCAAAATAATTTCATTCCCGAGCTTACGTCGATTAACTTACGATGAAACTTTAACGTACGAAAATGCGGGATATAACATCTCATTTTAGAGCTTCCATCAATTTACTTATGGTGTACTTTCATGTACGAAAACATGGGGTGTAACAATATGCACATATGGTGCGGTTCTATTGTGGCCTTATAGCGGAATTGAGCGAGAAGAGTATTGGGTATTGCTTGGTTAATGGCGTATTGGTTATGTTCTTTCGGATTTTGTGTAGCATGGTGTCATTTGCTTCTCCGTGGTTATGGTAATGTACTTTGAGTACTTGATGTCGAATTGCGCACGGTTATTGTTTTTTAGCAGGGTGGCTTGAGGTATTCCATATGGACCAGTATTTGGACAGGGTCGCGTATTGCAGCAGAGTTATGTGGAAATATGATCCTTTATGTTAGATTCATGTGTTATGGTTATATGGTGTGTGATGGGTTTAAGCATTTTGTGGTGGTGGTACTTGATGAGCTTACGGGATGATTCTCTCGTTTGAGTCATTTTCCATGATTGAGTACATTTGGAATGTTGCTATTTGGTGCACGGATTTCACGGGTTGTGGCTTTAGATTGTATTGATGTGTCATGTTACTAGAGTGATCGTGTTGGATGAGATAAGGTCACTGGACCTAGAATGGATTCTATCGGATTTGATTGTGGTATATTTGGAAGGATAATATCGAAAGTCGGCTTACAAACTGGCTATAGTTCTTGTAGAAGGAGAGGGAGCTCCATGACCTGTTGATCTGATGAATGGTTATGAATTCTGCATGTTTCTTTCATCATCGGCAGCGTACGAAGGTTTTAGAGCGAGGCTTTATTTGATATGAGGTCTATTACCGGTATTTGGTTGTTTTGAGCAGCTACTGTGATTTGAAATTTTCGCTATGAGTATTTGAGTTATGTGGTACATCATGTGATTACATCTTGGGTTATAGATATGGCTTGATACAGCTTGTTCAGACTTATACAGTGTGTAGATGCGAGATTCTGATCTTATAGAAATTGTGGATGTTGGAAATTAGATTCTAAGGTTTATGGGCTAGGTCGAATTAAGGAACTACAGTTTAGTTGTGTTCTCGGGCCTATATGGGATAGAGTGACGTGATATCACCCCAGGGTATGTGCATGGTAAGGTTATACGGCGGTTTGATGGCTTTGAGAACAACTTTGGACACGTTCGAGAATGAACGTATGTTTAAGTGGGGGAGGATGTAACGACCCGACCAGTCGTTTTGAGCATTTATACTTCGCTCGATAGTTTACGGGCGTGAGTAACTCCGTATGATGTATTTTTACTTGTGTGAATCGTCGGTTTTGGTTTTCAAGTTATTCGGAATCGAATTGGAAGAATGGATTTCATTGTTGAAGCTTTAAATTGGGAAAGTTGACCAAGTTTGACTTTTTGTGAATTTGAACCTGGAACGGCATTTTGATTGTTCTGGTAGGTCCGTTGGGTGATTTTGGACTTAGGAGCACGTCCGGATTGTGATTTGGAGTGCGTCCGGATTGTGACTTAGGAGCGCGTCCGTGGTTGAATTTGGCTCGAAATGGCGGAAGTTGAAATTTTAGAAAGTTTGACCGGGAGTGGAATTTTTTATATCGGGGTCGGATTCTAATTCCGGAAGTTGGAGCAGGTCTGTAATGTCGAATGTGACTTGTGTGCAAAATTTGAGGTCAATCGGACGTGATTTGATAGGTTTCGGCATCGGTTGTGGAAGTTTAGAAGTGGCAAAATAGATATAAAAAAGTAGTTATCAGTTCATATTATCCACTAAAAATGAGTTGCCTAATGAAATTTTTAAAAATGAGTCTAATATATATAGATAATATCCATATTATCCACTTAAAAATGGATAATCAATGGATAACCGATGGGTATAACTTTTACATTTATAGACACAAATCGGGGGTTCCTCAAGTTTGGTAGACTAGGAATCCTCCCAATAGTAATCGTATTCAAGAAGCCATTATTCGTTGGTTAACCCCTTTTTTATCCGTACTAAATATGGATCAGGTCGAATAATTAATCTGTTTTTCATTACCCATTTTCGATCCAACCATATCCGATCCAACCCACCCGTTTGCCACCCCTATGGAAGTTTGAAGTTTCAAAGTTTATTGAATTTGAATTGAGGTGTGATTCGTCGTTCTGATGTTGTTTTGTGTATTTTGAGACCTCGAGTAGGTCCGTGTTATGTTATGGGACTTGTTGGTATGTTTGGACGGGGTCTCGAGGGGCTCGGGCGTATTTCAGATTGATTTCAGATCATTTTTGCTTCACTTGGGTACTACTGTGTTCTGTTGTTTTCTGGTGTCTCAGTTCTTCATCGCGTTCGCGTGGCAAGTGTCGCGAACGCGTAGTTTATTTGGGGTGGCAGTAGCATTTCTTCATGTCGTTCGTGAGTAATGGTCCGCATTCACGTAGTGTTGGGGCAAGTCTTCTTCGCGTTCACGTATGATGGATCACAGACGCGTAGGGTTGAGCAGGGAGCCGGAGCCGGAGGCCTTCTTCATCGCGTTCGCGTAGTTGGAGCCGCGTTCGCGAAGGTCTGAGCCAGCTGTGAGTCACGATCGCGAGGTTTTTGCCGCAAAGGCGAAGTGTATTATGGTGGCAGATTATTTTGTTCATCGCGAACGCGATGGTGTTGACGCATTCGCGTAAGAGGATGCCTGGGCGGAAGTATAAAGTACTCTATTTCGAGGGTTTCAGCCATGTTTTACATTTTTGGAGCTATGGAGCTCGGATTGAGGCGATTCTTATCGGGACTTCATATTTAATTGAGTATTGTCTTCTTCCAGTCAAGAGAGCAGATCATTGTTGTCGGGCTAGTTTCATGACATTGTGAGCTCGTGAGTGAAACTGGAGAGATTGATGACTGAGTGAGGCCGAGGGCCTGAGTGAGAGTGACATTTTGGGATCGGGCTGCACGCCGTAGCATATTATATTGATTATATTTTATATGGATCGGGTTGCACGCCGAAACAAGTCTTCGGGCTATATATATATATTATTGGATCGGGTTTATATATATTATTGGATCGGGTTGCACGCCGCAACAATATTGGATCGGGTTGCACGCTGCAACAATATTGGATCGGGCTGCACAAGACAGCAATATAGCGCTTGGGCTGAAGGAGCCCCTCCGGAGTCTGCACACCCCCAGTGAGCGCAGTCGACTATATATGTGTGGATCGGATTGCACGCCGCAATGGCCCTTATTGTAACACCCCGAAAAATTTCAAAGTACTTAAGTGTAAGGCCTAGTAAAAATTTGCAAAGAAAATAATGTTTCATGGTGCCGGTCTAGGCATATGTGTTTGAGGAATGTAGAAATTCTTTGTGGCGAGCTTGTGAGCCGCGGTTCGGACTTTTTGGGTTGAACAATGCACCAGAAAGTAAAAGAAAAATTTTGGCGGAAATGTGCATTTTTGCAGTCCATTATGCGACCGCAGAATCACTCTGTGGACCGCATAATGGCCGCAGAGTGAGGCAGTTAATTGGGTCGGTTGGATGCAACTATGCGGTCGACTATGCGACCGCATAACTGTTATGCGGTTCATTAAGCGACCGCATAACAGTTATGCGGACCGCATAGTGACCGCATACACATGCAGCCTTTTTGATCATTTTGTCAGCAATTATGCGACCGGTATGCGGTCTGCATAACCACTATGTGGTCGCATATGCGGTCCGCATAACCACTATGCGGTCACATATGCGACCGCAGAACCTGTTCCGGAGCTTCATTTTTGGGTTTTTAAAACCCGACTCTATTTTGTTAAATACACTCTTTGGGTCATTTTTGAGCTATTATCTGATATTTTAGAGTGAGAGAGAGTGCCCTAGAGTGAGAAGGTGTTCTTCAATAATTGTTCTTCAATTCTTGCTCAAGTTTTGGAAGATTAAGAAGGGAAGCTCACTAGGTCTTCATCCTAGAAGTAAGATTCTACACCCTAAACCCTAATTTCAAAATCTTCTGAAAATGGGCAACTAGCAAGATAATTTTTTGGCATAAGAGTTATTTATTTTACATGCATGTGTTATCAAAGGGTGTAGGAAGATTGTTGAGCTAAAAATGGTAACGATTGGGTTGTGGGATGATGGAATCCTTCATAGAAAGGACATTGAAACCTTATGCACACCTAGTCTTTCATAAAATGCTCAAGTGAGATAGAACCATGATCATCTTCCAAATTTTGATTCAATTTGTTATATTTCTACAATAGATTGAAGTTGCTAAGAATTCCGGAATGTTTTAGAGTTTAAGGAAGCTCAAGTGAGGTATGTTGGCTAAACTCTTCTCTTAGAATTGAAACCCACGATATTCATGTCAATTATGCAAGTCCCGAGTGATTCATTATGAAACTGGTTATTCCGAGTAAGATTGGGTTGAAAGATATATGTTCAACAAGCATCCCAAATTCTTTATTCATGTTATGTTACCAATTGAGGATGTGTTAAAATATGGGATGTGCATTAATAATGTTTCGACTTTAAGTCAAGTTCAAATGAAGGCTATTATGCCAAATTTTGTGAAATATCTCTATGTGCCTTAGACTCTAAATTGCTCTCATGTGTATTACACACCTTGATTTGAATTGTATTTGTTGTTGACGATGATAATGATATTTGAAATTGATAAGGTGAGCATGAAATACTGAATATGGCCAACGTGCCAAGAATGATCTTATAATTATGGCCATTAGTGCCAATGAAATGAAAAGATGTGAAAGTAATATGAAATGTGATGATTGATATAAAAAGGTTGATGTCTCAAATAAGACGGCCTAGCCGATCGGGTCATGATCGAACACCATGCCGCACACATGATGGTGATTGTGCTGGAAATTATAATTGAAATTGTGATTGTGGTCGATGTCCCTAATGGATGGCCTAGCCGATCGAGTTGTGATCGGACTCCGTGTTAAAGACGGTGGTATTGATATTGAGAGAAATTGTGGTTGATGTCTCTAATGAGATGGCCTAGCTGATCGGGTCGTGATCGGACTCCGTGTTAAGAGTACGGTGGTACTGGTTTTGTGAATAATGGTATTGTGGACAATGGTATATCGATATTAAAAATCTCCCAATGTGAGATATGGGAATTAATTTAAACACTGTCTTGATCCTAAATTGAGGTTTGAGGTTAATTAAGGCTTTCATTGATATTATGATAATCTTGCTTGTATTATTTGTCATTGTATTGAGAGACTGTTTAGTTATACATACTAGTGCTATTCGACGGTACTAACGTCCCTTTTGCCAGGGCGCTGCATCTTTAAATGGATGCAGGTGGTTCTACAGCAGGAAATATTGATCAGTGATAGCAGTACACCTTCTTTCCAGCTGACTTGGTGAGCCCCACTTCATTCTGGGGTCATGTATATTTTGTACTTTGTGTATTCGGTTTGAGGTATAGCCGGGGCCTTGTTGCCGGCATTATCATTGTACTCTTCTTTTATCTATAGAGGCTCCGTAGACATAGTGTGAGTTATGTATTGGTGCTGGGGAAAGACAAAATATGTTATGTTGTTGTTGTATTACTTGTCCATTTGAGACTTTAAAATTGATGAAACTATTAGAGATGAATTGGTATTGCAGACATGAACACATTTTTGTCTAATTAATGATAATATGTATTATCTCTATTCATGGATGAGTTTGGGTAGAATGAAATCTAACAGGCTTGCTCGGTCGGGTTCACTCGATTGAGCGCTGGTCGCGCTCCTCGGTTTTGGGGCGTGACACTTATGGTCATATATGGATCGGGCCACACGCCGCAGCAGGTATTGTACAGTGCTGAGTGATTGAGTGTGTTGAGCATTGAGCATAGTGAGAGAGAATGCGAGATAGTGAGATTAAGTACTCTGAGAGTATGAGTACATGAGCTCATCATTGAGATGCATTGCATTTGACATGCATACTTGAGATACATGCATAGAGATGCATTTCCTTCTGCTACCCTGTTTTGGGGACATTTATGTTTTTACTTGTATCTTGACATGTAGGCATAGAGAAGTACTTTCATCATGCTATCTGAAAATGAAACATCTTGATATTTGTTGAAAGGAGTTTTGGGAAAAATCACAGTTTTAAAACTTACTCGTATTTTGGCTTTTTTGGTAAAAGATTTGGATTTTCACTGAGATACTTGAAAAGAAATGCCTATTTTTCTGGAACTGTGAACGGAATGAGCCTTTTATTTTTGAGATACTCTTTTGTTACGTGTACTATGTTGTTATGAACTGTTGTGGAATATTGGTATTGGACCAGACCTTTCTGTTAGCTCGTCACTACTTTCAACCTAAGGTTAGGTTTGATACTTATTGAGTACATGGGGTCAGTTGTACTCATACTACACTTCTGCACCTTGCGTGCAGATGTTGGTTGCTGATGTTGCTATGTTCTATGGGAGCTGGATTGAAGATGCACCTGCGTCCCGATTATAGTTGCCTCTTGTTCGTGGTAGCCTTAGATCTATAAAACTCGATTTATGTACTTTTCAAACATACTATGTATATATATTTCATTTTCGCTTTGTAAACTCTATTCTTAGAAGCGCATGATTTGTACTACCGGTTCTTAGGGAATGTATTAGATTCAGATATTTCTTTACTTAATTACTTTATTAATTTTTATTGGAATTGGTTAGTGGTTAATTGGCTTACCTAGCGGGTTGGGTTAGCACCATCATGACTAGTCAGATTTTGGGTCGTGGCATTTCCCATATCCTTTATTTTCTGCACTTTAATTCTAGTTGTTCAATTCCTTATTGTTATTGCTACCACATTTACTTCTCAAATTCTTACTCTAGTTTGGATTTCCGACTTTGTTGTTATCAAGTGGTATCATAGCGGTTCTATCAAAATTTCGTTCTTGATAATTCTAGGTATTTGTTGAATACTAAGAGCAAAAAAAAAAAACGAGTAAAAAAAAGCAAAAAAAAAAAAAAAAGAATTGCTTGCTTTCCAGGAACTTTCTTTTGTATCTAATTTGTTTCCAAAAACTATCAAAGGAACAAGAAGAGGGGATCCCAGATTTCAAAGATATGAAAAATAAAATCAATTTTTCATACTATTTCTAATCTAAATATATAATCTTTTCCTTTTTGTTCGTGTCTTGTTTCAACCGAGCCTAATAGTTCTAGGATTTGGTTCTTCTTTCATTTGTTCCCCAAAAATCTATATTTTACTACTAAGAACTTTATACGAGTTGGGTTTAACTATAAATCTACAAAGTATTTTGTTCAAAGGTTATTACAAGAGGAAAAAAAAGGCAAAGTGTGTGTGAGAACAATTGAGAGAAAAGTCAATTTGTTAGATACGATTTTATTATTTAAGATGTCACGTACATGTAGTGATGATGAACAAAGGGTTCTTCAAGAAGCCGAAATCAAAGCAAGAAATAATTTTACCTTGTAAGCTATGCATCAACAATTCGAAAGGTGAAATTTGCAACTCCAAGAGATGAGGGACACCATTGCTGAGAAAAATGATACAATAGCTGAAATTAGAAGGGAAAATAATGTTAGGCCCCGAGCTAGGAGAAATGTTCCCCTTGCTCCCATTGTAAATTATGAAAACCCTATAGATGATTTTAATGATATTGAATTTGATAGGGTGGGAAGAGATAGAAGGGGACAAAGAGGTAGAGTAGAAGATAATAATATAAGTAGTATAAAGATGAAGATGCCATATTTCAAGGGAACAATGGATCCAGACTTGTACCTTGATTGGGAGAGAAAGGTTGAATCCATCTTTGACTTTCACAACTACTCTGAGGGTAAGAAGGTTAAACTTGATGTTGTTGAGTTTATAGACTATGCTTCTATTTGGTGGAAAAAAGCTTACTAGGGGCCGATTGCAAGAAGGACAAGCACCAATTGCTACTTGGGCTGAGATGAAGAGGGTGATGAGGAAGAGATTCGTACCATCACACTTTCAAAGGGAACTACAACAACGTCATCAAACATTGAAGCAAAGGTCAATGTCTGTGGATGAGTACTTTAAGGCTATGGATATGGCTATGATACAAGCTAATTGTATGGAGGATGAAGAGACTACAATGGCTAGGTTTTTAAATGGTTTAAATAAGAAAATAGTTGATGTATTAGAATTACAACAATATGTAACAATAGATGAGTTAGTTGATTTGTCTGTAAAGGTAGAAAATCAAAATAAATTAAAGTAAACTAGCTCGTGAAAAGGTCAGTCAAACATTATCTCCAAGAATCCATGGCCGAATCAATATATGAAGAGTTCTTCTAGACCTCAAGAAGACAAGGATAAAGGTAAATTTGAGAACAAAGAGGGAGGTAAAAGCTTTAACCCTAAACCTTTTACACCTTTTAGTTCTATTGAATGTTGTAAATGTAAAGGAAGGGGACATATGATGCTTGAATGTCCAAGTAGAAGAAACATCATTCTTAGAGAAGATGGAGGATATGAGAGTGAAAAAAGTGAGGGAGAAGAAGAGGGATATGTGAGTGATGAAGATGATATAGAACTACCTAATGATGGCATGATTGTAGTTAGGAGGATTATGACTATCAATTTGGGAAGCAATAGTGAAGAACAAAGGGAGAATATATTTCATACTAGGTGTGTGATAAAGGGGAAAACTTGTTCTATGATCATTGATAGTGGTAGTTGTGTTAATGTGGTGAGTTTGTACTTTGTGAAAAAACTGGAACTTGCATGCATGAAACACCCTACTCCCTATAGACTCCAATGGTTAAATGATAGTGGTGAACTAAAGGTAAACAAACAATGCATGATTTCATTCAATGTTGGTAGATATGAGGATGATATTCTTTGTGACATAATCCCTATGCAAGCTTGCCATATCTTACTGGGTCGTCCTTGGCAGTATGATAGGAATGTTTTTCATGATGGAAGGAAGAATAGATATTCTCTTGAGCTAAATGGAAGGCAATTTACTCTTGCACCTTTATCTCCTTCTCAAGTATTTGAAGATCAAAAGAGATTATGATAAACAATATCAACAAAAATTATGAGATTTTTCTTGCACTCTTGTGTATGGCTATTCTTGGATTTATTCTTCAACCTTCAAGAATCAACTTAAGGTGGTAAGATTAAACCCTTTTCGAAATCTTATATCACTTCTAGGTTTTCAAGAAAGGTGATAAGTTTAGGCTTATTGTTGCTCTTGTTATTCTAAACGGTCGGGTGTCACAATCTATCTCTTGTTTTTAATTCTCTACCAAAGGCGATTAGTTCTTCGTTAGCTAATTGTTGTTGCTAGGATTCAACTTTAAGAATAGACTTCTTGAATTCAAGAAACTCTTTCTTGATTTCAATCTATCTTTAATTTTTGTCTTCTTTTTCGTTTCCCTAATTTCTTTTAGCTTCCGCACAATGCATTTGGATATAACTTAATTAGCAGTTATATGGTTGAGAAATTAAACTTTTGAGTTTAATGGGAAGAAACTCATTCTTGGGTCTTTGACTCCCTCACAAATTTGTGAAGATGAAAAGATTATTATAGACAATATCAACAAAGATTGTGAGATTTTTCTTACACTCTTGTGTGTGGCTACTCGTGGATTTATTCTTCAACCTTCAAGAATCAACTTAAGGTGGTAAGATTAAACCCTTTCCGAAATATTAGATCACTTCTAGGTATTCAAGAAAGGTAATAAGTTTAGACTTATTGTTGTTCTTATTATTCCTTACTTGAAACTCACCGGGAAGGTCTAGCTTGTAAGCATTATCTCCAATCCTTTCAAGGACTTGAAATGGGCCATCTCCTCTAGGAAGCAACTTTGACTTCCTTTTGGAAGGAAATCTCTACTTTCTAAAGTTTGCTCTGTTTTCGACCCTTATTCTTTCTCAAGGAAGTTTGCTCATTTTTCTTCTCAATTGCAAGCCTTGTTTGCACATCAATTTTTTTCATCATTTTTGAAGATGTCTTTCCGGAAGATATTCCTAATGGATTGCCACCTTTGCGTGGAATTGAGCATCAAATTGATTTTGTGCCTGGATCACAAATTCCAAATAGGCCTGCTTATAGGAGTAATCCAGAAGAGACAAAAGAGTTTAAAGGCAAGTTGGGGAGTTGCTTGAGAAAGGCTTTGTGTAACGACCCGGTCGGTCGTCTTGAATATTATAACCTCGTTCCCCCATTTATTGCTCAATTTATATTTTATAGTTGTTTTATGACTTATCGTATTAGTTGGTTCGAGTCCGAAAGGTAATTCGGAGTGAAATGAGATACTTAGTCTCATAATTGAAAATTTAAGTTAGAAAAGTGGACCGGATATGGACCTATATGTAAACGACTTCGGATTTGAATTTTGATGATTCCAATAGCTCCGTATGGTGATTTTGGACTTAGGAGCGTGTCCGGAAAATTATTTAGAGGTCCGTAGAGGAATTAGGCTTGAAATGCCGAAAGTTGAATTTTTGGGAAGTTTGACTGAGAGGTTGACTTTTTGATATCGGGGTCGGAATACGATTCTGAAAATTTGAATACCTCGGTTATGTCATTTATGACTTGTGTGCAAAATTTGAGAACAATCGGATGTGATTTGATAGGTTTCGGCGTTGTTTGTAAAAATTAAAAATTTCAAAGTTCTATAGGCTTGAATTGGGGCGTAATTCATGGTTTTAGCATTGTTTGAGGTGATTTGAGATTTTACTAAGTTCGTGTGATGTTTTAGGACTTGTTGGTATATTTGGTTGAGGTCCCGAGGGCCTCGGGTGAGTTTTAGATGGTTAACGGATCAAAAATTGAGCTACAACATCTACTGCAATTTCCTTCTACCAGAATCGAGCCCAAATAAATCGAGCCTAGAAAATCGAGCCCAGAATCAAGGACGATCGAGCCCAGGTTCGAGGGCCACGATCGAAGACAGGGTCGAGGATCAAGCTCGAAGCCACGATCGAGCCCCAGGGTCGAGGATCAGGCTCGAACCACGATCGAGCCCCAGGGTCGAGGGCCACGATCGAAGGCATGGTCGAAGGCTAGGGTCGAGAGCCAAAATCGAAAGCCAAGATCGAGGCAAAACTAAGGCAGTCTGGGCAGAATTATAAAAACAGGGACTTCGTCCCATTCGCCATTTTTGACAAATTGGAGCTTGAGGAGAGGCGATTTTTGATATATTTTCAAGAAAAACTTGAGGTAAGTCCATTGTGATCATTTCTACTCCATAATATTGAATTATCATCGAATAATCCGACTAGATTACATGATTTTGAGGTGTAAATCGGAGATTGGAACTTAGAAATTTGGAAATAAGATTTGTAGATTTGAGGGTCGAGTTGAGGTCAGATTTTGGTAAAATTGGTATGGGTAGACTCGTGGTTGAATGGGCTTTTGGACTTTGTAAATTTTGTCGAGTTCCGAGACGTTGGCCCCACGGGCATTTTTTGAACTAAAATTCGGATTTTTATGGAAAATTAGCATTTTCTTATGGAATTAATTCCAATAAATTTTATTGACTGAAACGAATTATTTGTGACTAAATTCGAGGCATTCGGAGGCCGATTTGTGAGGCAAGGGCATAGCAGATTAAAGAATTTCACGCTCTAAGGTAAGTAACAGTTTTAAATCTGGTCCTGAGGGTATTAAACCCCGGATTTTGGTATCATGTGATTATTTTGGAGGTGACGCACATGCTAGGTGATGGGCGTGTGGGAGTGCACTGAGGGGATTATGACATGGTCCGTCCCGGAAAACTGTAAAGTTGAATAATTTGTTGTTAGCTATATGCTCTCTATGTGTTGATAAAGTTTGACTATAAATCATGCTTAGGCTATGTGATAGTACTGTTGGGACCCACAGAGGTCGCGTAATTGCTGCATTTCCTGCTAAATGCTATATGTACCCAATCTCAATTTTTACTTGCACATTTTATCTCAGTCTCATTGATACATCATATCATTGTTGTTTGGGCTGATTTCATGATTATTGAGAGTCCGAGAGACTGGGGAAATTTATGACTGAGTGAGTCTGAGGGCCTGATTGTGAGATATTGATACTATAGCACGTGAGTTGTTCGTGCAACACGTGAGTTGGCCGTGCAGATCCTTATATTATACTATAGCACGTGAGTTGGCCGTGCAGATCCTTATATTATACTATAGCAGGTGAGTTGGCCGTGCGTATCCTAATATTATACTATGGCACGTGAGTTCGCCGTGCAGCATATGATTTGGCCGTGCGGATCCAGATATTTATATTATGGCACGTGAGTTGTCCATGCAGATTATAGCGCTTGGGCTGTAGGAGCCCCTCCGGAGTCTGTACACCTCTAGTGAGTGCGGGTACCCATTGAGTGAGGGCTGGGAGCCCAGGGAGTGATGAGGGCTTGGAGCCCAGTGAGTGATTGTTGTCCTAAGAGGTTGTACTTGATTTCCATGTTGCATTTAGTTGCTATATGTCATTGTCGTGAAATCTCTGAAAGATTGTTGATACACGGATTACATGAATAGGAACTGTATAAAACTTGATTTGACAATTAACTACCAGATTTGATAGCATGTTTATTCTTTGCTGGGATTGCTGGAAATGAACCATAACTGTGTAGCTCGTTACTATCTTCAGTTCCTTATTTATTATTGTTACTTGCTGAGTTGGTTGTACTCATACTACACCCTGCACTTCATGTGCAGATCTAGGTGTTTCTGGACATAGCGGGTGTTGATTTTTCCGTACAGCTAATTTTTCGGAGATTCAGAGGTAGCTGTCGTGTTTTGCAGACCTGGTCTCTCCTTCTCTATCTCTGCATTACTGTATTTTGGTCTTAAGACTTGTAGACCGTACTTTTCCAGATTTGTATTCATATTAGATGCTCATGTACTCAGTGACACCAGGTTTTAGGGAGTGTTCGTATTTGTATTTGGGAGATTTTGTATTGTATTTAAATATTATATTTTCAAACTTAAAAGAAATTGTGGTTTAGTGACATTAACGGCTTGCCTAGTATCGAGATAGGATCCATCACGACGGGTGAGATTTTAGGGTCGTGACAAGTTGGTATCAGAGCCTTTGGTGACATAGGTCTCACGAGTCATGAGCAGGTTTAATAGAGTTTTGCGGATCGGTACGAGTCGTCTGTACTTATCTTCGAGAGGCTGTAGAACCCTTAGGAAAATTTCCCTTTCTTGTATTTTGTAGTGCGAATTTGTTGATTCTGGAAATTAAATTTTTGCTATTCTATTCTCTCACAGATGGTGAGGACACGTACTACCAGATCGGACGGTCAGCCACCAGTTAGGGCCGTGAGAGGTCAGGGTCGTGGTAGAGGTCGAGGTGTAGCTCATACCACAGTTGGGATAGCACATGTAGTACCACCAGTTGTTCCAGCACAAGAGCATATTCCAGATATAGCTGAGCCGATAGGGTCAGCTGAGGCACCAGCTGTGCCCATTGAGATTGCAAGCATTCAGGAGACTTTGGCCCAGATATTGGCAGCCTGCACTGGCCTTGCTCAGGTGGTTTCGGCTCAGGCTGCACCTGCCACTTCTCAGGCCGGGGGAGGTACTCATACCCCCGTTGCCCATACTCCAGACCAGGTAGTACATGGACTTCAGATACCGGGGGCACTACCAGCCCAACCGGTTGCAGCTGCTCAGGCCCCGGTAGTTCCTGTTATGGCAGATGATGAGCAGAGGAGACTTGAGAGATTTGAGAGGCTTCGACCTCCGCCATTGAGTGGTACTGAGTCAGAGGATGCTCAGGATTTTCTGGATAAGTGTCAACGGATGCTTCGAACAGCGGGTATTCTGGAGACCAGTGGGGTCTCATTCACTACTTTTCAGTTTTTTGGGTCTGCACTCAGATGGTGGGAGACTTACGAGAGACATAGGCCTGTTGGCGCAGCACCACTTACTTGGCATCAATTCTCCGTGGTATTTTTGGAGAATTTCATACCTCAGTCCCACAGAGAAGAGCTGCGCAGATAGTTTGAGCAGCTTCGCCAGGGTGATATGTCTGTGACGCGGTACGAGATGAGATTTTTTGAGTTGACTCGTCATGCAGTCTGGTTGGTTCCCTCTGATAGGGAGAGGATTAGGAGGATTATTGATGGCCTCACATATCAGCTGCGGTTACTCATGACTAGGGAGAGAGTATCTGGTGCTACTTTTGATGAGGTAGTGGACATTGCTCAGCAGATAGAGATGGTTCGTAGCCAGGAACGCGGTGAGAGAGAGGCTAAGAGGCCTCGTGGTCTGGGTGATTACAACGGTGTTCCTCCAGGGGGTCAGCTTCCCCGAGGTAGGGGTCGTTCTTACAGACACGCTCAGACGGGTCGTCCAGCTCATCGTGGTGCATCAGCTAGCCATAGTTCTTACAGTGCTCACTCAGGCCAGTCTTCATTTAGTGCACTACTAGCGCAGAGTTCTCATCATGCCTCGTCCGCACAGGCTTCTGCAGGTCATTCCTCGGGTTATCAGGAGCAGCAGTTCTGTCAGAGGAAGGGTTGTTTTGAGTGCGGAGAATTTGGTCATTTCAAGAGAGAGTGTCCTAGGCTGTTGAGTGGGGTTTCACAGTAGAGTTCTTGACCGACGGCACCAGCAGTTACACCACCCGCCCTACCATCTCGGGGTGGGGGTCAGGAAGCTAGGGGTCGCCCAAGAGGGGGAGGCCGATCAGGAGGCGGGCAGGCTTAATTCTATGCTTTTCCTGCCAGGCTAGATGATGTTGCCTCAGACGCAGTGATAACATGTATTGTTTCAGTGTGCCACAGGAAGGCTTCTCTATTATTTGACCCTGGTTCCACTTATTCATATGTATCATCATATTTTGCTCATTATCTGGATATGCCCTGTGAGTCTTTAGTTTCACCTGTTTGTGTAGCTACACCGGTGGGGGATATTATTATTGTGGATCGTGTGTATCGGTCGTGTGTAGTAACTATTGGGGAATTGGAGACTAGAGTAGATCTTTTATTACTTGGTATGGTTGATTTCGATGTAATCCTGGGTATGGAGTGGTTATCTCCTTGTCATGCTATTCTTGACTGTCACGCAAAAATCGTGACGTTGACAATGCCGGGGTTGCCAAAGGTTGAGTGGAAGGGTTCTCTAGATCTTGTTCCTAGCAGGGTAATTTCTTATTTGAAGGCCCAACGTATGGTTAGAAAGGGATGCTTGTCATATTTGGCCTTTGTGAGAGATGTTGATGCAGATACTCCTATTATTGATTCAGTAACGGTCGTGCGAGACTTTCCGAATGTATTTCCTGCAGACCTGCCGGGTATTCCACCCAACAGGAATATTAATTTCGGTATTGACTTGGTGCAGGGCACTCAGCCCATTTCTATTCCTCCGTATCGTATGGCACCAGCTGAGTTAAAAGAATTGAAAGAGAAATTTCAGGAACTCCTTGAAAAGGGGTTTATTAGGCCTAGTGTGTTACCTTGGGGTGCACCTGTTCTGTTTGTGTAAAAGAAATATGGTACTATACGGATGTGCATTGATTATAGGCAGTTGAACAAAGTTACAATCAAGAATAAATATCCATTGCCGCGTATTGATGATTTATTTGACCAGCTTTAGGGAGCGAGGGTGTTCTCCGAAATTGATTTGAGGTCTGGGTATCACCAATTAAAAATTCGGGATTCGAACATTCTAAAGACGGCATTCAGGACTCGTTATGGCCACTATGAATTTCTTGTGATGTCTTTTGGGCTAACCAATGCCCCAGCAGCATTTATGCATTTGATGAATAGTGTATTTCAGCCATATCTTGATTTATTTGTCGTGGTATTCCTTGATGATATTCTGATGTACTCACGTAGCCAGGAGGAGCATGCACAACACTTGGGTATTGTATTATAGAGGCTGAGAGAGGAGAAACTTTATGCCAAATTCTCTAAGTGTGAGTTCTGGCTTAGTTCGGTGGCATTCTTAGGACATATAGTGTCCAGTAAGGGTATTATGGTGGATCCGAAGAAAATAGAGGCAGTTCAAAATTGGCCCAGACCATCCTCAGTTACTGAGATTCGGAATTTTCTCAGCTTGGCCGGTTATTATCGTCGTTTTGTGGAGGGTTTCTCGTCTACTGCATCGCCTATGACTAAATTGACCCAGAAAGGTGCTCCGTTCAGGTGGTCAGATGAATGTGAAGAGAGCTTTCAGAAGCTCAAGATAGCTTTAACTACAGCTCTAGTATTGGTGTTGCCTACAGCTTCAGAGTCTTATACTGTGTATTGTGACGCATCACGGATTGGTCTCGGCGCAGTACTTATGCAAGACGATAGGGTGATTGCCTATGCGTCCAGACAGTTAAAGGTACATGAGAAGAATTATCCAGTCCATGATCTTGAGTTGGCAGCTATTATTCATGCCTTGAAAATTTGGCGACATTACTTGTACAGTGTCCAGTGTGAGGTATATACATACCATCGGAGTCTACAACATTTGTTTAAACAGAAGGATCTTAACTTGCGGCAGCGAAGTGGTTGGAGTTGCTTAAGGATTATGATATCACCATTCTCTATCATCCGGGAAAGGCCAATGTAGTAGCCGATGCCTTGAGTCATAAGGCGGAGAGTTTGGGCAGCTTAGCATACTTACCGGTAGTAGAGAGGCCTTTAGCCTCGGATGTTCAGGCCTTGGCTAATCAGTTTGTTAGATTGGATGTTTTCAAGCCGAATCGAGTTTTGGCCTGTGTGGTTTCTCGGTCTTCTTTATATGATCGCATCAGAGAGTGCCAGTATGATGATCCACATCTGCTTGTTCTTAAGGACACGGTTCATCACAGTGATGCCAAGGAAGTCACTATTGGAGATGATGGTGTATTACAGATGTAGGGAAGGCTATGTGTACCTAATGTAGAAAGTTTGCGCGAGCTGATTCTCCAGGAAGCTCATAGTTCGCGGTACTCTATTCATCCAGGCGCCGCGAAGATGTATAAGGATTTGAGATAGTACTATTGGTGGAGGCGTATGAAGAAAGATATAGTTGGTATCTCGGTGTTTAAATTGTCAACAGGTAAAGTACGAGCACCAGAGACCACGCGAATTGTTACAGAGACTTGAAATTCCGGAGTGGAAGTGGGAGCGTATTACCATGGATTTCGTAGTTGGACTCCCACGAACTTTGAAAAAGTTTGATGCTGTTTGGGTGATTGTAGATCGGTTGACCAAATCTGCGCATTTTATTTCAGTCGGTACTAATTATTCTTCGGAGCGGTTGGCTGGGATTTATATTCGCGAGATTGTTCGCCTATACGGTGTGCCGGTGTCCATTATTTCAGATCGGGGTACGCAGTTTACCTCACAGTTTTGGAGGGAGTGCAGTGAAAATTGGGCACACAGGTTCAGTTGAGTACAATATTTCACCCTCAGACGGACGGACAGTCCGAGCGCATTATTCAGATATTGGAGGATATGCTACGCGATTGTGTCATTGATTTGGGGGGTCCTTGGGATCAATTTCTGCCACTCGCAGAGTTTGCTTACAATAATAGCTACCAGTCAAGCATTCAGATGGCTCCGTATAAAGTTTTATATGGTAGATGGTGTCGGTCTCCAGTGGGTTGGTTTGAGCCAGGTGAGGTTAGACTATTGGGTACTGACTTCGTTCAGGATGCTTTAGAGAAGGTCAAAGTAATTCAGGAACGGCTTTGCACGGCACAGTCTAGACAGAAGAGTTATGCCGACAGGAAGGTTCGTGATGTTGTTCACATGGTTGGGGAGAAGGTTCTACTCAAGATTTCACCCATGAAGGGTGTGTTGAGGTTCGGGAAAAAGGGCAAGTTAAGCCCTCGGTATATTGGGCCTTTTGAGATACTTAAGAAAATTGGGGAGGTGTCTTATGAACTTGCTTTGCCACCTAGTCTATCAGGTGTTCATCTAGTGTTCCATGTATCCATGCTCTGAAAGAATGTCGGGGATCCGTCTCACATTCTGGATTTCAGTACAGTATAGCTGGACGGAAATTTGACTTATGATGTGGAGCCGGTGGATATTTTAGACCGGCAGGTTCGAAAGTTGAGGTCAAAGAACATAGCATCAGTGAAGGTGCAGTGGAGAGGCCAGGCAGTCGGAGAAACTACTTGGTAGACTGAGCAGGAGATGCGGAACAAATATCCACACTTATTTTAGACTCCAGGTATTATTCTAAACCCGTTCGAGGACAAACGTTTGTTTAAGAGGGGGAGAATGTAACGACCCGGCCGGTCGTTTTGAATATTATACCCCTGTTCCCCCATTTATTGCTCAATTTATGCTTTATAGTTGTTTTATGACTTATCGTGTTAGTTGGTTCGGGTCCGGAAGGTAATTCGGAGTGAAATGAGACACTTAGTCTCATAATTGAAAATTTAAGTTAGAAAAGTGGTCCGGATATGGACCTATGTGTAAACGACCTCGGATTTTAATTTTAATGATTCCAATAGCTCCGTATGGTGATTTTGGACTTAGGAGCGTGTCCGGAAAATCTTTTGGAGGTCCGTAGAGGAATTAGGCTTGAAATGCCGAAAGTTGAATTTTTGGGAAGTTTGACTGGGGGGTTGACTTTTTGATATCGGGGTCAGAATCCAATTCTAAAAATTTAAATACCTCTGTTATGTCATTTATGACTTGTGTGCAAAATTTGAGATCAATCGGACGTGATTTGATAGGTTTCGGCGTTGTTTGTAAAAATTAAAAATTTCAAAGTTCTATAGGCTTGAATTGGGGCGTAATTCATGGTTTTAGCGTTGTTTGAGGTGATTTGAGGATTTGACTAAGTTCGTGTGATGTTTTAGGACTTGTTGGTATATTTGGTTGAGGTCCCGAGGGCCTCAGGTGAGTTTCGGATGGTTAACGGATCAAAAATTGAGCTACAACAGTTGCTACAATTTCCTTCTGTTGGAAATTTCTTCTGCCAGACTCGAGCCCAAATAAATCAAGCCCAGAAAATAGAGCCCAGAATCAAGGAAGATCGAGCCCAGGTTCGAGGGCCACGATCGAAGACAGGGTCGAGGATCAGGCTCGAAGCCACGATCGAGCCCTAGGGCCGAGGGCCACGATCGAAGGCGGGGTCGAAGGCTAGGGTCGAGAGCCATGATCGAGGCCCAGGATTGAGACCCAGGATCGAGGACCTCGATCGAAGGCACAAATCAAAGGCCAAGATCGAGGCAAAACCGAGGCAGTCTGGGCAGAATTATAAGGACTTCGTCCCATTCGCCATTTTTGACAAATTGGAGCTTGAGGAGAGGCGATTTTTGATATATTTTCAAGGAAAACTTGAGGTAAGTCCCTTGTGATCATTTCTACTCCATAATATTGAATTATCATCGAATAATCCGACTAGATTACATGATTTTGAGGTGTAAATCGGAGATTGGAACTTAGAAATTTGGAAATAAGATTTGTAGATTTGAGGGTCGAGTTGAGGTCAGATTTTGGTAAAATTGGTATGGGTAGACTCGTGGTTGAATGGGATTTTGGATTTTGTAACTTTTGTCGAGTTCCAAGACGTGGGCCCCACGGGCAATTTTTGAACTAAAATTCATATTTTTATGGAAAATTAGCATTTTCTTACGGAATTATTTCCAATAAATTTTATTGACTGAAACGAATTATTTGTGACTAAATTCGAGGCATTCAGAGGCCGATTTGCGAGGCAAGGGCATAGCAGAGTAAAGAATTTCACGCTCTGAGGTAAGTAACAGTTTTAAATTTGGTCCTGAGGGTATTAAACCACGGATTTTGGTATCATGTGATTATTTTTGAGGTGACGCACATGCTAGGTGACGGGCGTGTGGGCGTGCACCGAGGGGATTGTGACTTGGTCCGTCCTGGGAAACTGTAAAGTTGAATAATTTATTGTTAGCTATATGCTCTCTATGTGTTTATAAATTTTGACTGTAAATCATGCTTAGGCTATGTGATAGTACTGTTGGGACCCACAGAGGTCGCGTACTTGTTGAATTTCCTGCTAAATGCTATATGTACTCAGTCTTAGTTTTTACTTGCACATTTTATCTCAGTCTCTGTTATTATTATTGATACATCATATCATTGTTGTTTGGGCTGATTTCATGATTATTGAGAGGCCGAGAGACTGGGAAGATTTATGATTGGGTGAGTCCGAGGGCCTGATTGTGAGATATTGATACTATAGCACGTGAGTTATTTGTGCATCACGTGAGTTGGCCGTGCAGATCCTTATATTATACTATAACACGTGAGTTGGCCGTGCGGATCCTTATATTATACTATAGCAGGTGAGTTGGCCGTGCGGATCCTTATATTATACTATGGCACGTGAGTTTGCCGTGCAGCACGTGAGTTGGCCGTGCAGCACGTGAGATGGCCGTGCAGATCCAGATAATTATATTATGGCACATGAGTTATCCGTGCAGATTATAGCGCTTGGGCTGTAGGAGCCCCTCCGGAGTCTGTACACCCCCAGTGAGCGCGGGTACCCATTGAGTGAGGGCTGGGAGACCAGGGAGTGATGAGGGCTTGGAGCCCAGTGAGTGATTGTTGTCTTGAGAGGTTGTACTTGATTTCCATGTGTTGTTGCATTTAGTTGCTATATGTCATTGTCGTGAAATCTCTGAAAGATTGTTGATACACGGATTACATGAATAGGAACTGTATAAAACTTGATTTGACAATTAACTACCAGATTTGATAGCATGTTTATTCTTTGCTCGGATTGCTGAAAATGAACCATAACTGTGTAGCTCGTTACTATCTTCAGTTCCTTATTTATTATTGTTACTTGCTGAGTTGGTTGTACTCATACTACACCCTGCACTTTATGTGCAGATCCAGGTGTTCCCGAACATAGCGGGTGTTGATTCTTCCGTACAGCTAATTTTTCGGAGATTCAGAGGTAGCTGCCGTGTTTCGCAGACCTTGTCTCTCCTTCTCTATCTCTGTATTACTGTATTTTGGTCTTAGACTATTATAGACCATACTTTTCCAGATTTGTATTCATATTAAATGCTCATTTACTCAGTGACACTAGGTTTTGGGGAGTGTTCGTATTTGTATTTAGGAAATTTTGTGTTGTATTTAAATATTATATTTTCAAACTTAAAAGAAATCGTGGTTTAGTGACATTAACGGCTTGCCTAGTATCGAGATAGGCGCCATCACGACGGATGAGATTTTAGGGTCGTGACACTTTGTGAGAGAGAACATGAGCCCTTGCTCTGTTCCCGTCCTATTGGTACCCAAAAAGGATGGAACTTGGAGGATGTGCGTGGATTGTAGAGCAATCAACAAGATAACGGTAAAGTATCGCCATCCTATTCCTCGTCTTGATGATATGTTGGATCAATTATATGGATCCAAAATCTTTTCTAAAATTGATCTGAAAAGTGGTTACCCTCAGATTCAAATGAATCATGGAGATGAATGGAAAACTGCTTTTAAGACCAAATATGGGCTTTATGAGTGGTTAGTTATGCCTTTTGTCTTGACTAATGCACCTAGCACTTTCATGAGATTAATGAATCATATCTTTAAGGATTTTCATTGAAAATTTGTTATGGTGTACTTCGATGATATCTTAATCTTTTCTAACACTTAAGAAGAGCATGTAGAACACCTAAAACAAGTTTTTGAAGTTCTTAGAAAGCAAGTTTTATTTGCTAATATTAAAAAGTGTACTTTTTGTGTGGATCGTGTGATTTTCGTGGGTTTATGGTTAGTTCTAAAGGAGTTGATGTTGATGAAGAGAAAATCAATGCAATAAAAGAATGGCCTAAACCTAAGAGTGTAACTGAAGTTAGGAGTTTTCATGGATTTGCTAGTTTTTATAGGAGGTTTGTGAGAGACTTTAGCACCATTTCTTCTCCTTTAACTGAAATTATTAAAAAGGATAAGATTTTACATGGGGAAAAGAACAAGATGATGCTTTTAATTTGTTGAAAGAAAAGTTATGTTCTGCTCCATTGTTACAATTGCCTAATTTTTTTAAATCTTTTGAAATAGAATGTGATGCTTATGGCAAAGGAATAGGTGTTGTTTTGATGCAAGATTCTAAACCTATTGCCTACTTTAGTGAGAAGTTGAGTGGAGCCACATTGAACTATTCCACTTATGACAAAGACCTATATGCTTTGGTAAGGGCTTTAGCCACATGGCAATATTACTTGTGGCCAAGAGAGTTTGTCATTAAAACAGACCATGAATCCTTGAAATACTTGAAGAGTCAAGGTAACCTTAGTAAGAGGCATGCTAAGTGGGTTAAATTCATTGAAACATTTCCTTATGTAACTTCTTACAAACAAGTAAAAGAGAATGTTGTTGCCGATGCACTTTCAAGAAGGTATGTCTTAGTTTCTACTCTAACTTCTAAATTAATGGGTTTTGATCAAATCAAGTGACTTTATGCTAATGATGTTGATTTTGTCAAAATTTTTGCAGATTGTAAGTTGGGTCCTTTTGAGAGGTTTAATCTCCAAGATGAGTTTCTCTTTAAGGAAAATAAGTTGTGTATCCCTAATTTCTCTTTAAGAGAAGTATTAGTAAGGGAAGCACATTGTGGAGGGCTTATGGGTCACTTTGGAGTCCCAAAGACACTAGACATACTTGCTGAAAATTTCTTTTGGCCTGGAATGAGAAAAGATGTTGAAAGAATGTGTGCACAGTGTTTGGAATGTAAACAAGCTAAATCAAAGTGTTACCACATGGTATTTACATGCCATTACATGTTCCGACTTCATCTTGGATTGATATTTCTATGGATTTTGTGTTAGATTTGCCTAGAACAAGGTATGGTAAGGATAGTATATTTGTTGTGGTAGATAGGTTCTCCAAAATGGCTCATTTTATTCCTTATTTAAAGACTAATGATACTTCACATGTTGCTGATCTTTTTTGTAAAAGAAGTTATTAAATTGTATGGTATACCTAGAACTATTGTTAGTGATAGGGATGCTAAGTTTTTGAGCCACTTTTGGCATATATTTATGGGGAAGTTAGGCACTAAATTATTATTTTCTACTACTTGTCACCCACAAACTGATGGACAAACTGAAGTAGTTAATAGAACCTTGGAAAACATGTTGAGGGCTGTTTTGAAAGGTAAATTAACTTCTTGGGAAGATCGCTTACCTATGATTGAATTTGCTTACAATAGAATAATCCATTCTTCTACAGGTTTGTCTCCTTTTAGAGGTTGTTTATGGTTTTAATCCCTTTACTCCCCTTGATTTATTACCATTACCTACTAATAATATTGCTAATCTTGATGGTAGGACAAAGGCTGAGATGATGAAAAAAATTCATGAGCAAACAAGGCTTGCAATTGAGAAGAAAAATGAGCAAACTTCCTTGAGAAAGAATAAGGGTCGAAAACAAGTTGTTTTTAAACCTGGAGATTTATTTTGGGTTCACTTTAGAAAGGAGAGATTTTCTTCCAAAAGGAAGTCAAAGTTGCATTTTAGAGGAGATGGCCTATTTCAAGTCCTTGAAAGGATTGGAGACAATGCTTACAAGCTGGACCTTCCTGGTGAGTTTCAAGTAAGTGCTACATTCAATGTTGCTGACTTGTCTTTGTTTGATGTATGATCGAATTCGGGGACGAATTCTTTTCAAGAAGAGGGGAATGGTAGTATCAAGGACAAGGATAGAGTTTTAGAAGTTCCAAGAAGGTCATTTACAAGATCTCAAGTTAAAGAGTTGCAAACTAAGGTTGTTGGACTTCAATGGCAAATAAAGAAGTTTTTAATTGTAGAGGACGAGCTCAAGCCCAAAGGAGATGAATTGTACAAGTTTTACAATTATTTGGTGGCCCAAATTTAAGTCCAAGAGGAGGAATATTGTGTCCCGAACTCGGCCCTTGAAATCCAGCAAAAGGACACCCAGAAGAGCTCAAAATGAGCTTAAAAGAGGGTCCAAAAGGGGGTGTTTGAAAAGGAGCTCAATTGGAGTCCAAACCAATGGCCCAAATTAGTAATTTTAAGGTCCAAATCTGCTCCAAAGGGATTTGGCCGCCCACCCTACCTAATTCTTAATGACTTTTCTTATTCCTTAGCAACCACCCTACCAAATTTTAATGACTTTTTATGCCTTAGCAGCCACCCCACCTAATTTTAAGGACTTTTACTCCTATAAATAAGGAGTTCTTCTCATTCATTGAGGCACTTCATTATTGATTAAGAATATTATACTTTGAGAGTTCTTTTGAACTATTACATCTCGCATTTCGTACGTTAAAGTTTCACCGTAAGTTAATCGACGTAAGCTCGGGAATGAGATTATTTTTGAGGTTATAAGTAGTTATGCTATTTATAATAAGTGGTAAGTAAGTACCATGAAGGTTAGAGGGTAAACAAATAAAAGAAGATGAGTTTCATTGAAGATTGTCAATTTGGGATAAAATACGGTCCAAGCTATAATACCCCGTATTTATGGACTAGTGCCATACAAGGTACCACATGACCATAATAGTAAGGTATATAAAGTGTGTTAAAAGTGATTAATATTTTAAGTAATATGAGATATTACCTAATTATGTGGATAATTGGTTAATTATTGATTTTTTAGTAGGAGATTAACAAGGTAATTGATTTTGGTGGATAAGCTTAAATGTGACCTCACCTCAACGTGGAAGCAAGGGGCTATGTAACAATGACTCTTGGTTCATTAGACTAGGTGGCACATTTAGGGGATCTTTGGGCAAAACTAAGCCACAAAAGTGGGGCCTACAACCTACAATTTTAAGAGACCTTCTTATCTCATTAAAGCGTGATGCTAGATTTGCTAAGTAACGGATGTAACTTCACCAAAAAATCATATGAAACTTTAAAATGCTATAAGCAGCGTGACTTGAAATTCTAAGGGAGCACGGTATTATCTTTCTCAAGAATATCATACGGATTTTTCCCTACTTCGATCCGTCGTTACGTGTTTTTCGCAAAAGACATGGGTTAGAGGAATTGTTAAGAGAATCGGCTTAGGTATGTTAAGGCTATCCCTTCTTTCCTTTTGGCATGATCCATATGATACAAACGAAACGAGCAAATACACAACTTTCATAAATGTCTCTATTCGTAGAAGCACTAGGGGTGCCTGTGTTCTTAAATTCCCATGTGTCTTATTATTATATCTTCTGTTCATGGGTCTCAGAAAAATATTTAATTGATAAAGTTTATCCGAAGACATATTGATCTTATGACGTTCCAAGAAATCTTATTAACTTACTTCTTATGCATTTCATTCATTTATACATGTACATCGACCCATGACCATATAGCGTTATATACACGTATGTTATATGTATATGAGATATGGAAAAAGGTTACGGTGTTATATACGCACCACTACCTGATCAGTTGGTATATGTTAATGATTTCGACCACATAGGCCGAGATGATATGACGGGATGCCCTCAGAGGCTTGATGATGTTATGTACATATATACTTATGCACGATACGATATTTATACTCACATGCATGACTTTATAAATATTTCAGGATTCATAAAGTTATTTAGACTTACAGGCGGATTCCTTTACTCTATGTTTCATTTATGTCTTTTATGTACTGATTTTCATGCCTTACATACTCGGTACATTATTCGTACTGACGTCCTTTTTGCCTAGGACGCTGCGTTTCATGCCCGCAGGTGCAGGTAGACAGGCTGACGGTCCCTTTTTAGGATCCTTGATCAGCGCGAGTTGGTGTGCTCCATTTGATCCAGAGATGTTATTAGTTTTGGTACACTATTTTTGTATGTAGATATGAGTACGACGGGGCCCGTCCCATCCTTTATAAGATGATCCAAAAATGAAAGTTGTAGCCCCTTGTGTATAATTTTCCGAAAGGTAAACCATTTGGCATTTGTAGTTGTGTACAAAAAGTTATGGTGGATACACTATAGGCTGTCCGGGAAGAGTTTGGAAATCTCTATTGCACAGGGCTGACTTTGGAAGCTTATATCTCGTAATATATAAGGAATTGGGAGATGAGAAACAAATGTAAGTTATAGCCCTTGGAGTTTCGTTTTCCGAAAGTCAAACCATTTATCATTTAGAGTTTTGTACAAAACGTTATGACCATTATACTAGAGGCTGTCTGTAAAGAGTTTGAAAATGACTTTAGAAGAATTTGTTCTTCGCGAACGCGAGGGGAGTCTCGCGAACGCGAAGAACAGACCCCTGGACAGTAGAATAATGTCCAAATTTGTGTTATTCTTCCATTTTTGGACCATGGAAGCTCGGGTGAGGCGATTTTTTGAGAGTTTTTCAAGGAAAACATTGGGGTAAGAATTCCTAACTTGATTTTGGTTAAATTACATGAATCTATTATTGTTTTTATCATTAAATTAGTGAGTTGGGTTGAAAATTTTAGAAAACCCTCTTGGTTTAAATTTAAGATTTGGAGGTCGATTTGTTATTGGAATTCGATAAAATTGGTATGGTTGAACTCGTATCAGAATGGGTGTTCAGATTACATAAACATTATGTCAAGTTCCAAGGGGCGGGCCCCGCGTCAACGTATTATTATCCGAAATTGTTTTCGATGAATTTTAATGAAGCTATACATTTAATTTGGATAGATTTGAGCTATGCGGAGGTCAATTCAAGCAAGAAGGCTATTTTAGAATATCGGCCTAACTTCAAAAAGGTAAGTGTCTTGTTTAACCTCGAGTGGGGGAATTACCCCTTAGCATCGAATCTTATGTGCCGTTTGTGAAATGTGAAAAGCCGTGTACGCGAGGTGACGAGTACGTACTCGGGCTTGTATGCGTAAAATATATTGGGTTTAAGTCTTAGGCATATTGTGTAGTAAATTGGATAATTGTTGGCATTTATTTAATCTTCTATTTGCCATGCCTAAATCCTTGTTGGTTGAACTTGTTTTTATATGACAATTTGATGTGATTGTTATTTTAATATTTATGTAATTCCGTGAGTTTGTTGGTTTAATAATTTTGGGAATTTAATTTCATTTTGAATTTTTCCTATGCAAATAATTAATTAAGCAAGTTTAAGAAGAAGCGCTAATATAATTACCTAAATTTGAATTAATTAAGGCTTTGATTTATGCTGAATAATTTCTATCTTTGTTGATTGTTTTGTGGTTTTATACACATTGTGTGGAGCCTTCGACTATTTGTTGTGAAATTTATCGATTTGGTTGTATCTTTGGAATTTGGTTGTGGTCATTGGGCAAATTGTGATATGAATTGATTTTGTTATATTGCCGTGATACTTTCCCGTATAAATTATTGTGTTGTGTGAGTTGTTATTTTGAGGATATAAGGGTGGCATTTCACTGTTGCTATTTTGAGGATATAAGGGTGGCATTTCAGTAATGATATTATGTGGGTATAAGGGTGGCATTTTACTGTCATTGTGTTTGTTGGAATATTGTCTGGGCGGAGCGATAAGGGTGGCTATAGGAGCGATAAGGGTGGCTATTGATATTGTGTGGGCGGAGCGATAAGGGTGGCTATAGGAGCGATAAGGGCGGCAATAGGAGCGATAAGGGTGGCTATTGTCAGGGACGATATGTGATGATGTGGGGTTGTGGTGTTGACAATTTTCATGTGATGTTGTAATTTTATTGTGTTTATTTTTATCCCTTGTGCAACTTGTCTTGTTGTTAGTAAATTGATAATAATCTGATTTATGTTGAAATTGGGAGCCTGTGGCTATTGCCAGACGGTTTATAAAATGAAATGTGGGCACGAGGTGCCGTGAATTATGATATGAGATAGGGATATTGGCACGTGAATTGTCCGTGCAGTTGTGATATGAAATGAGGGCACGTGGTGCCGGGCAAATATGATGATTTAATTATGGGCACGAGGTGCCGTGGAAATATGAAAATGGATCGAGACCCAGATTTACGAAAAATATGAAAATGGGCTGAGACCCGTATTTTGATGATTTTGAAATGAGGTGTCACATGGTGACTTTTTAATTGAAAGAATTATATTCAAAATATTTATTTGGAAGGATTTTTACTTAGAAAGTATTATATAAAAGAATTGTATTTTGAAAGATATTTATTTGAGGAAATTGTATTTGAAAAGATTTATTGAAAGAATTATATTTGAAAAATAATTATTTGAGAAAATTATAATTGAAAGAGAGTTATCTCGAAGAACTATGTGAAAGACATTTATTTGAAGGGCTTGATTTAATTGGGTGTAATTGTGTTTATTAATTGTTGGGTGATATTAATGGTATTCTGGTTGTCTGTTGTGCATATCACTAGTTTGTTTTATCCTTCCTTTATTATTATTTGTTTCCTATTATTTTGTATATTATAATGCATAGGTTATTAGACTAGTGAGTGTCTTGACTGTACCTCGTCTCTACTCCACTGAGGTTAGTCTTGATACTTACTGGGTACCGACCGTGGTGTACTCATACTACACTTTTGCACATTTTTGTGCAGAGCCAGGTATTGGAGACATCGGACTTGAGCAAAGTTAAAGCGGAATCGTAAGGATTCAAGGTAGAGCTGCTTAGTCGTCGCAGTCCCTTGGAGTCTTTTTATTTCCTTGTACTATTAATTTGTAATCAAACAGTTTTGTATATTCGTTCCTCGTGATCATTCCATGTATTCAGTTAGAGTTCGTGACTCAATACTTCCAGTCTTGGCAGGTTGTATATTGTAATTATTTCCGCTGTTAGTTTCAAAAAAAAAATAGCTTCAAAATGTAATTGAAATCGGCTTACCTAGTCTTAGAGACTAGGTGCCATCACGACGCCTGTGGTGGGATTTTTGGTCGTGACAAGTTGGTATCAGAGCTCTAGGTTCATAGGTTTTACGAGTCACGAACGAGTCTAGTAGAGTCTTGCGGATCGGTACGGAGACGTCTGTACTTATCTTCGAGAGGCTACAGAACTGTTAGGAAATTTCCATTTCTTTCATTCCTGTCGTGCGGAATTTGTTGAATATGTAATTTGAACCTTTGTATCTCTATTCTCTCCCAGATGGTGAAGGCACGTGCTACCGGGTTACCTGAGTAGACATCCGCACATACTGCTAGGGCTGCAAGAGGCCGGGGCTGAGGAAGGGTACATGCTACGATTAGAGCACCTGTCAGAACAATAGTTGAGGAGCCACCAGTAGCTCCAGTTGGAGGACAAGTACCAGAAGCACCTGTTGTTACCCCCGGACTTCCGGAGACTTTAGCATAGTTCCTGAGTATGTTCGGTACATTAACTCAGGCAAGATTGATCTCTGTTACACCAAACATTTCGCAGATTGGGGGAGTAGCTCAGACTCCTATCACAACTCCAGAGTAGCAGGTTCACGTTGGTCAGGTACTGGGTGTTGTACCGGTACAACCTGTTATTCTGGTTCGGCCTGAGGTCAGGCCCGAGACATCAGAAGAAGAACAAAAGAGACTTAAAGGGTTTAAGAAATATGATCCACCAACTTTCAGTAGCACAGCTACAGAGGATGCCCAAGGATTTCTGGAAAATTATCACCGTATTCTCCGCACCATGGGTATTGTGAAAGTGAGCGGAGTTTCCTTTACTATATTTCAACTGTCAGGCGCAGCATACCAGTGGTGGCAAATCTATGAAGAAGGTAGACCAGCCGATGCCACACCACCAACTTGGGCTCAATTTTCGGAAATATTCTTGAAAGAGTTTGTTCCCTAGACTCTCAGAGATGCGTGGCGCACAGAGTTTGAACGGTTATGTCAGGGCACTATGACATTGTCAGAATATGCTATCAGGTTCAGTGAGTTAGCCCGACATGCACCTATCTTGGTTCCTATAATCATAGAACGGGTCCGCAGATTCTGAGGGGCTCGATTATGATATCAAAATATGCATGGCTCGAGAATTGCAAACTGATGCTTCATTTCAGCAAGTAGTGGAGATTGCAAGGAAGATTTAGGCGAGGAAAGGGGGTCTAAGGAGGCCAAAAGGTCTCGAAAAACTGGAGGGTTCAGTGGATTTTACTCTTCAGCTAGAACCCATTATAGTAGAGGC
Organism: Nicotiana tabacum; assembly: GCF_000715075.1. Lineage (NCBI taxonomy): Eukaryota > Viridiplantae > Streptophyta > Magnoliopsida > Solanales > Solanaceae > Nicotiana > Nicotiana tabacum. Next base: position 35,823,320 of record NC_134098.1, read on the forward strand.
TCGAGCAGTCGGTCAGCTCAGTCCGCACATCAGAATACTCGGAGTGCTCCAGTTTACAGTGTACCACCGACACGAGATTCTTACAGTGGTTATTCCAGTTATCCAGCACAGACTCAGTATGAGCAGCGCGACCTCAGAGGGGTTGTTATGAGTGTGGTGATACTAGGCATATCATGAGAGATTTTCCCAGAATTGGGAGGGGTGGATTTCATCAGAACACTCCAGCTACAAGCTTTATTCCAGTTGATACTCCACATGCACAGTCAGCTAGAGGTGGAGGACAAGCGGGTAGTGGGCGCCTAAGAGGTGGAGGCCCGACCCGTTGATTTAATCACTATGATTTGGCTGAGGCCAATACACCAGATGGTGTCGTTACAGGTACGATCCTAATTTTAATTATAAAAGGATATTTTCCTTAATTTGATTCGGTTCTGAATATTGAGGTGAATCCTCCTATTATTCTTCACTTATGGGTGACCTTCGTAAATTTGTGACCCACTTATATGTGTATCCCTGTTGGGAGATTTAAAGATGTGAGAATGTGTCTGTCACTTTATTTTTGTACATCATTGAGGGCTATAAGTCCAAAAACAAAACAAAAAATATAATTTTATTCAATACAGTGGGTTTAATGCGTTTCGGAATAATTGATTCCGATTTTTATGAATTATACGCCCTACCAGTATGAGGGTTCATTATATGTTGTGAAAATTATTTATGAAAAATATTGAAAAGAAGAAAGAAAGGAAAGTTGAAATTTCAATGGGCACAATGTGCAAAATACTAGTGATTCGAATTTGAGGACGAGATCCTCACATTTTTACATGATGTGAAATATTTAAACCGGGCTGCAAGCCGCGATGGAAGTTATATAATGATGAGGTCCTTGTGGTAAAATATTTATGAGTTTAAAATTCTCCCCTGTGAAATTTAATTTGTGCAATAATATTAATAGGGAGTCATGCCTGTTAGGCTTATTGGATAATGCTTATATATTTTCTATTCATACTCATCCATTTTTGTGCTGTAAATATTGAGTTTTAGCCTATGAGGTGAGTGCCCAGGTGGCATTAAATGTGACTCGTTAATCTGAGTAAGTAATCATGAGGTCTTCATACCTCACGTTCTGTTGTCAGTATTGTGAAAATTCGAAACGAGGTGATGGTTAATATGAGATTAATTGATGATGTTGGAATTAATTATGAACAACTTTTAAGACCAGAGATATGGTGATGAGCATACATATGATGCGTTTCATGTATGAGGTTAATCGACGATGTTGTAATCGATTATGAACAACTATTAAGACCAGAGATATGGTATTTTGTTGGGTTGTGGATGTGTTGTTAGGAGTTGTTTTGGTGTTACTCTGACAGGTGGATAGGCCCAATTACAGGGGAGACTCTGCTGAAATTTCTGAAAAAACTTTGGGAGTTAGTAAAATTTGGGGGATTGAGATTTGCAAAGGAAGAGATAAATTATGTTATGTATTTGAGGGCGAATGATCCTAAGCGGGGCATAATGTAGCACCCCAGAGAAAGTTTTGAATTACTTCAACACTATTGAAGAAATTTATATGTGCATAGGCACGAGTTGTTATTGCCAGTTGAGACTAATACTGTGTGTTGTTGTGAGAATTCAGGCATTTTTGGAAATGATTGGAGAGTTAAGGATTTTGCTTTAAAGCTTATAAGAATGGAGAAAAGAAATAATCTCAATTGAGACGGTGTTGTCGTACCCATGTTAAATTGCGAAAATGTAAAATCACTCACAAGTATGCGTGTAAGAATATACTAAGTAATTTAAAGTCCTCAGAAAGATTCTTAGCACGTTCGAGGACGAAAATTTGTTTAAGAGGTGGAGAATGTAACGACCCGACTTGTCGTTTTAAGAATTTACGTCCCGTTTAGTGACTTAAGGTTTCGAGCAGCCTCACAATATGTATTATGACCCGCGTGTGTGGTCGAGTTTGAATTACGGATGATTCGAAGTGATTTGGGACACTTAGTTCCTAAAAGGGAGCTTAAGTCTTAGGATTTTGACCATAGTCGGAATGTATGAAGACGACTCCGGAATGGAGTTCCGCCGGTTCCGTTAGCTCCGTATGTTGATTTTGGACTTAAGAGCGTGTCCGAAAAATTATTTGGAGGTCCGTAGTGGAATTAAGCTTGAAATGGCGAAACTCAAATTTTTTGGAAAGTTTGACCGGGGGGGTGACTTTTTGATATCGGGGCCGGAATCCGATTTTGGAAATTGGAATAGCTTCGTTATGTCAATTATGACTTGTGTGCAAAATTTGAAGTCATTCCAGATTGGTTTGATATGTTTCGGCACAAGATATAGAATTTGAAATTTCAAAGTTCATTAGGCTTGAATTGGGGTATGATTCTTGGCTTTAATGTTGTTTGATGTGATTTAAGGCCTCGAGAAGGTTCGTGTTATGTATTGGGACTGGTTGGTACGATTAGATGGGGTCCCGGGGGCCTCGGGTTCGATTCGGGGTGGTTCCGGGCCAAATTTGGGTGTTTTGATGCTGCTGGTTGCTGGTTCTGGTGTTGTTCTTCGCGTTCGCGAAGAAAGATTTTGCTGTTAGGACTTTGTTCTTCATGTTCACGAAGAGGTTCTCGCGTTCGCGAAGAAGGAAATTTTGTTATTCGTCGTCTGATTTTAGAGGCTGATATCTCGCAATCTTTAAGGAATTTGGACATGATCCAAAAATAAAAGTTATATCCCTTTGTGTCTAGTTTTCAAAAAGATAAACCATTTGTCATTTGGAGTTGTGTACAAAAGGTTATGGTGGATACACCATAGGCTATCCGGGAAGAGTTTAGAAATCTCTATTGCACAGGGCTGAATTTGAAAGATTATATCTCGTAATATATAAGGAATTGGGAGATGAGAAACAAATGAAAGTTATAACGCTTGGAGTCTAGTTTTCAGAAAGTCAAACCATTCATCATTTGGAGTTTTGTACAAAACGTTATGACCATTATACTAGAGGCTGTCTGAGAAGAGTTTGAAAATGACTTTTGAAGAATTTGTTCTTCGCGAACGAGAGGGGAGTCTCGCGAACGCGAAGAACAAACCCCTGGACAGTAGAATAATGTCCAAATTCGTGTCATTCTTCCATTTTTGGACCAAGGAAGTTCGGGTGAGGCGATTTTTCAAGAGTTTTTCAAGGAAAACATTGGGGTAAGAATTCCTAACTTGATTTTGGTTAAATTACATGAATCTATTATTGTTTTTATCATTAAATTAGTGAATTGGGTTGAAAAATTTAGAAAACCCTCTTGGTTTAAATTTAAGATTTGGAGGTCGATTTATTATTGGAATTCGATAAAATTGGTATGGTTGAACTCGTATCGGAATGAGTGTTCGGATTTCATAAAAATTATGTCGGGTTCCGAGGGGCGGGCCCCGCGTTGACTTTTGTTGACTTTTTAGAATAAATTTTTAAGTCGACGTATTATTATCCGAAATTATTTCCGATGAATTTTAATGAAGCTATACAATTAATTTGGATAGATTTGAGCTATCCGGAGGTCAATTCAAGCAAGAAGGTTATTTTGAAATATCGGCCTAACTTCAAAAAGGTAAGTGTCTTGCTTAACCTCGAGTGGGGGAATTACCCCTTAGGCATCGAGTCTTATGTGTCATTTGTGAAATGTGAAAAGTCGTGTACGCGAGGTGACGAGTACGTACTCAGGCTTGTATGTGCAAAATATATTGGGTTTAAGTCTTAGGCATATTGTGTAGTAAATTGGATAATTATTGGCATTTATTTAATCATCTATTTGCCATGCCTAAATCCTTGTTAGTTGAACTTGTTTTTATATAACAATTTGATGTGATTGTTATTTTAATATTTATGTAATTCTGTGAGTTTGTTGGTTTGATAATTCTAGGAATTTAATTTCATTTTAAATCTTTCCTATGCAAATAATTAATTAAGCAAGTTTAAGAAGAAACGTTAATATAATTACCTAAATTTGGATTAATGAAGGCTTTGATTTATGCTGAATAATTTCTATCTTTGTTGATTGTTTTTCTGGTGTTATACACATTGTGTGGAGCCTTCGGCTATTTGTTGTGAAATATATCGATTTGGTTGTATCTTTGGAATTTGATTGTGGCCATTGGACAAATTGTGATATGAATTGATTTTGTTATGTTGTCGTGATACTTTCCCATATAAATTGTTATGTTGTGTGAGTTGTTATTTTGAGTATATAAGGGTGACATTTCACTGTTGCTATTTTGAGGATATAAGGGTGGCATTTTACTGTTGATATTATGTGACTATAAGGGTGGCATTTTGCTGTCGTTGTATTTGTTGGAATATTGTCTGGGCGGAGCGATAAGGGTGGCTATTGATATTATCTGGGCGGAGCGATAAGGATGGCTATTGTCAGGGACGATATGTGATGATGTGGGGTTGTGGTGTTGCAATTTTCATGTGATGTTGTGATTTTCTTGTGTTTATTTTTATACCTTGTGCAACTTGTCTTGTTGTTAGTAAATTGATAATAATCTGATTTATATTGAAATTGGGAGCCTGTGGCTATTGCCATGCGATTTATAAAATGAAATGTGGGCACGAGGTGCAGTGAATTGTGATATGAGATGGGGATATTGGCACGTGAATTGTTCGTGCAGTTGTGATATAAAATGAGGGCACGATGTGCCGGGCAAATATGATGATTTAATTATGGGCACGAGGTGCCGTGGAAATATGAAAATGGGTCGAGACCCCTATTTACGAAAAATATGAAAATGAGCTGAGACCCGTATTTTGATGATTTTGAAATAAGGTGTCACATGGTGACTTTTTAATTGAAAGAATTATATTCAAAATATTTATTTGGAAGGATTTTTACTTAGAAAGTATTATATAAAAGAATTGTATTTTGAAAGATATTTATTTGAGGAAATTGTATTTGAAAAGATTTATTGAAAGAATTATATTTGAAAAATAATTATTTGAGAAAATTATAATTGAAAGAGAGTTATCTCGAAGAACTATGTGAAAGACATTTATTTGAAAGGCTTGATTTAATTGGGTTTAATTGTGTTTATTAATTATTGGGTGATATTAATGGTATTCTGGTTGTCTGTTGTGCATATCACTGGTTGTTTTATCTTGCCTTTATTATTATTTGTTTCCTATTATTTTGTATATTATAATGCACAGGTTATTAGACTAGTGAATGTCTTGATTGTACCTCGTCTCTACTCCACTGAGGTTAGTCTTGATACTTACTGGGTACCGACCGTGGTGTACTAATACAACACTTCTGCACATTTTTGTGCAGAGCCACGTATTGGTGACATCGGACTTGAGTAGAGTTAAAGCGGGATCGTAAGGATTCAAGGTAGAGTTGCTTAGTCGGCGCAGTCCCTTGGAGTCTTTTTATTTCATTGTACTGTTAATTTGTAATCAAACAGTTTTGTATATTCGTTCCTCGTGATCATTCTATGTATTCAATTAGAGTTCGTGACTCAGTACTACCAGTCTTAGGAGGTTGTATATTATAATTATTTCTGCTGTTAGTTTCAAAAAAATAAAAAAAAATAGCTTCAAAATGTAATTGAAATCGATTTACCTAGTCTTAGAGACTAGGTGTCATCACGACGCCTGTGGTGGGATTTTGGGTCGTGACATAAATTGATTTTAGTTTGCTTAGTTAACGATTAATCTAAGTCTTTGTGGGTTCGACATCCGACTTTCGAGTCACTTTATTACTTGACGGCCACGTATACTTGCGTATACTTGGGGAACCAACAATTACTTTTTCTAAATAAGTTTATGTCAAACACAGTGGCGTAGCTAGGAATTCCGCCAAGGATGTTCAATCTTTAAATAAGTCAATAATTATTTTTGTCCATGATACCAAATTTTTTAAATCAAACAACGCAATATTTAGCTAAACAATTTTTTTTTTTTAATAGTACAATAATTTTATAACTCAAAATTAAAATAACAAAAATATAACATTAGAAATATTACTAATAAAAGTAAGCATAAAACCAAAGGAAAGAGACAATCTTTGTCTAGCTTTTGTTGAAGAAATTTTTGTAGAGCGTGATTTTTAAATTATAAAATCTATTTAAGAAATAACTTTTAGTAAAAAATTACTTTAAGTTTAGTTGTTTATTTGTACACAAATTTTAAGTTTTAAGAGTTATTTTATTAGAAAACTTTTTAGATTAAAAAAGAATCAAATAGACCACATAAGGTAGTCTCCGTTTAGTTTTGACAAACAAAAAAGACAGAACTTTGAACCCGTGAACAACAAATCACTTTCAACAGCCTAAACCGCTGGACTGCCTCATTGTATTAAAGATGTTCAAAATATAATATATAACCATATAAAATAGTATTTAACTTATATATGCAGTATAATTTTTCGACGAAGGGTGTGCGCTTGACCACCCTTGACATAGGGTGGCTAATGCCACTGGTCACGCACCAATAAGGTCATGACATGTGTCATTAATTAACAAGAAAATATTTTAAAAATTACAACTACATCCCCATCTTCTTCAGTTTTTCCCACCATGGCTGTCACCAGTCACCACCATGATTGCCCGTGAGAAAGATTTCCAACAAAACCAAAAATGAAAAATTAACTTAGAATCAAAGGGAGGGAAGGGGGTGGGAACGCACATTATAAACCTTTGTAATTACTATTTCTTTCTGGATTTTTGAGTCACAAAGGAAACAATAGGAGTAAATTATCAAGTACATCCTTCACTTCTAATCCAACACGCAATGTAGAGTAGAACTTTAGAACCCTAAAATATGACGAACACAATGTGTTGTTCTTCAGCACCTTCAACGAATTTGCAAGTAGTTACTATTTATACAAGTTACCAATTGCTTATCTTAAAAAATTATCTATAATTACCTTATAAATGACATTATTGTATGAATAACTTTTATATTATCAGTTCACTTTTTTTTTCCTGTGAAATTGCCCTTTCTAGACCGTATATTTGAGAAACTCTTTCAAGGTAGGAAAATGAGATTGGACTGAGTGTGACATTGCGCCCTAGCCTTTTTGTATAACTAACTTTAGGCTACATGTTTTGCGCGTGTACCCCATATCAATAAATATAAACAAATTTAAAAAAAGCATATATATATATATATATATATATATATATATATATATATATATATATATATATATGTGTGTGTGTGTAAACTATGTATACTTGACGTGCAATTGTTAAGTGTCATTTAAAAATCATTTCTAAAGTTTGATGTTGAGTTAAAAAATATAATAGTTATGGATATTGGGATAACTTTTTCTAATTATAATATTTATTAGAATGCGTATTTATATTTTGGTAATAAATTTTATAGACTGCAGGCGGGCAGCCCCGATCCATATAATAGTAATAATATATATAAAGCCAACATGGCCTGCTGCGGCGTACAGCCCGATCCCAAAAATATCCTCACAATCAGGCCCTCGGCCTCCCTCAGTCATCAATCTCTCCAGTCTCTCTTTCATGGGCTCACAATGTCATGAGAATAGCCCAAAATGATGATATGATGCATCAATAAATAACAACAGAGACTGAGATATGATATGCAATGAAATGAATATGACTGAGTATGAATTTTTATTTTTAAAATAAATATTTCACAACAATATGACCTTTGTGGGTTCCAATAATACTGGCACATAGCCTCAACATGATTTTTTTTAATATGCTTTTCAGCTCAATTTCTTTAACTCATAAAACCTCATGAAAAATATCAAGATTATTAAACTACAAAATTCCACATAAACAAATATGTATCAATTTCTATAGTGCACGCAAACACGCCCGTCACCTAGCACGTGCGTCACCTCCCAACAATTCACGAAATACATATATTTAGGGTTCATACCCTCAACTCCAAGAATAGAAGAGTTACTTATCTCGAACAAGCTAAATCCAATGTCGAGCAAGCTAAACAATGCTCCAAAAATTTCATTCTACACGTATCAACTTCCAAAGGGCTCGAATCTAGTCACAATTAATTTGATTCGGCTCACAAAAATTATAGGAATTAATTCCATATCAAAATACTAATATTTTTCTAAAATCCGAAATTACGCCCCAAAAATCACCTATGGGCCCACGTCTCGGAATCCGATAAAACTCACAAAATTACTCAAATCCGACCACAACACGGCCTTCAAATCCTCAATTAAAGTGTATGAATTTTTCTACTATTTTCAACCCAAAATACTAATTTATTGATAAAAATAATAATAGATTCGTGTAATTAACCAAAACCGAGTTAGAATCACTTACCCCAATCCATATGGTAAAAATCACCTCAGAAATCGCTTCAATCCGAGCTCTATAGCTCCAAATGTGTTAAAATGGCCGAAACCTCAAAGTATATCTTTTGTCCAGGCATTTACTCTTCGCGATCGCGGAAAATGTTTCGCGATCGTGAAGCACAAAATTTTTCAGCCCCAAAATTGCTCTTCGCGATCGCGGAAAATGCATCGCGATCGCGAAGAACAAACTCCCCAACTCTTCCAGACAACCTCTTGTATAATAGTCATAACCTTTTGTACAAAATTCTAAATTGTAAATGGTTTAACTTTCTGAAAACTAGACACCAAGGACTATAACTTTTATTTATTACTCATCTCCTAATTCCTTACAGATTGCTAGATATAAGCTTCCAAAGTCAGCCCTATGCAACAGAGATTTCCAAACTCTTCCCAGACAGCCTATAGTGTATCCATTTGCAATTTGGAGTTTTGTACAAAATGTTATGACCATTATACTAGAAGCTGTCTGGAAGAGTTGGGGAGTTTGTTCTTCGCATTCGCGAAGTATTTTTCGTGATCGCGAAGAGAAATTTTGGGGCTGAAAAATTGTGTTTCGCGATCGCGAAGAGTAAATACTTGGACAGAAGATATATTTTGAGGTTTCGGCCATTTAAACACATTTGGATCTATGGAGCTCGGATTGAAGTGATTTTTAAGGCGATTTTCACCATATGGATTGAGGTAAGTGATTCTAACTCGGTTTTGGTTAAATTACATGAATCTATTATTGTTTTTATCAACAAATTAGTATTTTGGGTTGAAAATAGATTAAAGTCTATGAATGTTTCTACTATTTTCAACCCAAAACACTAATTTGTTGATAAAAACAATAATAGATTCGTCTAATGTAACCAAAACCGAGTTAGAATTAGTTACCCCAATCCATATGGTGAAAATCACCTCAAAAATTGCTTTAATCCGAGCTCCATAGCTCCAAAAGTATTAAAATGGCCGAAACCACCCCGAAACTCACTCGAGCCCCTCGGGACCTCAACCAAATATACCAACAAGTCCTAAAACATCATACGGACTTAGTCGAACCCTCAAATCACCTCAAACAATGCTAAAATCATGAATTACACCCCAATTCAAGCCTAATGAACTTTGAAATTTCTAGTTTCTACAAACGACTCTGGAACCTATCAATTCACGTCCGATTCACCTCACATTTTGCACACAATTCATAAATGACATAACAGAGGTATTCAAATTTTCAGAATCGGATTCCGACCCCGATATCAAAAAGTCAACCCTCCGGTCAAACTTCCCAAAAAATCAACTTTTGGCATTTCAAGCCTAATTCCACTACGGACCTCCAAATAATTTTCCGAACACGCTCCTAAGTCCAAAATCACCATACGAAGCTATTGGAATCATCAGAATTAAATTTCGAGGTCGTTTACACATAAGCCGACATCCGGTCACTATTTTAACTTAAGCTTTAAACCTTGAAACTAAATATTCCAATTCATTCCAAAACCTCACCGGACCCCAACCAACTGCCCCGGCAAGTCACACAACAACTGTAAAGCCTAATTTGAGCAGTAAATGGGGAAACACGATTGTAATACTCAAAACGACCGGTTGGGTTGTTACATTCTCCCCCACTTAAACATACGTTCGTCCTCGAACGTGCCAAGAGTTGTTTCCAAACCATCAAATCATTGTTCCATCTTACCACACACGTACCCGGGGGTGAACCCACGTCACCCTATTCCATATGAGCTCGACAACACAATACAACTGAAATCATTGATTTAACTTTAGCCCATAAACCTTGGAATTTAATTTCCAACCTTTAGAATTTCTTTCAAGACACGAATCTTACGTTTACACCCTGTATGAGTCTGAACAAGCTGTATCAAGCCATAACTACGGACATAATCACCTAACATATTACACAACTCGCATGCTCATAGCACCATTCCTGACCAGAGTGACTACTCCAAAACTAACCAAATACTAGTATTAAACCCATATCGAACCAAACCTTATCCCAAAACCTTCGTACACTATTGATAATAAAAGAAACATGCGAAATTTCATGACCACTTACCAGATCAACAAGTCACGGAGCTCTCTCGCCCAAACCAGAACCATAATCACTTTCTGAGCCGACTCTCAATATTATACTCCCGAATATACCGAAATCAAACCTGATACTACCCATTCTAGGTCCAATGACCTTATATTACTAAACACAACTGTTCCATAGACATGCCGCACCAATATAACTCAGAGCCACATCACGTGCCATCCGTGCACCAATATGTAGCAATTCAAATGTACCCAGTCATGGAAAATGACTCAAATGAGAGAACTGCCCCGCCAGATTAACAAGTACCGCCACAACGAAATGCTGAAAATTCATCATACACCGTAGAACCATCACCCGATTCTAACACAAGGTTCATACCTTAACATAACTCCACTGCAATGCGTGACCCCATCCAAACGCTAGTCCATAATATATACCTCGAGCCACCTCGCTCAAAATCAATAACCACAGAGAGGCAAAGGACAAAAATGCCACACAAAACCTGAAAGAACATAACCATTACACAATCGATCATGCAATACCCAAATACTCTCAAATTCCGCTATAAAGCTTAAATAGAACCGCACCATCTGTGCACATAACCAATGAATCAAAACTCCTCGTAGCATAAAGGAGTAACTCACAGATCATTTCAAAACACGAATAAGTTCAACATCAACCGAATGACGCATCCCTCAACAATAGCAGTATGGAGCCAACCATTCCGGCTCGGTGTAGAATACACATCTTAATTGGGCCTACCTATGGACCCCAAATTAACTCGGGTTACCCACAAATAGATAAATAACCCTCCAAAAATTCACCGCGACTGATTCATAATACATCATATCATCTGACTCACTTCGGTCATGACTTTACAGTCCACAACCACAAAACAATCTGCTCCTGAGAACTCCTAGTCTCCATATCCATAGAACACACGAATCACTATTTCTGATTCCATCAAATTTAAATCTCTCTAACTCAACCAAGCCACGAAGGTTGCCAAACCCAAGAGTATTGCCACAAAGCACCTGTAGAAAACCTCCACATCATAAGCACCCAAAGAACCGATCATATCCATTACCATACTGATTCAACCTACTACCAAGCTGTCCTATTTGTCCAAGTCCCTTCCGAATTTGTCTTGAAATTGATACTTCTCCTTGCTAAAATACCACAATCTTTAACCACAACTCACCCCATGAACCCTAGCATAGAACCACAATGCCCTAATGCCCATAAGTCATTCTTCTTAAGCACCTCCATAAATACTACAATTGTAACACTCACTCTGAAAATACCTTATATGAATTTTAAATTGTTCTTCTTACCTTTCTTATACAAAAATGTAGAATCTATACGCAAGTCCGGAGAATTTCTCAATTGCTATATATAACCTTCGATCCTATTGGAACTTTCTCGAGAGTCACCCACTTTATTCAAATCCAAATTGCACCGTCCAAATGGGCCAAAAGACACGTGCTCCATTAGCACAACAACACTCCAAAAAGTAATTCTACTTTACTACCACCGATCAAATTCATACTCCGTGCGCACTACACCATTCTCAAATAATGACTCCCTCATCCCACAACATAACCTGTATTCAGAAATTTCCTTACTCGATCTATCCTCGATCTCAACTTTTGCAAGTCATAACTAACCCACCAGTATGCCTCAACCCAAAACTAAACCATTACATATATACATGAAATTGAATTATCAATAGCAGGTTCCCCCACTTGGCTCAAAGCCATAGATTAAAACACTCCATAACTCACAATACCAATACTCTATTACTGTCATAATGCCACAGTCAGTTCAACAAAATTTCTTCTCAAACTCATGCAACACCAACCATAAAAATACCCCAAATAATCCGCTAAGTTCACAATCATTTTCTTGACACTCAAGTCAACTTTCTCAGCCAGATTCAAATTCAAATCTCCACACATACGCCCCGTCAACAGAAAAGAAACTCTCTACTCATATCATAAGGAATACACCTACGTAGATTACTCCGTAGAGGATAACCCATCTGCTTAGTCTCAAACTTGTATCTTGTTATACCCTTTCGCAGTCACAATTACTATGCAATCACTTAGTCTATTTAAGTCCAAACTCATTAACCAGACATGACAGTTTAATTTACCCCAAAATTTAACAATGTGAAAGATCCTTCAAAACATTCATATTCGAGACTGTAAGTCACATCAAATCAAAAATCAAGCACCCAATGGCTTTCCCTTTTACATTTTAAGGAAACACTTATCGTTATGTTCAAATCGTCTTAACACATTCCGCAGTTACATCATACTCATCACAAAGCCATTCAACCGCTCATCGAGCCACAAATTCCACTGCAGGGTCATTACCGGACAAATGAGTCCAATTGTACAGGTTACAACTGAAGCTACCGAGCTTAAACTGCGGTCTAAACCTGGCCTCAAGTCCTCCAGACTGGCCCATCACTAAAACATAGAATACTCATCTCGAATTTCGTTTATGGAATCACAAGCCGGCGATGCACAGTTGATATTGAGCGCTCATGTGTGCATACAAATACATGGAAGGAATTCAAAGAGTTATGTCTCAAGCTGAATCAATCGCGCACGATAAGGAAAGAAAGATGGGAAGTATATATCCAAAATGCCCTGTAGCCTCTCGAAGATAAGTATGGACGTCATCATACTGATCCGCAAGACTCTACTAGACACTTGCTCATGACTTGTAGAACTTATGAACCTAGAGCTCTGATACCACCTTGTCACGACCCAAAATCTAACTAATCGTGATGGCACCTAACCCAACCCGTTAGGTAAGACAATTACCAAATATCTCATTCCAATAATAATTATTAAAGCAATTTAAGTAAATAAAAGTCTTAATCTTATACAATCCCCAAGAACTAGTAGTACAAATCATGAGCTTCTACGAATATGAGTATACAAAGCGGAAATGAAATAAATACATAGTATGTTTGAATAATACATAAACAGAGCTTTTATAAATCTAAGGCTACCCTGAACAAGAGGCAGCTACAATAGGAACGCAGGTACATCTTCAGATCCCGCAACCATCGAGCACAGCAACAACAGCAGCCAACATCTGCACGCAATGTGCAGAAGTGTAGTATCAGTACAACCGACCCCATGTACAGAGTAAGTAACAAACCTACCCGTAGGTTGAAAGTAGTGACGAGCTTCTACCAAGGTCGGGGTCCAAATGCACTAGTCCACAACGGTCCATAACAACGGACAACTCGCGTGCCATAATATAAAGATCTGGATCCGCACGGCCAACTCACGTGCAATAATAATATAAGGATCCGCACGGCCAACTCACGTGTTGTACGGCCAACTCACGTGCAATAATAATATAAGGATCCGCACGGCCAACTCACGTGCTGCACGGCCAACTCACGTGTAATAATAATATAAGAATCCGCACGGCCAACTCACGTGCTGCACAGCTAACTCACGTGCAATAAGAAGCCAATAAGGCCTGCTGCAGGCGGGCAGCCCCGATCCATATAATAGTAATAATATATATAAAGCCAACATGGCCTGCTGCGGCGTGCAGCCCAATCCCAAAAATATCCTCACAATCAGGCCCTCGGCCTCCCCCAGTCATCAATCTCTCCAGTCTCTCTTTCATGGGCTCACAATATCATGAGAATATGATGATATGATGTATCAATAAATAACAACAGAGACTGAGATATGATATGCATTGAAATGAATATGATTGAGTATGAATTTTTATTTTTAAAATAAATATTTCACAACAATATGACCTCTGTGGGTCCCAATAATACTGGCACATAGCCTCAACATGATTTTTTTTAATATGCTTTTCAGCTCAATTTCTTTAACTCATAAAACCACATGGAAAATGCCAAGATTATTTAACTATAAAATTCAACAAAAACAATTATGTCCCAATTTCTATAGTGCACGCCCGCACGTCCGTCACCTAGCATGTGCGTCACCCCCCAACAATTCACGAAATACGTTCATACCCTTAATTCCAAGATTAGAAGAGTTACTTACCTCGAACAAGCCAAATCCAATGTCGAGCAAGCTAAGCAATGTGCGTCACCTCCCAACAATTCACGAAATACGTTCATACCCTTAATTCCAAGATTAGAAGATTTACTTACCTCGAACAAGCCAAATCCAATTGCGCGTATCAACTTCCAAAGAGCTCGAATCTAGTCATAATTAATTTGATTCAGCTCACAAAAATATAGGAATTAATTCCATATCAAAATACTAATATTTTCCAAAAATTCAAAATTACGCCCCAAAAATCACCTATGGGGCCCACGTCTCAGAATTCGATAAAACTTATAAAATCCGAACCCCCATTCAATCACGAGTCCAACCATACCAAAATTACTCAAATCCGACCATAACTCGGCCTTCAAATCCTCAATTAAAGTCTATGAAATATTCTACTATTTTCAACCCTAAACACTAATTTGTTGATAAAAATAATAATAGATTCATGTAATTTAACCAAAACCGAGTTAGAATCACTTACCCCAATTCATATGGTGAAAATCGCCTCAAATATCACTTCAATCCGAGCTCCATAGCTCCAAATGTGTTAAAATGGCCGAAACCTCAAAATATATTTTCTGTCCAGGCATTTACTCTTCGCGATCGCGAAGCACAAAATTTTTCAGCCCCAAAATTGCTCTTCAAATTCCTTATAGATTGCGAGATATAAGCTTCCAAAGTCGGGTCTGTGCAGCAGGATTTTCCTCTACGTGATCGCAAAAAGGCTTCCGCGATCGCGATTCACAGTGCCCAAACAGCAAAATTGCTCTTCGCGATCGCGATCATTTGTCCGCGATCGCGATGTATACCTTTGTGGCCAAAAACCAGCAACTAAGAATGGCTTAAAAATGGTCCGAAACTACCCCGAAACTCACTCGAGCCCCTCGGGACCTCAACCAAATATACCAACAAGTCCTAAAATATCATACGGACTTAGTCGAACCCTCAAATCACCTCAAACAACGCTAAAACCATGAATTACACCCCAATTCAAGCCTAATGAACTTTAAAATTTCTAGTTTCTACAAATGACTCCGGAATCTATCAATTCACGTCCGATTCACCTCACATTTTGCACACAATTCATAAATGACATAACAGAGGTATTCAAATTTTCAGAATCGGATTCCGACCCCGATATCAAAAAGTCAACCCCCGGTCAAACTTCCCAAAAATTTAACTTTTGGCATTTCAAGCCTAATTTCACTACGGACCTCCAAATAATTTTTCGGACATGCTCCTAAGTCCAAAATCACCATACGGAACTATTGGAATCATTAGAATTAAATTTCGAGGTCGTTTACACATAGTCGACATCCGATCACTATTTTAACTTAAGCTTTAAACCTTGAAACTAAGTATTTTAATTCATTCCAAAACCTCACCAGACCTGAACCAATTACCCCGACAAGTCACATAACAACTGTAATACCCAATTTGAGCAGTAAATGAGAAAACAAGGTTGTAATACTCAAAACGACCGACCGGGTCGTTACAATATTGTTCTTTTCTCAGTTGATTTATTAAGGAAAGAAAAGTAGAGAATGAATTCCAAATCATGAATTCCAAAAATAACACATCGCTAATATATTAGAATTAATCATGAAGATTATTAGTTTAGGCGATGGCTTTCTCTCCCACCCCTCTTTTCTTTGTTTGTGAAGATTTGTCTTGATCTTGTACTTTTTTGGGGCAAACTTCCCTAAATGGTCGAAGGAGACATCAAAGGTAAGATTTACTGTTATAGCAGTGATGATTTTGCAATGCGTATGTGATGCTATGATCTAATGCTTAGTGGCTTTCACTCATAATTCGAATATGAAATTGGTATATTTCTGCAAAGATGAAATAAAAAATTATTAAAAAAATGTGGAATCTTGGAGTAAGTAAGATTATTGGGTTACGCACTTATGCTTCCGGAATCGGCATCGAATTGTTCACGGCAATCGAACTCCAGAAAAGAATTTTTCTTTGATCTTAAAGTACTACAAAAATGGATCTTGAAATCTCAAGCAATCTTAGCGTTTAAAAGTTTAGTTTGACACGTAGCAATATCCTAAAATTTCATTGAGAAATATTGGACGGATATGTACTGGAACTGAAGGGGATCCCAACCCAGCAGAGAATAGGGAAATTGAGGGGAGGCGAGAAAAAAAAAATGGTGTAACTAAATCCCTTAATTTAAGGCACTGTTAATGAATTGTATATAAATGGTAAGAAAAACTTATTTAGGGCGGGTAATATATAAAATATGGATAATTTTAGTAAATAATTTCAAATATTATATAGGAAGGAAAAAATCCCAATAATAAATCTAAGTATTAAGATTCTCTACATAATATTAGGAACAAAAAAAATGGAGAAATTTTAGTTGATCTTAGAACTTTAGTTATTAGAGTACTAATTAAATGACTTAAAATATTGTTTTTATGTTAGTAGTGTAAAATTATTTGAACTATCAACGAACATGACTATAAAAAAGAAAAAAAAGCATTCAAGTAGTGTACATGAAGGTAAAATTTTGCATAAGTTTTAAATCCAAGATGCTGTATCCAATTTCATCTACACTGCTAAATTATTTGTCCATATGTCGGCTTTGATAATTTGATGTGGTTTTGTCATTTTATTTTATTTTTTAAAACCTTTAACTATTGGCCGATTACATTTATTATTATCGAATTTACCTTTTTGTTCAAATAATAAGATAGTTTATATAAGGTAAAATTTTAATTGACTTTAAAGTCCTAAATATTAGGACGTACTATATAGTAATTCAAATAAAAAAAGATTAGTAAGTAAACTTTTAGTTAATTTCAATCTCCTGAATATTAGAAAAATAATTTAATTATAATTTTGTCCACTATAAAATTTATTTTTAAAGGGTAAAAAAAAACAAACGATATTTGGCTATGGGCTTTGTGCTTTTAATATAGTAAAGATAGATAGATATAAATATAGATATGTCACAATCCCAATTTTCCTCCGTAGGATGTCGTGACGACACCTAGTCTCTAAGACTGGTTAAGCCTAACACTTATTAAATTAATAGAAGAATTCGACCATCAATGATAAATATGAAATAGAAATCTTTATACACAACTTACAATTCCCAAAACTGGTAGTACAAGTCATAAGCTCTACTGAGTTTACTAGAAAATTCCTAAATTCAACTGTTCGGAATAGAATTTAACCGTACAAGTACAATATCAGAAGGTGACTCCGAGGCCTGCGAACGCGACGACATGTTTACCTTGAGTCTCCACAGCAATGCTCGACAAGCTAACTAATAATCAACAATAATTGTGGCACCTGGATATGCACAAAAATATGTCAAAGTGTAGTATGAGTACACCACAGCGGTACCTAGTAAGTATCAAGACTAACCTCGGTGGAGTAATAACGAGGGACACAGTCAAGACACCTACCGGACTAAACAACGTGAACAAGTGTGAAGGTGAACTAACAGAGAAACAATATTAATATAAAGCTAAGCAGAATAAGGAATACAAAATAATGCTTGCAATGATATACTAGTGACATCAATATTTAACAGGAAGCAATCAGGTAATAGTGTTGTAGAGTAAGCTGAACACAGTCTAAGTCCGGTGATACCAAATAAAGGAAAACTCGCAACAACTCAATAAGAACAACCACTTTCACACCAGATCTGCCAAGCATTTTCACGAGGTACCGAACCTCATAAACACAACTCACGGGTCCCAATTCATGAACCCTAATCACTTGGCATCTTGTGCCCACATTACAACTCATAATCGCACGGACGACTCTCGTGCCAATAGAACAATTCTCACACAGAAAGCAAGTAGACAAGAATACGTATAATGGTCAATGACATAATTATTCATCTTCTAAAACCGATATGGGTGGTTAACTACGTGTATGCTTGTGCAAGTGTTCTACCACAATTCAAGTCAACAAATAGGAGAAGAGACAATGAATGGCACATAAAAATTGATTATCACGCAATGTATAGTGTAATAAGGGCAGCAATGAAGTTAGAAGCAACGACTAGCACAACAAGATTAGCTACATAGAACTAAACAAATAGTGCAACACGGAGGAAGAATATTAATAGTATGCTAAGGAGACAACAATCAAAGACAAGTATAAAAGAATGGGGAAAATGACAACAAGAGGCCTACCGAGGTACCGTCTCGTAGTATCAAATCATAAAATGAATCACAAACTTTTCTTATATCACCGCGGGAGCCTTTATATTTAGTTTTTGAAAGTCATTTTTTCTGAAATAGCATCCCTCATTTTAGCCCACCTTATCACACCGTATGGCTTCTAGTAGTTCCTTTACTAGCCACGTGTTTCAAGCCCACCTTATCTCACCGCATGCGTTTCAACACCCAGACCTTATACCACACATGCGTATCAATAATAACAACAACATGGCAGAAACCTCGTGCAACACAATAACAACCTCACGGTAGAAATATCGTGCAAACACAATAACAACTGCACGGCAGAAACCTCGTGCAAATACAATAATAATTCTATCAACAACAACACGTGTGCCAAAACATAACAACTCAAATAAATGACTTTCACAATATGTGCCCACATGCCACAACATTTCCTCAAAACAATTTCAATATCACAACCACGTATAGCCCTCGGCTCAACAACACTGAATACAACAACAACAATGACAATAATACGAGAATACGGCAAGTAAATCAACTCAGGAACTTCAGAACACAAGGAAATGGAAGAACGAGCTCACAAAGAAAGACACAATAAGGAGTAATGGCCTCAACATGAATTGCTCAACCAGGAAGAGATAACGTATAGTAATGAGTCCACAAAAGTATAATTCAATGATAAGGGGGATAACATGAATCAATGATTCCAAATGAGGATAAGTCAACAATGATAAGGGATAACAAAACTTCATTTAGGGTTGAACAATTACGGAAGAGATACAACAAATTCAATTAAGAATAAGCAAATTATGGAAAAAGATAATAATAACTTCAACTAATGATAGAAAATTACGGAAAGGATAATAATAACCTCAATCAAGGATAAACAATTACGGAAATGATAGTATGGCAACAAAAGAGGCAACAACTTCAGTTAAGGCACATAAGAGTTTAATCGGTAATAAGGGTAAAGCAAGAAGCGATAAATTCCAAATAAGACACGTAAGGGTAAATTTAGTAAATGAGGAATTTAACGTGACAAAACAACTTCATATTTAATGGACATAAGAACCTAAGAGCACTAAACGGTCAAATTTCCACAAATAAGCCCGAGCACGTAATCGTCACCTCGCGTACACAGCCTTCATATGACACAATTAGCACAAATGACTCAAATCCTAAAGGGTAGTTCCCCCACACAAAGTTAGGCAATATACTTACCTCAAAGAAGCTAGATCGTTACTCTAAAATGACCTTCTCGAGTGAAACATCCTCCAGACGGCTCAAATCTAACCAAAATAACTTCGAATCAGAAATAAAACTCATAGAAAATAATTACGGATAATAAAGCTTCAATCTTTAACAAGTACTAAGAGTCAACCCCTGGGACCGCACCTTGGAACCCGATAAACTTCACAAAATCCGAACACCCATTCCGATACAAGTTCAACCATACCAAAATCATCAATTTCCGGCATCAATTCGTCCTTCAAATCATTATTTTACATTTTGAAAGATTTCTTCAAAAATTCTATTTTTTTCCTCAACCCAAAACATTAATTATAAGATAAAAATAAAGATAGAATCATGGAATATAATAAATTCCGGGTGAAGAACACCTACCCCAATGATTTGCTTGAAAAACCCATGAAAAATCGCTCAAAACCGAGGTCTACAACTCGAGATATGGTAAAAATGGCCAAACCCTCGATTTGGAAAATATATTCTGCTGCCCAGATGTTTGCACATCGCGATCGCGGCAATGCAATTGCGATCGCGAAGGAGGAAATGACTACTGCCCGAAATTGTGCTACGCGATCGCGAACAGATACATGCGATCACGAAGAAGGGAATACTCATGTCCAAAGAAATGCACTACACGATCGCGGACTGATCCATGCGAACGCGAAGAGGAAGAAAGACTAGCCCACCAAACCGCTTCCGCGATCGCAGAGAAGGACACCAGACACCAGAAATGCAGCATTCCAAAACATAAGAAAATGGCCCGTAGCCCATCCGAAATATGCCCGAGGCCCTCGGGACCCCGTCGAAACATGCCAACAAGTTCCATAACATAACACAGACCCGTTCGAGGTCTCAAATCACCTCAAACAACGTCGGAACTAAAAATCGCATCACGAATTGAACTTATGCATTTCCAATTCTTCTAACTTCTAAAACTCGCGCCGAAACATATCGAATTAACCTGGAATGATGTCAAATTTTGCATGCAAGTTCCAAATGATATAACAGAGCTAATCTAACTCTCGGAATCGCATTCCGATCCCGATATCACCAAGGTCAACTCTCGGTCAAACTTCTCAACCTTCCAAAACTTCAACTTTTCAATTTTCGCTAAAAATGCTTCAAATTACCCTACGGACCTCCAAATCCAAATACGTACGCACGCCTAAGTCCGAAATCACCATACAAAGCTATTGGAATCATCAAAACACCATTTCGGAGTCGTCTACACAAAAGTCAAAACTTCTGTCAACTCTTACCGCTTAAGCTTCTAAAACAAGAATTCTTCTTTCAAATTGACCCCGAATAATCCGAAAATCGAACTCGACCACACACGCAAGTCATAACACATAATACGAACCTGTTCGAGACCTTAAGCCACCGAACGGGACGATAATTCTCAAAACGAAGGATCGGATCGTTACAATATAAATATTCACTGTCTCCATCTTAAAATAGTCATAGTGCTTTCCTTTTGGACAGTTTTGGTATATACTTTATTAAAAGGAAATATAATTCTCAAAAGAAAAGGTCGACAATTAATAATTGTTTACTCATTTTCTTAATAATTGCTTTGAGTCATAAAACAGAGACAAAAGTAGTATATTAATCCCATTACATTGCAGAACGTAGTTAGAAGTTAGTCGGCCACAAATATTTCTCAAAATTGAAGGCTGCTACTTATTGAAATACACCACCAGCATGTCAGAATGGCTTTAGTTGCAAAGATATACGACTTCATATTGAATGCAGATATTCAGTATTAAAATTAAATATCACTGTTGAAGAGTAGGCAAATATTAAAAGCTAGAACTTCCTCGGCAGAATTAAGTAGTATCTTTGTAGGGGCAACAACTTCAGCTATAAATACTTTCTCAAAGTAATTGGTGAAGTCCAGCTCAAAAATTATCTAGGGAATTGAATGTAATGTGGAGAGTTTGGAGATACACTCCAAGCAACCCTAGCATTAAGGGTGTACAGAGAAAACCGATAAACCGTACCAAACCGATAATCTGAGTCAAATCGGAAAAAAAAATTCGATGTGGTTTGGTTTAATTTGGTTTGGTATTGGAAAATAAAACCCGACCATAAATGGTTTGGTTTGGTTTTAGCTAAAAAAAGTCAAACCGAAACTAAACCAACCCGATAGTACATTTATATAATTTTTAAAAATATTTTATACATATAAATATTTATTGTAATATAATTTATAAATATTTTCTTAAACTTTTTCACAGTTTTATCTTTTAACATATTATTTCAACTTTAGACTTAACATTTTCGAATGGTAAATAAATTTTATAGCCCGTAAATGTAGTAACTCAAACAAAGTTCAAATCAATACTAATGCTAACAAAAGAAATTCAATTCAATATTAGAAATGACGATAGTGTTGGATAATTATTTTAGTTTTACATTGGTTTATAATGAAAATGCATAACTTAGTTTATCTTTTTCTTTAGTGCTTAGGTATGTAATTAATATTAGTACTTATTAGCTATACTTATTTTAGCATGACCTATATAGTATTTTTAGATTATGTTAATTTTTATTATGGCTTATTAATTAGCAATATTTATTTTATGTAATTTTATTATTTGATCTTTGTTATTAAATATTTTAGTATAATGCTATGACTTATCTCATATTATTGTGTTAGTTTCTTGGAAAACACATTATACAGTTGTATTTTACTAGGACTTAAGAAATATTTGGAGCACAAGTTACATATTTTATGCTATGATTACTTTACCGAAAAAAAATCCAAAAATCCGAAAAACCCGAGATTGAAAAACCCGACTTTGTTGGTTTGGTTTATAAATTTAAAACCTGACACCTGAGTTGATGGTTGTCAACTTGTTTGGAGGCCCATAGTATAATTAACAGATCGATTGGTCCAATACTAAACTTTAGTATAATTCGAAAGGTTATTCTAGCCCAATTTTACAACTGGCCCAAATGAAGGTTAAGGTCTTTAGGAAAAGGTGAGAAGAAGAAGAACAAATGATTCGTTAATAGCATCCACAATTCATATCCAAAAGTATCTTAAAATTTTCATGGGCACCATATTTGTTCGCGCCCCTATTTAATTTGTACTAATTTTTTTTTTTAAAAAAAAAAGTTAATTGGTAATCAAAATACAAATAAATTGCTTCTTCTATAATTTTCCTCCTCCTCCTCCTTCTTCTTAGTTGTTGGATAATAATATATCTGAATTTATAACAATTAAAGTATAATACTTTGAAGAAGTGGGTCTTGAATTTTGAATATGAAAAGTAAGTTTTAAATTAAATGATATTGTTGGAGAAGTTTGAAAATATTAGATCACTATTGTTGCAAAATTAGTTTGTTAAACTTGCTATTATTTTTTGTTAGATTTGTTATCATTTTGACAAATTGATGATTGATATTTGTTCTTATCATATTTGAAACTTATATTTTAAATTGAGCTCATATGGAGTAGATTTGGCATTGAACTGTTGAAATTTAAAGGATAACTTTCTGTTTTCGGAAAAAGAAATTCAACTGAATATCTACACTTCTTACGCCAGTGCCGGCTGAAGGCCAAAGCCACTAAGGCAATGGCTTTAGGTCCACAAATTTTTGGAGCCTCTTTATTTATTTATTTATTTATTTATTAATAGTAGGTTCTACAAATAATTTTCTTTAATATTTTAAGGTGAAGAAACAAGATTTTCATAAAAATGAACAACAACAACAATCCAGTATAATCCCACTAGTGGGGTTTGGGCAGGGTAGTGTGTACGCAGACCTTACCCCTACCCTGGAGTAGAGAGGCTGTTTCCGATAGACCCCCAGGGTAGTGTGTACGCAGACCTTACCCCTACCCTGGAGTAGAGAGGCTGTTTCCGATAGACCCTCGGCTCCCTCCCTCCAAGAACTCCCCATCTTGCTCTTGGGGTGACTCGAACTCACAACCTCTTGGTTGGAAGTGGAGGGTGCTCACCACTAGAGCAACCCACTCTAGTCTGTAATTAAAAATGAAAAGAGAACTTTTTAGCCATGTAATTGATTAGCTATGTTATCAAATTGATAAAAAAATATATTAGAAAAAATTGATTAAAAATTTGTTAACAACTTTTCATCTTGTCACGATCCAAAATCCTAACATGTCGTGATGGCGCCTGTCGTGGTACTAGGCAAGCCGATATTTAAAAATATCTCCAACACTTTTAACAGAAAACAAATTTAAGCAGTTTAAACAATAAAAGATTTCATAAACAGGATAGGAAGCCAAAATACAATGCGGAAATTCCCAACATCGGGGTGTCACTGAGTACATGAGCATCTATATATCCCAAGTCCGAAAAATACTGTCTATGATAATCTGAAACTAAATACAATAAGTGGAAAGATAGGGAAGGAGAAACAAGGTCTATGAAACACCAAGCAGCTACCTAGATAGACTCCGAGAATCCGAATTCCATTGCAGTGACCGGATGCACCTGGGTATGCACACAAGGTGCAGGGTGTAACGTGAGTACAACCAACTCAGTAAGTAACAAGACTAAATAAAGAACTGAAAGTAGTGACGAGCTTCACAGTTATAGTTCAATTACAGTGATTTCAACATAGGAAAGTAGGCATGCTTTCAAGTTCGATAAATTAGGTCAAACAGTTATTCTATGACAAGTTTAAGTGAAACAGAGTGTAATATCTTTTAAAAATTTTAAGACAGTGATACATGGCAGCTAAGTGCAACAATAATAAAATCAAATGCATCCTCTCAGGGCCACAGTCAGTCAACCCCTCCCATTCACTCAGCACTCGGCACTCGATACTCGCCTCAGTAGGTACCTGCGCTCACTGGGGGTGTGTGCAGACTCCGGAGGGGCTCCTTCAATCCAAGCGCTATAATCCACACGGACAACTCACGTGCTGCGCGGACAACTCACGTGCTATAGTATAATATCTTGATCCTCATGGATAACTCACGTGCTATAGTATAATATCTGGATCCGCACAGACAACTCACGTACTATAGTATAATAACTCACAATCAGGCCCTCGGCCTCATTCACTCATCAACCTCTCCAGTTTCTCGGGCTCTCAGTAATTATGAAAATTAGCCCCGAAAGAAATGATATAATGTATCAACAAGGAACAATAGAGACTGAGATATAATAAACAAGTAAAACTGTGACTGAGTACAAAACAACAATTTAGCAAATAATTCAACATGTACACGACCTTTGTGGATCCCTACAGTGCCAACACATAGTCTAAATATGATTTCTAACATGATTTGTGGTTCAATTTCTCTACTACATGGAGAATGTACGAATATCAACAGATTAACCAACTACACAGTTCCATAAAATTTGACCAAGTCACAATTCCCACGGTGCATGCCCACACGTCCGTCACCTAGCACGTGCGTCGCCTCAAAACCCAATGCATGACACATAATACGGGGTTTCGTACCCTCAGAATCAAATTTAGAACTGTTACTTATCTCAATACGAGCAAATATCTATTCCAACACACCCTTGCCTCGCGAAACGGCCTCTGAATGCCTCGAATCTAGCCATAAACAATGTGATATAATGGCTAAAGGAATCAATTTCATAAGAATATGCTAAGCTATTAATCAAAATAAAAAATCGGCTCAATAGTCGGCCCTCGAGCCCACGTTTCAAAATTCGATAAAAGTCACAAAACCCGAAAGCCCACTCAACCACAAGTCTAACCATACCAAATTTATCAAAATCCGACACCAAATTGTCACCCAAATTCCCAAAACAAACTCCCAATTTACACCTTAAATACACACCAACTAGGTGGGAAAATCAATGGGGAAGCAAGATTATTGACAAAAAATGAGCACAAGGGACTTACCACAAGAATTCCCTCTAAAACCCTATCAAAAATCGCCTAAACTGTGCTTGAAATGTTTGAAATGAAGCCAAAATAACTCTTGTATTTAACTTTCTGTCCAGCCTTTCCGCTTCTGCGGACACTTAAGCACATCTGCGATGTCGTAGAAGCGACCAATATTCCGCTTCTGTAGTGAACCACTGGAGCTGGGCCTCCGCTTCTGCGGTCCTCACCTCACATCTGCGCAACCGCAGGTGCGGAATTGCTCTTCGCACCTGCGATTCCTCCGCTTTTGCGCCCTTAACGCCACATCTGTGACCACGCAGGGGCGGAAATAACCTCGCACCTGCGACCTCTGCTCACTTCCTCCCTGGCCGCTTCTGCGGCTCCTTTCTCGCTTATGCGAGAACGCACATGCGATCCCCACTCCGCAGATGCGATTACAACAGAAGCTGGTGAGCTTCAGCATTCCCTCAAACTTCAAATCGATCTGATAACCATCCAAAATCAACCCAAGGCCCCCGGAACCTCAATCAAACATACCAACGGGTCCTAAAACACGATACGAACTTAGTTGAGACCTCAAATCACCCCGAACAACATCAAAAACACGAATCGCACATAAATTCAAGCCTAATGAACTTTGAACTTCCAATTTCTACAAACGATATCGAAACCTATCAAATCACATCCGATTGACCCCAAATTTTGCACACACATCACATTTGACATTACGGACCTACTCCAACTTCCGGAATTGGAGTCCCACCCCGATATCAAAAAGTCCACGCCCTGTCAAACTTTTCAAAAATTTTGATTTTCGACATTTTAAGCCTAATTCCACTACGGACCTCTAAATCACAATCCGGACACGCTCCTAAGTCCAAAATCACCTAACTGATCTAACAGAACCATCAAAACTCCATTCCGGAGTCTATTACTCAAAGATCAACACCCGGTCAATCATTTCAACTTAAGCTTTCAACCTTGAGACTTAGTGTCTCATTTCATTCTAAAATCTCACCGGACCTGAACCGACTACTCCGGTAAGTCATATAACCGCTATAAAGTACAAAATGAGCAGTAAATGGGGGAACGGGGCTATAACTCTCAAAATGACCGGTCGGGTCGTTACATCTTCCCCCTCTTAAATAGACATTCGTCCTCGAACGGGTCTAGAAACATACCTAGAGTCTCAAATAGGTGGGGATATCTGCTCCGCATATCCTGATCGGTCTCCCAAGTAGCCTCCTAACTGGCTGACCTCTCCACTGCACCTTCACTGAAGCTATCTCCTTTGACCTCAACTTCCAAACCTGCTAATCCAAAATAGCGACCGGCTCCACATCATAAGTCAGATCGCCATCCAACTAAACTGTGCTGAAATCCAAAGTATAAGACGGATCGTCGACATACTTTTGGAGAATAGAAACATGAAATACTTGATGCACACTCGACAAACTAGGTGGCAAGGCAAGCTTGTAAGCCACCTCCCCAATCCTCTAAAGTACCTCAAATGACCTAATATACCGAGGGCTCAACTTGCCATTCTTCCCGAACCTCATAACACCCTTCACGGGTAAAACCTTGAGTAGTACCTTCTCCCCAACCATATAAGCAACATCACGTACCTTCCTAACAGCATAACTCTTCTGTCTAGACTGCACCGTGCAAAGCCACTCCTGAATCATCTTAACCTTGTCCAAAGCATCCTGGACCAAGTTAGTACCCAACAGCCTAGCCTCACCAGGATCAAACCAACCCACCGGAGATCTACACCATCTCCCATACAAAGCCTCATATAGAGCCATCTGAATGCTCGACTGGTAGCTGTTGTTGTAGGCAAACTCCGCGAGTGGCAGAAACTGATCCCAAGAACCCCCAAAATCAATGACACAAGCACGTATCATATCCTCCAATATCTGAATAGTGCGCTCGGACTGCCCATCCGTCTGAGGGTGAAACGCTATGCTCAACTCAACATGGGTACCCAACTCTTGCAGCACAGCTCTCCAAAACTGCGATGTGAACTGTGTGCCCCGATCTGAAATGATGGACACTAGCACACCGTGGAGGCGAACAATCTCTCGAATGTAAATCTCAGCCAACCACTCCGAAGAATAAGTAGTCCCAATTGGAATAAAGTGCGCGGACTTGGTCAGCCAATCCACAATCACCCAAATAGCATCGAACTTCCTCGAAGTCCGTGGGTGCCCAACTACAAAATCCATGATGATCCATTTCCACTCTGGAATCTCCAGCCTCTAAAGCAATCCGCCCGGTCTCTGATTCTTATACTTCACCTGCTGACAGTTGAGGCACCGAGCTACAAACCCCACTATATCCTTCTGTATCATTCTCCACCAATAATGCTGCCTTAAGTCCTGATACATCTTCACGGCACCCGGATGGATGGAATACCGCAAACTGTGGGCCTCCTCAAGAATCAACTCACATAGGCCATCTACATTAGGCACACAAATCCGACCCTGCATCCTCAATACTCCATCATCCCCAATAGTAACATCTCTGGTATCACCGTGCTGAACCGTGTCCTTAAGGACAAGCAAATGAGGGTCATCATACTGGCGCTCTCTGATGCGATCATATAAAGAAGACCGAGAAACCACACAAGCTAGAACCCGATTGGGCTACGAGATATCTAATCTCACGAACTAGTTGGCCAAGGCCTGAATATCAACTACAAGAGGTCTCTCACCAACAGGAATGAATGCAAGACTACCCATACTCACCGCCTTTCTACTCAAGACGTAGGCCACCATATTGGCCTTTCCGAGATGATAGAGAATAGTAATATCATAGTCCTTTAGCATCTCCAACCATCTCTGCGGCCTCAAATTTAGATCCTTCTATTTTAACAAGTGCTGGAGACTCCGATGATCTATAAACACCTCACAAGACACACCGTAGAGATAATGCCTCCAAATTTTTAGTGCATGAACGATGGCAGCTAACTCCAAATCATGGACAGGGTAGTTCTTCTCATGAGGCTTCAATTGACGCAAAGCATAAACAATCACTCTACTATAACACCCCGGAAAATTTCGAAGTACTTAAGTGTAAAGCCCGATAGAATTTGCAAAGAAAATAATGTTTCATGGTACCGGACCAGGCTTACGTGTTTGAGGATTATAGAAAGTAAAGGAAATGTTTTGGCGGAAAAGTGTATTTTTGCGGTCCATTATGCGACTGCAGAACCACTCTGCGGATCGCGTAATAGCCGCAGAGTGAGGCAGTTGATTGGGCCAGTGGTAAGCAATTATGCAGTTGACTATGCGACCGCATAATTGTTATGCGGTGCACTATGCGACCGCAAAATAGTTATGCGGACTGCATAGTGACCGCATACACAAACAGATTTTTGGTCGTTTTGGACACCAATTATGCGACCGGTATGCGGTTCGCATAACCATTATGCGGTCGCATATGTGACCGCATAACCTGTTACAGAGCTCCATTTTTTTGGATTTTAAAACCCGACCCTACTTCGTTAAATACATGCAAAGGGTCATTTTTTGAGCAAATATTCTGATGTCTTAGAGAGAAGGGAGAGTGTTTTAGAGAGAGAGAAAACCCTAGGCTAATTATTCATCAAGTCTTACTCAAATCTTGGAAGATTAACAAGGAAAACCCACAAGTTCTTCATCTAAGAGGTAAGGTTCCATACCCTAGTTTTCAATTTCGAATTTGGGTAGAAGATGGTTGATTAAGAGTATGATTCTTGGGTATGAGAGTATTATCTATACATGCATGTACCAAAAAGATTTGTGGGAAGATTGTTGAGCTTAAATAAGTAAGGATTGGATTGTGTAGTGAAGGAAATCTTGTAGAAGAACCTTGTGGTTAAATTTGCACACTTAGTGTTTGATAAAATGCTCAAATGAGTTGAGACCATGAATATCTTCCTAATTATGGTTCAATTTTGTTATGTCTCAAATAGATTGGGATTGCTAGAATTTTCGAAACATTGTAGTAATTTAAGGAAAGCTCAATTGAGGTATGTTGGCTAAAATTTCTCTCTTGGAATTGAATTCCATAATGTTTCCATGAGTTTCAAAGTATGGGTTGCATACTAAAATGTGGTGGCTTGAATCGTATTTCAAATGAAAGCTAGTATGCCAAATTATGTGAGAAAATCTCAATATTCTTAAGACTCTTAATTACTCATATGTGTACCTAAAGTCTTGATTGGGAATGTCTTATTATTGATAACCTATAAAGATGGTTGGAAGTGAAATCAGTAAATTGGGAATATAAAGTGTGGCCAACGTGCCAATAGTGAAAGTTATACTTGTGACCAATGGTGCCAATTAAATGAAATAATGTGAGAAAGATTATGAAATAAGCTTTGACTCAACTATTCCAAAATTGACTTCGACAATATAATCGGCTAAAAGTTTATGAACTCAAGTGATGCCCATATGTGGCTGTTTTAGCTAATGCTATGCTTTGTAAGTAATTTTTAATGTGTTTTGCGTTCTTACATATTCGTGAGTGGAAATTGTGTATGATCTTAACTTGTACTTCGATTGTCAATCATTTTACTCCAATTATTGGAAAGAAATCGATTGTGTTTAAAAGCCTTTATTACTAATGAATTTAAAGTTGTGATTTTTGGAATATTCTACTTGTTGATAATTATGATGATGATCTATGAAAGGGAAGAAATGAAAGTGTGGAATATGAAATACAGTCATTGCGCCATGAATAAAGAATCATAGGTATGGCCAAGAGAGCCAATGAAATAATAATGTTGTAAGTGGTTGAAAGTACAGATTAGGTGATATGTGGTGTGAAAGGTTATGAGATGTACGTATTTGTACTTTTGTTTCCAATGTATTATGAAACCCTATGGACGGTCTATGAAACGCATAGGTATATTGTATTATGAAACCCTATGGACGGTCTATGAAACGCATAGGTATATTGTATTATGAAACCCTATGGACGGTCTATAAAACACATAGGTATATTGTGTTATGAAACCCTATGGACGGTCTATGAAACGCATAGGTATATTGTATTATGAAACCCTATGGACGGTCTATGAAACGTATAGGTATATTGTGTTATGGAACCCTATAGATGGTCTATGAAACGCATAGGTATATTGTGTTATGAAACCCTATGGACGGTCTATGAAACGCATAGGTATATTGTGTTATGAAATCTTGTCGACGGTCTATGAAACGCATAGGTACATTGTGTTATGTATATTGTGTTATGAAATCCTGTGGATGGTCTATGAACGCATAGGTACATTGTGTTATGAAATCCATTGTGATATAAAATTCTATGGACGGTCTATGAAATACATAGGTGCATTGTGTATAAGAGGTATAGATGTACGGTATGAATAAACACTATGGACGATCTATGAAACACATAAGTATATAATATGATATGTGAATACTAAGGACGGTCTAATGAGACACATTATTAATGCAGACAATAAGTGCCCCTTTTGTTGTCCTTGTTTGTACAGGTTGTTTCAATTACATTATATTATGTGTTCCACGTATAGATCATATGGGCATTCTATTTCTAGCTATACATACTAGTGTTATTCGACAGTACTAATGTGATTTCTAGCTATACATACTAGTGCTATTCGACAGTACTAACGTCCCTTTGCCGGGGGTGCTGCATCTTTAATGGATGCAGGTGGTTCTACAGCAGGTGGCATTGATAAGTGATAGCAGTACACTCCTTTCAGCTGATTTGGTGAGCCCCACTTCATTTCGGGGTCATGTATATTTTGTTTCTCATGTACTTTGTGGTTGAGGTATAGCCGGGGCCTTGTTGCCGACATTTCCATATTACTCTTCAGTTGTACTTAGAGGCTCCGCAGATAGGTTGTGGGTGGTATTTGATGTTGGGAATTGGATTAGAACTGTTGGTATTTGGCAAAATATTTTTCATTAAATCTATAAACTCGTACTATTTTGGAAATATTGAATGATGCTGTTAATGGGAATGAAATGGAAGCGGTTAATGAAATCTCTTAAGTATTTGATTAACGGAGTACATCTCCTCTTTATTCACGAATGAATTTGGGTAGAAGGAATCTAACAGGCTTGCTCGGTCGGGTTCACTCGGTTGAGCGTTATTCGCGCTCCTCGGTTTTGGGACGTGACATCTACCTCCATGCATCAAGACACACCCAATACCGATCCGAGAAGCATCACAATATACTGTATAAGAACCAGAAGCTAAAGGTAGAACTAGAACTGGAGCTGTGGTCAAGGCAGTCTTGAGCTTCTGAAAGCTCTCCTCACACTCATCCGACCATTTGAAAATAGCACCCTTCTGGGTCAATTTGGTCAAAGGCGACGCAATAGACGAGAAACCGTCCATGAAGCGACGATAATATCCGGCCAAGCCGAGAAAGCTCTAAATCTCTGTAACTGAGGACTGTCTAGGCCAACTCTGAACTTCCTCTATCTTCCTCGGATCCACCTGAATCCCCTCACTGGACACCACGTGCCCCAAGAATTCCACTAAGCTAAGCCAAAACTCATATTTGGAGAACTTAGCATAAAGCTTTTCCTCTCTCAACCGCTGCAACGCAATCCTCAAATGCTGGGCATGCTCCTCCTGGCTACGAGAGTACACCAGGATATCATCAATGAACACTATGACAAATGAGTCAAGATGAGGCTAAAATACACTGTTCATCAGGTGTGTGAATGCTGATGGGGCGTTGGTTAGCCCAAAAGACATCACGAGGAACTCATAATGACCATAATAGGTCCTGAATGTTGTCTTTAGAATATCCAAGTCCCAGATCTTCAACTGGTGATACCCAGACCTCAAGTCAATCTTAGAGAACACCCTCGCTCCCTGAAGCTTCTCGAATAGATCATCAATGCATGACAAAGGATACTTGTTCTTGATTGTAACTTTGTTCAACTACCTAAAATAGATGTACATCCGTATGGTACCGGCTGGTTCCATACGATACGGTGGAATAGAAATGGGCTGGGTAACCGGCACCAAGTCAATACCAAAATCAATATCCTTGTCGGGCGGCATGCCCGACAGGTCTACAGGAAACACATCCTAAAAATCTCGCACCACCGGAACAGAATCAATAGCAGGAGAATCAACACTAACATTCCTCACAAAGGCCAAATAAGATAAACAACCCTTCCCAACCATCTGATGGGCCTTCAAATATGAAATCACTCTGCTGGGAACATAGTCTAGAGAATATGTCCACTTAATCCTTGGCAACACCGGCATCGCCAACGTCACGATCTTAGCGTGACAGTACAGAACAACATGACATGGAGACAACCAATCCATACCCAAGATCATATCGAAGTCCACCATACTAAGCAATAAGAGATCAGCTCTAGTCTCCAATCCCCTAATAGTCACTACACACGACCGATATACACGGTCCACAATAATAGTATCGCCCAGTGGCGTAGATATACGAACAGATGAAACTAAGGACTCACAGGGCTTATCCAGATAATTAGCAAAATACGACGATACATACGAGTAAGTGGAACCAGGGTCAAATAATGCAGAGGCATCCCTGTGGCATACTGAGACAATACCTGTGATGACTACATCAGAGGCAACATCATCTGGTCTGGCAGGAATAGCATAGAATCGGGCTTGACCGCCACCTGATTGGCTCCCCCTCTAGCGCGACCTCTAGATGACTGAACCCCACCCCGAGTTGGCTGAGCGGGTGGTATAACTGCTGGTGCTGGTGCCATCAGTCGAGAACTCTGCTGTGGAGCCCCACTCAACAACCTAGGGCAATCCCTCTTGATATGACCAAAGTGTCGGCAGTCGAAACAACCTCTCCTAGGATGGAATTGCTGCTCCTGATAACCCGAGGAACTACCAGTAGAAACCTGAGCGGACGAGGTATGGCGAGAACTCTGCACTGGTAAAACACTAAATGAAGTGTCACGCCCCAAACTCAGGGAGCATGACCGGTGCTCAACTGAGAGAACCCGACCGAGCAAGCCTATTAGACTTCCTTCTACCCAAACTCATCCATGAATAAAGAGGAGATGTACTCCATTAATCAATCACTGAAAAGATTTTATTAACAACTTCCTTTTCATTCCCATTAGCAGCTTTATTCATAATTTCCAAAACATTACGAGTTTATAGAATTAATGAAAAACATAATTTCCAAGTACCAACATTTCTACTTCAATTCCCAACATCAACCATAACCCACAACCTGTCTATGGAGCCTCTAAGTACAATAGAAGAGTAATATGAAAATGCCAGCAACAAGGCCCCGGCTATACCTCAAAACACAGTACATGAGAAACAAAAGATATATGACCCCGAAACGAAGTGGGGCTCACCAAATCAGCTGAAAAGAGTGTACTGCTATCACTGATCAATGCCGCCTGCTGAAGAAACACCCGCATCCATTAAAGATGTAGCACCCCCGACAAAAGGGACGTTAGTACTGTCGAATAGCACTAGTATGAATAGCTAAAAATCCTCTTTCAAAATAGAATTCCCATATAAGAAAAGGTAACACATAGAAACAGCAAGTCACAATCAACAATATCCAAACGTCCAGTTAAAACATAATAATTTTCAAAATAAGAACTTCATATATAATTTTGGTTGGTAGATCATTAGCACCGATATACCACCGTCTTTGTTAGCACGGAGTCCGATCACGCCAGATCGTCTAGGCCATCTCCCCACGAACAATGTGGTTTGACATGTGATGCGAAAGAAAGTTGTTACCAAGAGTAGTACCACCATATGCGCAATATGGCGTCTGATCTCCACCCGATCAGCTAGGCCGCCTTCCCACATATGCCGTGCGGGTTGACTTTTCCAATCCACAAAGGTTCCAGTTTCATCCCAATTAAGGGAAATAATCACAATCCACCCCTACACCGGCACGTGTAGTTTCAGATGTGGGCCTTATGACCCACCCTTCCTCGGTTTTGCTAATGATGCTCTCAAAAATATTTTTTTTATTTGATTTGCAAACAGAAATATCATAAATACAATTGTACTTACCTCAACATCTTTCACATTGTATAAATTCTCATTAGTATTGCCAGTCATTCACAACGACAATATTTCCTTGGCTCATTAGGCCATTCACAAGATTCTTTATTTTTGGCACGATGGCCGTATTTCATATTCCATACTTTCACCTCTTTCAATTTCAACGATCACCATCAAGTATCAACATATATGATATTTTAGAAATCATATACTTCAAATCCATTTGAAATGGAAACTTCACATACAAATGGTTTCTTCCCAAAGAATGAGGCATACCATCCAACAATAGAAAGACACATGAAAATCATAAACAATCAATACACCATTTATTCTTACAATGCTCTTCCCTAGAAATGACAATATACCAGTTCAACACATGAGTATATAGAACTCGAATCACACTAGATATATTTATAAAGCAAAGTATTAGTTAAAGCAACCACTAATGGGCATGAATTGAGTACAAAAGCTTGTAGGTAATTCTATCTTCGAGGTCATTTTTAAACAATTGAGTCGAGATTCATTTCATAATCTTTATCGCATCTTCTCAAATCATTTACACTACTAGACACAATCATAACTTAAATTCTTGGCACGTTGGCCACACTCTATATCCCCAATTAACTTATTTCACTTCCAACCATCTTTATAGATTATCAACAATAAGGCATTTCCAAATTAAGACTTTAGGTACACATACGAGTAATTAAAAGTCTTAAGAATATTGAGATTTTCTCACACAATTTGGCATACTATCTTTCATTGAAACACGACTCAACGCCATAACCTTTTAATACGCAACCCATACTTTGAAACTTACGGAAACATTATGGAATTCAATTTCAAGATAGTTTAGCCAACATACCTTAATCGAGCTTCCTTAACTCTAGAATGATCCGGAATTCTTAGCAATCACGATCTCTTAGATGAAGCATTTGTAGGTTTTTCTTGTTAATCTTCCAAGATTTGAGACAGACTTGATGAATAATTAGCCTAGGGTTTTCCCCCTCTCTCTCTAAAATACTCTCCCTTCTCCCTAAACCATCAGACTTTTGCTCAAAAATGACCCGAAGCGTGTATTTCACGAAGTAGGGTCGGGTTTTAAAAACCCAAAAATAGAGCTCCGGAAGAGGTTCTGCGGTCGCATATGCGATGGCATAATGGATATGCGGACCGCATATCGTTCGCATAATTACAGACCAAAACGATCAAAAAGTTATCCGTGTATGCGATCACTATGCGGTCCGCATAACTGTTATGCGATTGCATAATGCACCGCATAATAGTTATGTGGTCGCATAGCCGACCGTATAATTGCCCCCAGACTGGCCCTTCTCCTGCTCACTTCTGCGGCCATTATGCGGCCCGCAGACTGATTATGCGATCGCATAATAGACCGCATAAATGCGCTTTTCCCCAAAAAGTTTCCTTTACTTTCCGGTGCATTGTTCAACCCAAAAAGTCCGAACCGCGGCGAGCTTGCGATCGCATAATAGACCGCATAAATGCGCTTTTCCCCAAAAAGTTTCCTTTACTTTCCGGTGCATTGCTCAACCCAAAAAGTCCGAACCGCGGCGAGCAAGCTCGCCGCGAAGATCTTATACCATCCTTAAACACGTAAGCCTACTCCGGCACCATGAAACCTTGAATTCACTTGCAAAATTTACGGGGCTTTACACTGAAATACTTCAAAATATTTCGGGGTGTTATATTCTCCCCCCGCTTAGTATCATTCGTTCTCGAATGAGGGTCAAAATCCGCCATTAGCATTCAACGTGGTTCAACTGTTGGTTGACACACACCAGTAGTTTCAAAATTTGGCTAACTCCCTAAATTTCCAAAAATGTTTCGCCAGAGTCTCCCTTGTAACTGGGCCTATCCACCTGCCAGAGTAACACCAAAACAATTCCTAACAACACATCCGCAACTTGACAAAACATCACCATGTATAACAACATCACTAATCTCATCATTACAGGCATTATACTATCAAGAGTGGTATTTGGACATGAGCTGCACATATTTAAATCATAACACACAGAAGTACCTTTCAAATCACAATCATTTAACTATACACTCAAGTGGGAGCATTTTATTTCCTTAACACTTTTTCCCCTCCATGTGGTCTCCTCAACTTACAGACTTCGCCATAACACATTAACGGAGACAATCTCAACTCCCGGACGTTTCTAACAAGGATAGCAAATAGTTTCTCCTCACAATCCCATTATCCCTTATCTTCACCTTATTAGACATAGACACACGAAACACCGGGTACATGGAGAACAATAACAAGGAAATATCATACTCATAGTTTAGCCTATTTCCTTTCAAAATTTCATAAGGCCTAATGTGAACTCACATACTTTACCTTTATTAACAATTCACATAGCATCCTCATGCAAAAAATATTGAGAATAACCCATTCACTTTCTTCAAATCTAAATCTCCACGCCGAACACCCAAACTAAACCTTTGGCAACCTCCAACAATTTCTCTAAGATGTGCTAGCTTGACTATGACCATAAAATTTCCTATCCCATATATTTGATCACAGGATGATGCTTCTTGTTTGACATGCTTGATCCTACAATACTCGATAGATTTGCTACAAACAGGAACAACGAGGTTCGAGATTTTGCTGGAATTATTCAAGAATCCATCAACATGCTGAGCACGGCATTTTAGGAGGTTATATCCTAAGAGACATGAAGGTCACTACCAATAACGCTGACATGGTGATTCGTTGTGGTGACATCATCGGTTCAACAAACGAGTCATAGAGTTGCCTAGTAGGCATTGATAATGTAGGGAAAATGTTCATGATTCTGAGATTTAAAAGAAATGAGTCATGAAAAGGACATCAACAATTGTTTCATTCCATTCGTGCCTTATTTGGCAATAGTAAGCCTTAAAGAGAGCTAACACTTATGTGACTCGCCTCTTGGTATGTAGGGAAAAATCAGTTTAACTCGAAATGAGAATATGCTAGCACCCTGAATATGATATGGGTTTCAAGATACACAAAGTTGCATTACACTCTTAACAGTAACTAGCACAAGGTATCTATGCCACAAGCTTATGAGGATGAAAAGAAGTTGAACACTTGTGAGATTATTATCATTCCCACAGCTTAACCTTTGCCAATATTAGATCCTATGTGAGAGGACTAGAG
Organism: Nicotiana tabacum; assembly: GCF_000715075.1. Lineage (NCBI taxonomy): Eukaryota > Viridiplantae > Streptophyta > Magnoliopsida > Solanales > Solanaceae > Nicotiana > Nicotiana tabacum. The sequence continues at coordinate 35,861,233 of NC_134098.1, forward strand.
ATACGACGAGTTTGTCTTTCAATTCAATATGCTCATCATAAGGTTGCTTAACTTTCAATCTCACACAAGTGGAATCATGTAGCTAGAACATCTTAATGTTGGGATAAAATTATGCATTAGCTAGAGAGAATGAACACTTTGCCGTGAGCTAGACATGTTTTTGCCATAACAACTCTCAAGTTGCCACATCAGGCCAATTCACAGGCAACCACAATACTGGGAACACGGTGAGTTACTCACTGAGGCATGATCTAGGTGGACATGAAAGTCATACTGAGATGGGTAAACAACAAGACCTCCCTGTGACGAATTTGTGATAAATCTCAAGTTGCTGAGAAACTTTATGCGTATAAGTGGCCCCTTTCAATTGACATGTACGCACATGACAGGTGCTAAGATATACTCTCATGTTACTAGACAATGAAAAGGATTCAAAAATACTATTCATAAAGGAGTAGAATAATTGTTCCAACCATAGAAGTTACATATACCGGAGAGGAAAACAGTAACTCAAAAAGGATCTCAACACTAGGCTGCTTTCCATTGGATATGATACCACATAGGTAAATATTATGATGCATGTATAGGCACAAATGAGCAGATGTTATCCATTTGAATCAAAAGATTCTGTACGAAATTCATCAAGTATTATCCCTTGTTGAGAATTTAGGGAAGCACTGGGAAGTATTAACCTAGGGTTATAACGCAATTCAAGGAACCCATTATAGAACTCAATTTCTCAAGAGGTTGTAAATATAAGGAATTGTGATAAAGAGGCTTCATGAATACTGTGTCTCGTTCTAAGAGTAGATATAGAGAATGACTCATAAAGTTGTTTCGGTTCTATCCCAACTTCCATAGTAACATAAGAAGTGACGTATGGCAGAGTGGAACCGGGATCAATAAAAGCATACACATCATGAGATCGGACAGTCAATATACCTGTAACCACATCTGGAGAAACCTCAAACTTTTGATGTCTCCTCATAGCATAAAACCTGTTGGGCCCTCCCGAGCTCTAAATACCACCCCTAGTTGTTCCACGCCCTGCAGGCGTTATAGTGCCTCTAGCTGGGGGAGGCGCTATGGATGTAGTAGCTACAGAACTGGCTGGCTGTGCCATACCCTTGCCCATGCTCTGGCGAGACAAATAACAATCTCTTTGAAAGTGGCCTGTCATACCACACTTGTAGCATACCTTTGTACCATAGTGACACACTCATAGATGGCATCTCCTACACTTCACACAATGGGGATGAGGTCCGCTGAACTGACTCATCTCACTGACCTGATATTTACCCTTTTTGCATACATCATAAGCATACCCCTTATCCTTCCTCCAAGCTTCCAATGCGGGATTAACAATTCCAGCACCGGATTGCTGTGTGGGCCTTTGGAATTGCCCAAAGATACCACCTCTAACGCGTTGCTGAGCATACTCACAACACGATGCCAAATGTTCCTTCCCGCATGACGGACATAACTGGATGGGTGTACCCAACCTAGGGCATTTGTTCTTCTTGTGCCCCCTGTTTCCACAACCATAACATATCATCCAACATGTTCCCAAGTGTCGCTTCTTGCAAATCACACAATCTGGTTCATTAGCACCAACAACACTTTTACGTTTCTTAGATTCTCTCACCACTCGATCCGGTGGTGCGGTGACAGTGGTAGGAATAAGGACACTTCCCTTAGCAATAAGTTCTTCCAACCCCTCCATGGCTCGACGCATTCTCCCAACGAACTCTTATGTAATCTCTCCCAGATTCACTGGAGCGGTCATTCCCTCCTCGTTGTTTTGAACTCGTGGATTACTCATCTGAAATAAAATCATGAGACATAACGAGGAAATTAGCTTCCTATCTTGAGCTCTATCGCACGATCTGGAGTATCAAAGAAGTGTGAAATTCCTAAATGTCCAAGTAGCCTCCTCATTATAGATGTGGTCGATAACACACCGATAAGAAGGACTCTACTAGACATGGCTCCGAGACATCCTAGGACACTTTAAAACTTTAAGCTCTGATACCAAGTTTGTCACGCCCCAAACTCAGGGAGCGCGACCGGTGCTCAATCGAGAGAACTCGGTCGAGCAAGCTTATTAGGCTTCCTTCTACCCAAACTCATCCATGAATAAAGAGGAGATGTACTCCATTAACCAATCACTGAAAAGATTTTATTAACAACTTCCTTTTCATTCCCATTAACAGCTTCATTCATAATTTTCAAAACATTACGAGTTTATAGAATTAATGAAAAACATAATTTCCAAGTACCAACATTTCTAATTCAATTCCCAACATCAACCATAACCCACAACCTGTCTACGGAGCCTCTAAGTACAATAGAAAAGTAAAATGGAAATGCCGGCAACAAGGCCCCGGCTATACCTCAAAACACAGTACATGAGAAACAAAAGATACATGACCCCGAAACGAAGTGGGGCTCACCAAATCAGCTTAAAAGAGTGTACTGCTATCACTAATCAATGCCGCCTGCTGAAGAAACACCTGCATCCATTAAAGATGCAGCGCCCCCGGCAAAAGGGACGTTAGTACTGTCGAATAGCACTAGTATGAATAGCTAAAAATCCTCTTTCAAAATAGAATGCCCGTATAAGAAAAGAAAACACATAGAAATAGCAAGTCACAATCAACAATATCCAAACATCCAGTTAAAACATAATAATTTTCAAATTACGAACTTCATATAAAATTTTTGTTGGGAGATCATTAGCATCGATATACCACCATCTTTGTTAGCACAGAGTCCGATCACGCCCGATCGGCTAGGCCATCTCCCCACGAACAATGTGGTTTGACATGTGATGCGAAAGAAAGTTGTTACCAAGAGTAGTACCACTATATGCGCAATATGGCATCTGATCTTCACCCGATCAGCTAGGCCGCCTTCCCACATATGTCGTGCGGGTTGACTTTTCCAATCCATAAAAGTTCCAGTTTCATCCCAATTAAGGGGAATAATCACAATCCACCCCTATACCGGCACGTGTAGTTTCAGGTGTGGGCCTTATGACCCACCCTTCCTCGGTTTAGCTAATGATGCTCCCAAAAACATTTTTTTTATTTGATTTGCAAACAGAAATATCATAAATACAATTGTACTTACCTCAACATCTTTCACATTGTATAAATTCTCATTAGTATTCCAGTCATTCACAACGACAATATTTCCTTGGCTCATTAGGCCATTCACAAGATTCTTTATTCCTAGCACGATGGCCGTATTTCATATTCCACACTTTCACCTCTTTCAATTTCAACGATCACCATCAAGTATCAACATATATGATATTTCAGAAATCATATACTTCAAATCCATTTGAAATGGAAACTTCACACACAAATGGTTTCTTCCCAAAAAATGAGGCATACCATCCAACAATAGAAACACACATGAAAATCATAAATAATTAATACACCATTTATTCTTACAATGCTCTTCCCTAGCAATGACAATATACCAGTTCAACACATGAGTATATAGAACTCGAATCACACTAGATATATTTATAAAGCAAAGTATTAGTTAAAGCAACCACTAATGGGCATGAATTGAGTACAAAAGCTTTTAGGTAATTCTATCTTCGAAGTCATTTTTAAACAATTGAGTCGAGGCTCATTTTATAATCTTTATCGCAACTTCTCAAATCATTTGCACTACTAGACACAATCATAACTTAAATTCTTGGCACGTTGGCCACACTCTATATCCCCAATTAACTTATTTCACTTCCAACCATCTTTATAGATTATCAACAATAAGGCATTTCCAAATCAAGACTTTAGGTACACATACGAGCAATTAAGAATCTTAAGAATATTGAGATTTTCTCACACAATTTGGCATACTATCTTTCATTGAAACACGACTCAAAGCCATAACCTTTTAATACGCAACCCACACTTTGAAACTTATGAAAACATTATGGAATTCAATTCCAAGAGAGAAAGTTTAGCCAACATACCTCAATCGAGCTTCCTTAACTCTAGAATGAGCCGAAATTCTTAGCAATCCCGATCTCTTAGATGAAGAACTTGTGGGTTTTCCTTGTTAATCTTCCAAGATTTGAGCAAGACTTGATAAATAATTAGCCTAGGGTTTTCCTCTCTCTCTAAAACACTCTTCCTTCTCTCTAAACCATTAGAATTTTTCTCAAAAATGACCCAAAGCATGTATTTAACGAAGTAGGGTCGGGTTTTAAAAACCCAAAAATGGAGCTCCGTAAGAGGTTCTGCGGTCGCATATGTGACCGCATAATGGATATATGGACCGCATATTGGTCGCATAATTACAAACCAAAACGATCAAAAAGTTGTCCGTGTATGCGATCACTATGCTATCCGCATAACTGTTATGCGATCGCATAATGCACCGCATAACAGTTATGCGGTCGCATATCCGACCGCATAATTGCCCCCATACTGGCCCTTCTCCTGTTCACTTCTGCGGCCATTATGCGGCCCGCAGAGTAATTATGCGGTAACATAATGGACCGCATAAACGCGCTTTTCCGCCAAAAATTTTCTTTTACTTTCCGGTGCATTGTTCAACCCAAAAAGTCCGAACCGCAGCGAGCAAGCTCGCCGTGAATATCTTATACCATCCTCAAACACGTAAGCCTACTCCGGCACTAGGAAAACTTGAATTCACTTGCGAAATTTACGGGGCTTTACACTGAAATACTTCAAATATTTCTGGGGTGTTACATGAAGACTGGACTGAGTGAGCACTATAAGAACCGTGGCTAGCTGATGCGCCACAATGAGCTGGATGAGTCGTCTGAGCGGGCCTATAAGGACGACCCCTACTGTGGTAGGACTGCCCCCAGAAGGTACACCACCAAAACCGCCCGAACCTCGAGGCCTCTTGGCTTCCCTCTCACCCCGCTCCTGGTTATGAACCATCTCTATCTGCTGAGCAATGTCAACCACCTCGTCAAAAGTGGCACCAGATACCCTCTCTCTAGTAATAAGCAATAACAACTGATACGTGAGGCCATCAATGAACCTCATGATCCTCTCCCTATCATTGGGAACAAGCCAAACCGTATGGCGAGCTAGTTTAGAAAACCTCATCTCGTACTGGGTCAAAGATATGCCATCCTGCCGAAGCTGCTCAAACTGCCTGCGCAGATCCTCCCTGCGAGACTACGGTATGAACTTCTCCAAGAAGAGAACGGAGAACTCCTATCGTGTAAGTGGTGCTGCACCGACTGTTCTACGCCTCTCATAAGTCTCCCACCATCTAAAGGCAGACCTAGAAAATTGAAAAGTAGTGAACGAGACCCCACTGGTCTCCAGAATACCCGTTGTCCGAAGCATCTGCTCGCACCTATCCAGAAAGCCCTGAGCATCCTCTGACTCAACACCGCTAAATGATGGAGGTCTAAGCCTCCCAAATCTCTCAAGCCTCCTCTACTCATCATCAGCCATAACGGGGACTATCGGGGGCTGAGAAGCTGCAACCGGCTGGGCTGGCAGTACCTCCGATGTCTGAAGTCCCTGCATCGCCTACTCTAGAGTACGAGCAGCGGGGGTATGAGTACCTTCTCTGGCCTGAGCTGATACCACCTGAGCAAGTCAAGTGCAAATCATCAATATTTGGGCCAAAGCCTCTTGAAGGCCTGGAATCACAATAGGCACCGCTAGTGCCTGAGCTGGCCCCACTGGCTCAACTACATCTGGAACCTACTTCTGAGCTGGAGCGACTGGTGGATCTGCAGGTGCTGCCCTAGCTGCTGTACGAGATGGCACCTCTGCCCCTGTCACGGCCCCTACTGCGACCTCGGCCTCTTGTGGCCCTAGCTGGTGGTACTGGTGGCTGTCCATCCTGTCTAGTAGCACGTGTCCTCACCATCTGTGAGAGAATAGAATACAGAAGTTTAGTTACTGGAACCAACAAATCCGCAAGACAAGAATACATGAATGTAAAATTTCCTAAGGGTTCATCAGTGTTACACCCCATATTTTCATACGTGGAAGTACGCCATAAGTAAATTGATGAAAACTCGAAAATGAGATGTTACATCCCGCATTTTCGTACGTTAAAGTTTCGTCGTAAATTAATCGACATAAGCTCGGGAATGAGATTATTTTGAGGCCATAAGTATTATGCTATTTCAAACCATAAGTATTATGCTATTTCAAACAAGTAATAAGTAAATTCGTAAAGGTGAGAGGGTAAGCGAATCGAAAAAAATGAGTTTCGTCAAAATTTGACATTTTAAGATAAAATACGGTCCGAGTTATAATACCCGGTATTTATGGACTATCCACATAACCATGATAGTAGGGTACATAAAGTGTGTTAAAAGTGACTAGTATTTAAATCGAGATAATTCTTAATTATGTGGATAATTGGGTAATTAATAATTTTTGGTGGGAGATTAACTAATTAATTAAGCTTTTTGATAAGCTTAATCCCCCCCCCCAAACGTGGCAAGCACACTAACCCAAATAAGTGACTCATATACGCTGTAGCAAGGCGTCACATTGTTAGAGCATACAACAAGATTTCACATTCTCTTTAGCTTTCTGATCAAGATTTTCATAATGATATTCACTTCCCTCAACACATGCAAGCTAATGTTTGCTTATCCCCTTAAGATTAGAAGACACAAGCATCATGTTTCAGAAAGATTGCACACATGATTTGACAATGGTCGGAGCTGGTATATTGTCAAAATCATATATAATTTCATACAAATTACATACGTGATTTGCTACAATCAAATCTCATACAAGACTACTTAATACTTAGCAACGTGAGATTTTGCAATTCTAAGGAAGTACGGTGTAATCTTTCTCAAGAATATCATACGGATTTTTCCCTACTTCGATCTGCCGTTACGTGTTTTATTGCAACTGACGTGTATTAAAGGGTTTGTCAAGAGAATCAGCTCAGGTATGTTAAGGCTGTCCCTTCTTTCTTTTTGGCATGATCCATACGATACAAACAAAATGAGCAAATGCACAATTTTCATAAATGACTCTATTCATAGAAATACTAGAGGTTCCTATGTTATTGATTCCCCATATGTCTTATTCTTCTATCGTCTGTTCATGGGTCTCAGAAAATACGTAAGTGGATAAAATTTACTTTATGATATTAATCAAAGGCATAATGGTATTATGACATTGCGAAGAAATTTTATTGACGTACTTTTCATGCATTGCAATATTATTAACGTATTTCTTATGCATTTCATGCATTTATATATATACATTGACCCATGACTAGATGGAGTTATATATGCGTATATATGTATATTATATGTATATGGGATATGGGAAAAGGTTATGGCGTTATATACGCACCACCACCTGATCAGCTGGTATACGTTGATGATTTGCCCACAGTGGCTGAAATGATATGATGGGATGCCCTCAGAGGCTTGATGATATTATGTACGCATATACCTATGCATGGTATGACATTTATACGCATATGCATGACATTATAAATATTAATGATTCATAAATTTATTCAGACTTACATGTTGAGTCTTTTACTCCATGTTTCTCCCATGTCTATTGTTTACTGATTTTCATTCCTTAAATACTCGGTACATTATTTGTACTGACGTCCTTTTTGCCTGGGGATGCCGCGTTTCATGCCCGCAGGTCCCGATAGACAGGTTGAGAATCCTCCAAGTAGGCTATCAGCTCAGCAGAAGGTATCAGTGCGCTCCATTTTCTCCGAAGTTGCTTATTTGGTCAGTATAATTAGGACATGTATTGAATGGTATGGCGGGGCCCTGTCCCGACCTTTATGATATTTATGTACTCTTAGAGACTTGTAGATAGATGTCATGTATACAGATACTTGTATAGCCTTGTCGGCCTATGTTTTGAGTTTCTAAATGATCATGTTGGCCTTATAGGCCCGTATGTCACGCATGTAAGTTTCTATATCAGGTTGGGTCATTTTATGTCAAGTATTCTCTCATGTTTATTCTACTTATCTCACGACAGCCTCTCTGGCTCATTTACCTATGATAGTATGATACGAAAGATACGTTACGTTGGTATTCGGATGAGTAAGGTACCGAGTGCCCGTCGCAGCCCATCGGTTTGGGTCGTGACAAAAGTGGTATCAGAGCAGTTCTGTCCTAGGGAGTCTACAAGCTGTGTCTAGTAGAGTTTTGTTTATGGGTGTGTCATGCACCACACTTATAAGCAAGAGGCTACAGGGCATTTAGGACTGTCACTCTTTCTTCTTACTCTAGATCGTGTGGTAGAGCTCAGTTGTAAGAACTCAATTTCCTAAGCTCTATCTTATTCGTAATACAACGATGCCTACATCCAGAAAGACAGTTGGTAAGAGATTGCATGTGGATGTGGAAGAGTAAGCCAGAGGAACTCGATTTTTCATGATGCTTATGATGAGCAAATATAAGGTCTTCAGTAGAACATGTGTGTACTAAGACGTGTAAGCCTCTCGATAAGGAGCCCTAAGGCATGAATATCTACCCATCCATATGGTAAAAAGCAACGAGAGAATCAGAAGGTACAAGTTTCAAAAAGTAAAAGAAGCAAGGTGAGAAGGGTATGAGGTACCCGATTAATGAAGATTATCGGTATTTACAATTCAGGCAGAAAAATATAAGCATTTTGAATTACCTTCAATAATAATAGATGTATATACAATTAGCCACGCCCATCTCAATTATGCCCTATGGGAGCAGGCAGATTTGGTTTAAGAGGAGGACAGAATATCAGTATCCGGCTGGGGATAGAGTAATCCAAAATGGTGGATGGATTGCTTGCGTTAGTTGACATTTTCGAAGGATATAGCAAATGTGCTAATAGATCTCCTTGTGAGACCCCAGATGGTGCACTCTAGAATAGTACAGCTAGATATGAGTACTACAAAGATACGCACTGGAAGACTGAAAGGGATAAATATTATTTTCGTGTGGCTCCCATCCCTAGTAGAGAAAGAATGTTACGCAACCCGAAGAGTGAGTAGATGGAGCAAGGGAACTAAAAGCAAAAGAATGTCTTGTCCAAGTTTTCAGAATAAAGTGATAGACATAAATGTTAGTGAGAAATAAGAATAGAGTTAATGAAGTATTATGAGTAAGGTGTGCTACATGGATGATAATGGTAGATAAAAAAATGACAGTATTACAGAGTCTATAGTCAAGGGAAGGAAAAGATGAGAGGTGACAGGCTTTGTGACAACAAAAGAGTATAGGACATAAAGTCATATCCTCATTTCGAGAAATAAGTTCGTGACTCTAGCGTGATAACTAGAAGGAAAAGTTAGACCCCAGAGTAATACAAATCAGTATGGGCTGGTGAACAAGGTAAACTAAATATGAATTAGGGACTGGGTGATTTGATAATAGTTGGCATCATGAGAATTTCATAGATTGCGTTCTGACGATAATAGAATGGAGGATAGAAGAATACCCTTTAAAGGTCATTCAGGAAGACGCTTCCCTAAAGCAAGCAATGTGAGAAAAGTTAAGCTTAAGGGACTATGTGTGCCAGTTACACTAGGTGTCACCTCCGTGAGTAAAGAATTTTGTTATCCTTGGTAGAGAAGGATTACCGCAAGGCGAGTAAGGGTCATCGATGATGTGAAAAGATGTCAAAGATGAAGAGGTAAAACATCTATAGGTAGATCGTCGTGACACTAAATCTTAGTACTCCCCTAAAGGGGGGGAATATGAAGGGATGTGGTATTAAGTCAGAATTAAGCAGTTCTAGTAACTATGGAATGGTAAAGGAAGAATGCGATAAAAATGAGAAAAGGGATGAGATTGCACTGATTCAAATCCTACAGATATGCTACGATTCCAGAACATTATGCAAACACGATGTCAAGAAAAGAAAGTAAGGGTTCCTACCCGAGATGTTATTGATAAATAAGAAGCCAGTGCGGGACGTAAGTTAAGACAGAGGGAATAAACCAAGAGGGATTAAGCAGAATACATATATGAGAATGGACCAACGAGCAGTTAGTAGTTGATTCAGGAAGAGTCTAGTTATAGCTAGACAAGAGGTTACAGATAAATCAACAAATTGTGCAAGATAAACATAGTGAACCCCAACATGGGAATTCAGTCTCCCAGATACGACTTCGTGACCCTTGAGAAATATTCAGATAAGAGTTGGGGTAGTTAAAGGTACCGTATAAATATTACGGAAATAAAAGATAGTCTTACTAGGAAGACAGTCAAAACTTCAGTTCAGGAGCAACCCTACAAGCACAAGGGCGTGGAGATAAGTAACCATGGATAATTATAGGCGAGGAAGAACATAAAAAATTCCGTCAAGTATACGATGTAATAAGCTCGTAGCTTTACAAGAGTCAGAAGGTCTTCCCTAAGTACTACAACGAAAGACTAGCTGAGGAAATAAGGAAGAAGGCTTCAACCTAAGCACATTGACCTAAAGATGAAATTGTCATGTAAAAACAGTCTCACTACAACATTGTATACACTCCATAAGAAAGTGGCACCTACCATGGCTAAGGAACGGTAAGAAAAGTCAAAAGTAATATTCGAGATCATATGAGTTGCATGAAAAGTTTGGCATGCGTGAGAACTAAGATAAGCTAAGTATGCATGCAACAAGTGGCAAAACGACCTGGAAAAGTAATTGCTTACATTTAAAGAAAGTTGAGAAGGAATGAAAGGAATTATTCGATCAGTGATCCAGAGTTAGTTACGTTATGAACGCACTTAAGATTTCAGAATATTATCCATGCAGCATATATATTGGCAATCATACAGCCATAGAAGACTCTGGTATAAGTTGAAAGAAAGAAGTGAGTCCATGGCATAGATAAAGGATTGAATTGTTAAATGATGGTATCACAGATATTCCATAGCGTCCATGAGCCACAGATTGGAAGATAGCTTAAGCCTGCATAAAGGTTGATCAAAGGGAAGAGGAAACTAAAGAGTTACATCAACTAAGTAAATCAGGAGTCTGATTATTGGACCAAGAAAATTATAGACCTCGTGATTGAGAACATTGCAGGATCACTCTTAATATCAGAGGTACAAAAGAGATAGTACAACAACCATATTCTATAACAGCTCTACAATAAATCCAGTTAGAAGAGTACCAGCCTCATAAGAAGTCAGTATGAAGCTCCCACTGGATTGTGTGTGGATCAGAGGTGCAAGTATTATAATAGAGCTTCAAGTTGTAGATGTGAATTATACCTATATGGAAGGGAGGTCATGAAAGTAATAGAAGATATGATGCGAGATTTTAAGGTAAAGGTGAATAACGTACGAGATACTCAAATGCAGAAGATTGTGAATAATTCATACTTCGGATAGAAGGCTAGAAGCGCAGGGATTCAATATCCAGGAATGATAGCGACATCATCAGTGGCATATCTTCCAGCCTATGGTTTCTAGGTACCGAGAGATCTAGTCAAGAGAGCAAAGAAGAGTTGGAGACGATGTGATGTTTCGCTTGATGTTCCAGAATAACATAAGAAAATCTATGGTGCAAGCAAGTTGAAGGAAGGTGTCAAATTATATAAATAGATATGTGTAGGTCGCAAGCTAAAGTATGGTAAAGCGACAAGGTTTTTGGAAGACATTAGTAAGGATAAGAAAGGGCGAGTGAGAAGGTGACGAGAATGGATAAGTCCTCGGGATTAAGCCCATGAAAACAAGAGAACTGATGGTTTCTCTAAGTTATAGAAAGCTCAGTATAGCCTGAATAAACTCAAAGGAGTCTAAGACTAATAGCATTTAGAAGAGATGGAATGCTGCTCTGGTAGTAAAATAAGGGTGTAATTGTGATAGATAAAGGATGACATTTGGGCCTTCGCTTGAGTAATGATTTGAAAACAAATAGGGGATTTCATGAATTGTACAGGATTAAAATACCCACGTAAGGTGAATCACATTGGGATGCTATGAAATACGGTTATAAAAGCATGGTATTGCTCCAGGTGGATCAGTCTAATCATTTTAGATGTTCCCTGCAACGACCCGACCGGTCATTTTGAGAATTTTAGTCCCGATCGGTGGCATAAGAGATTGAGTAGCTTCGTATTATGTGTATTGACTTGCGTGCGTGTTGAATTCAGTTACCGGATAATTCGGAGTGATTTGGGACACTTAGTCCCTAAAATGGAAGCTTAAGTCTTAGGATTTTGACAGTAGTCTGAATTGTGTGAAGATGACTCCGGAATGGAGTTTTGTCGGTTCCGTTACCTCTATTGGGTGATTTTGGACTTAGGAGCATGTCTGAACTGTAAATCTGAGGTCTATAGCTGATTTAGGCTTGAAATGGCGAAAGTTAAATTCGTGGAGATTTGGACCGGAAGTGGACTTTTTGATATTAGGGTCGGAATATGATTCCAAGAGTTGGAATAGCTCCGTTATGTTATTTGGGACTTGGCTGCAAAATTTGATGTCATTCCGGGTTGGTTTGATAGGTTTCGACACGAGTTTTTGAGGTTGGAAGTTTTGAAAGTTCTTAAGTTCGATTCATGGTGCGATTCATATTTTCAGCGTTGTTCGATGTGATTTAAGACCTTGAGCGAGTCTGTGTTAGGTTATGGAACATGTTTGTGTGTTTAGACGGGGTCTCGAAGGCCTCGGGTGTGTTTTGGATGGGCTACGGGCCATTTTCTTCTATTTTTGAACTGCTGTTTTCTGTCATCTGGTTTCCTTAATCGCGTTCGGATCCCATCATTCGAGTTCGCGAAGATTAATTTTGGAGGAGGAATTCGTTGTTCTTCGTGTTCGCATGATCACATTCGCGATCGCGAAGGTCTGCCTTCTCCTTCTTTGCGTTCGAATCTGTTCCCTCGCGTTCGCGTAGTGCAAATTGTGGAGAATGAATTATTGTTCTTCACGTTCGCGTGATTCCATTTGCTATCGCAAAGGTTTGCTTTCTCCTTCTTCGCGTTCGCATGCCATTTCACGCGTTCGCATGCCGTTTCACGCATTCGCGTAGGCCAGTTCCTGGGCCATTAATTTCCTTCTTCGCGATCGCACAACATCAATTCCGGGCAGTAGCCATTTCCTCTTCGCGATCGCAGCTCCTCTTCCGCGATCGCGATGCATTCAGGCCTGGGCAGAATGTAAGTTTTTCCAAATCGAGGGTTCGGCCATTTTTATCATATTTTGACTTGTAGAGCTCAGTTTTAAGCGATTCCTTGTGGGTTTTTCAAGAAAATCGATTGGGTAACTGTTCTTTACCTAGAATTTATTTATTTCCATGATTCTATCTTTATTTTTATCATTTAATTTGGGTTTTGAGTTGAGGAAAATGGTGGTTTTTGAAGAAAATTTGAAAATATAAAAAATCACGATTTGGGGGACGAAATGGTATCGGAATTTGATGATTTTAGTATGGTTAGACTCGTGAGTGAATCAGTGTTCGTATTTTGTAATTTTACCCGATTCTGAGACGTGGGCCCGGGTCGACTTTTTAGGACGGATTTCGGAATTTCTGTTAAAGTATTGATTTCATTAATTAGATGAGTCCTTAAGTGTTTGGCTAGATTTGGGCCATTCGGAGTCGGATAATCGAGGAAACGATATTTTACGGACTGGTTGAGCTTGGTTCGAGGTAGGTATCTTGCCTAACCTTGGGGGGGGGGAGGGGATTTTCCCCTTTGGATTTGCGTCTTCTATGTTGATTGTAGTCCATGTACGCGAGGTGGCAAGTGCGTGTTTGGACTTATTTGTGAAAAGTTGGCCTTTTAGGATTCTTAGGTCCTTACATTCACCGAGTATGAAGTTGTTCTTGATATGATTAAGTTCTTATTTGCTAGTTTCACCTCTACATGCTTTAATTAGAATTAATTGTTTCAGGATTTACTCTCATTTGACTTAGCTGGAGATTTTACCTCTTCTATTGACATGCTATCTTTTCATATCTTCTTATCTTTATTTGGAATTATAATTATCTCTTCTGTAATTGTTCATCCTTAATTGAAGTTGTTCTACTTCTTTCTTAATTGCCCAACCTTAAAAGAAGTTAGATATCCTATATTTTAGTTGACTTGTCCTTATTTGGAATTATTCACCTTGTGTTAGCTCCCTCGTTGTCGAACTGTATATTGTGGACCCTTTGCTACATAGTATTTCCTTTCTTGTTGAGTTATTCTTATTATGACTAGCATTCCTTATTGTGGCTACTCCTTGTAAATTAGATCCTCTGTTTCTTTGAGTTATGGAATTTTTAGGTTGACTTATTTGCCGTACCCTTGTATTATTGTCACTGTTGCTGTTGTACTTATTGTTGTGATGCACGAGGTTTCTGTCATGCGGTTGTGGTTATTGTGATGCACGAGGTTTCTACCGTGCGGTTGTTGTTATGGGGTTGCACAAGGTTTCTGTCGTGCTATTGTTACTATTGATATTTGCACATGCGGCATGACAAGGTGGGATATATATATATATATATATATATATGACAAGGCGGGATATATATATATATATTGATGGGTTGCGCATGTGGCGAGACAAGGTGGGAACATTATTATGCATGTGTGGCGAGACAAGGCGGGCATTTATGTTACTATTGCATATGTGGCGAGACAAGGTGGGCTATGTCAGAGATTGAATAGTGATGATGTGTGATGGCCTGGGGGCATTCTTGTTGTTGATATTTGTGTAGTGGTACACTTACCTGTGTGAGCTTTATCTTTTGAAAGTTGTGAGAAAATATTCTACGTGTTGTCTGTTCTTTTTCCTTAGGCTTATTTGCTGGTATAGACTATGTTAGGACACTTGCACAAGCATACACATAGTTAAGAACTCTTATCGGATAAGAGGTTTTCTTGATATTGTTGGGTATAGATGCTCACCCTTGTTTACTTGCCTTCTATGTGAGAATGGCTCTATTGGCATGTGAGTCGTTAGTGCGGTTATGAGATGTTATGAGGGCATAGGATGCCAAGAGTTAGGGTTCAGGTATTGAGACCCGTGAGTTGTGATTTGTCCGAGGTTCGGTACCTCGTGGAGTTGTTGACTAAAACCTGATGTAAAAACGATTGTAGTTGCTGAGTTATTACTTGTCTTTGTTGTATTTGTGATTCCGGATTTAGGTTGTGTTCCATTCACTTTTCTGTGTCATTGTTTTATGGTATTCCGCTGACACTTGTTGTTTCCTTTCTTGTTGCAATTACTGTATTGTGAGTCATATTGCCTAGTCTTTATGTAGATATCATTTTTTTTGTTCCTATATTTATACTTGTTCAGTTTATTAGACCAATGGATGTCTTGACTATTCTTCATCACTACTCCACCGAGGTTAGTCTTGATACTTACTGGGCACCGCTGTGGTATGCTCATTCTACACTTCTGCATATTTTTGTGCAGATCCAAGTATCTATTCATTAGTAGCTGTGCGGGTCGTTGCTGTGGAGACTCAAGGTGAAACTGTTGTTGCGTTCGTAGGCTTCAGAGTCACCTTCAAATATTCATTTTGCACTATTTATTCTTATTTCTAGACAGTTGTATTTAGAATTTTTTTAGCAAACACTCTGTAGAGCTTATGACTTGTACTACAGATTTTAAAAATTATAAATTTAAGGGATTTCTATTTCAAATTGTTAGATGTTATTTAAATAATGTTGTTGCTCCAATTAATGTTAGGCTTACCTAGTCCCTAAGACTAGGTGCCATCACGATACCCAACAGAGGGAAAATTGGGTCGTGACATTCCCCAATGAGACGTGAGTCCTAGTGGCAGTGTTACATAAGAGGTCACGTTATCAGTGGTAGCTTATGGATCGACATTAGGGTGAATCAACAATAAATGGATAAAAGTTACAAAGTATGAGATGAGATTAGGCTATCAGTCTTAAAATGAACAGTAATGAAGAATCATTAAAGGACTTAGATTTATACATATAGGATAAGCAATGAGAGTAACCTGGAGTTTGGTAGCAGACCTCAGTAACGATAAATCGAAGTAAGAGTTATAGTATAATATGACCTACCTAGATGCAGTAAAATTATGCGGATAGATAATCGGGTCTATGAAATAAGATATAGCAATATTCGTAAGTTCGACAAAGTACCGAGCGAAGAACTCCAGCAATGGCTAAAAACTGGAGGAAAAAGGAGAGAAGAGTCGCATAGGCGCACTTACAAGGACAAAGTCGTACAGACTGCATAATAGAAGGTAGCAACAGTTACGAGATTGGGAGAATTCTGACCACGAGTCGTGGTGTGAGAAAGAGGCCTAAAGGGGGGAATGCCCCGGCCTTTGGATTTATTCACAGAACAGTTGCGTAGATGGCAAGGAGAGTATTAAGGTATTCACAATAGTTATAAGTTATGATAACGATAAGTGTATCAGTCAACATTCGAGGACGAATGTTCCGAAGGGGAGAATGATGTTACACCCCAAATACTCTGTTTGTGCAGGTTTTTCTACAAATTCCCTAAAAGGCCAACTAGACTCTTACCTCTAGGTCTTTAAATGTGGCTAGCGAAAGAAGTTGTGGGCCTAATCCATTATGCACTCAATATTATGATATAATAGAATCAATTTATTATTCAACTAATATGTACTATTATAAATTAAGCCTATTCAAATATTTATTTCAAATAATATTCTTCCTATCCCTCAACACATAAATATTAGTTCTAAATATAATATATGTGTGTGTGTGTGTCAAATAAATATTTACTATTATCTATATAATAAATAAGGAATTATAATTAAAGTATTAACTTAAAAGTTTATTCTTGAAATAATGAGCTATTAAATTCTCCCCCACTTAACCTATTATATAACAAAATACAATTAATCCAACATATGTGTGCAAAACTCCGAAACTAATTTCATGTGCAAAGTTCTGAAATTAAATTCCAAAAATGCAATCTTGAGAAGTTTTGTCCATCATTAAAGGGTAAGGATTTTCATTATTAAATTACAGTTCTATTTCTAAGGCCTCAGAAGTACATCAATATCAACCATTATCACTTGTTCACAAAAATAATAATCATAAAGTGAAAGAAATATTTCAATACCTCATAATTTATTGTGATAAAATAGCCGAAACTAAGGTCCTCGCCGTCATCGTTTCTTCTTTTGGTTCGCTGATCATTGAGCTATCAATCCCGTTGGCCAAGAATTCCATTAACCAATGATAACAAATAAAAAATCACATAGCATCCATTGTTTCCAGCTCACTGGCGTGTTCCTTCCAAATACTCTGTTTGTGCAAGTTTTTCTACAAGTTCCCTAAGAGGCCAACTAGACTCTTACCTCTAGGTCTTTAAATGTGGCCAGCGAAAGAAGTTGTGGGCCTAATCCATTATGCACTCAATATTATAATATAATAGAATCACTTTATTATTCAACTAATATGTTCTACTATAAATTAAGCCTATTCAAATATTTATTTCAAATAATATTCTTCCTATCCCTCAACACATAAATATTAGTTCTAAATATAATATATGTGTGTGTGTGTGTCAAATAAATATTTACTATTATCTATATAATAAATAAGGAATTATAATTAAAGTATTAACTTAAAAGTTTATTCTTGAAATAATGAGCTATTAAATTCTCCCCCACTTAACCTATTATATAACAAAATACAATTAATCCAACATATGTGTGCAAAACTCCGAAACTAATAGATATATAAATAAGCCTAAAAATTCTAAATTAGGTATACCTCTTTCTTGAAAAATCTAAGGTCTGAACCGACCTAAGGCAAAAAATAAAAGCAGTTAAAGAAATATTTGCCATAACATAAATTACAGAAAAAAACTAGCAATATCAGAAGTTGTTACCTTATCAACATCTTTTCTTAATTTTTCAGTTCTTGCAGAATTGCTGATTTGTCATCTTTTCCCATAGACTGCTTAGTGCCAGATGAAGATGGACCATTTCTCGAATGCTCGGCCTGCGTTTCAGCTTCTTCAACCATATATTCAACTTTTTCTAGCTGAGTCAGTCTAGATACTTCTTCTGGGGCTTCAATCATGTTGGTGAACTGAGTTGTTACACCCCGCAGTATTACGTCGATGTTATATCCCGTAGTAAAATAAGGATTGGTTATGATGTTAAAATAACATATGCTAGCATGTAAATATGCATAATACATATGATTAGCATAATATAGGTCCTATAATTAGTAGAGAAATATTGAGATGCTTATGTGTATATATGTATTCTTTGTAAAATATCTATTACCAAACAAAGACAAATGTTGCCTCTTCTATCGTACAAGGCCCTTAGTCATTACAAAGTGATATATATCAAATCTTAAAAGGGAAGGAAGTCATTTTAGGAGCTGATGTACGTATACAATTCCTACAAGCACTATCTTAGGCAATTAGAAGTTCCTTATAATAGCACCATACGGCCAGCCCTCTTTAAGGCAACTATCTTGCAATTTTCCTTTTGGTTTGGAGGTTTTGTTTGTAAAGGGGTTGGGAAGGCTTATCTCCAGCTCATCCTATCCCTTTTCTTCAAATAATTAAAGTAAGAATTCAACAATCCTTCTAGATAAGTTTATCTTCAACTTGGAGAAATCCACTTTAAATTCTTATTAATGTAGAAATAAAGGTTCTTGTAGTGTATTTGAGGAGGATTTGGTTGTGTTGAAGGGTTGGAAATATAGTTATAAATATGTATATGTGTTGTTATCCTTGCTGTTCAAGTTAATATCATACTCTTCTCCATGTATTTGAGGTCATTTGAATCATAGTTTAGTTATTGATGAAGTGTTGTAGTTGTTGAACGGTTTTGAGTGGTCTCTTAAGGTACCCTATGGCTGAAAATTGTGAAGTATAGTTGTTGTGATGGTAGTTGTGTTGTGAGTAGAGGAGAAGAGCTAGTAGTGTTGAATTGCCATTGTAGAATTGCCGTTGTGTTGTAAGCTTATGCACCCTAAGTGTTCGATAAAATGTCGTAGTGAATCCAATTCTTGCTTTATTGATTCGATTGTGATCCAAACCATTTATACAATGTAGATTATCATTCATAGAGTGTACGGGAACTCATGAGCTATCTCTAGCCAATCAACAAAACTATGTTAAGGCTATCCCTTCTTTACTTTTGGCATGATCTATACGATACAAACGAAAAGAGCAAACGCACAACTTTCATAAATGCCTCTACTCACAAAACCACTAGGGGTGCCTATGTTCTTGATTCCCCGTATGTATTATTATTATATCTTTTATTCGTGGGTATCATAAAAATACGTAGTTGATAAAGTTTATCCGAAGATATTACGACATACCGAGAAATCTTATTAACTTACTTCTTATACATTGCATTCATTTATACATGCACATTGGTGTGTGTGTGTGTGTGTGTGTGTGTGTGTATATATATATATATATATATATATATATATATATATATATATATATATATATATATATATATATATATATATATATATATATATATGGGGTATGAGGAAAGGTTATGGCGTTATATACGCATCACCACCTGATCAGCCGGTATACGTTGATGATTTCGCCCACAAAGGTCGAGATGATATGATGGGATGTCCTCAGAGGCTTGATGATATTATGTACCCATATACTTATGTATTCATACGCACATGCATGACATTATAAATGTTTCAGGATTCACAAAGCTATTTAAAATCACAGGTGAAATCCTTTACCCCATGTTTCGTTTATGTCTTTTGTGTACATCATGTCATGCCTTACATACTCGGTACATTATTCGTACTGACGCCCCTATTACTTGGAGCCTGTATTTCATGCCCGCAGGTGCAGGTAGACAGGCTAATGGTCCCCATTCTTAGGATCCTTGATCAACGAGAATTGGTGTGCTCCATTTGATCCGGAGCTGCTTTTGGGTTTTGGTATGATATGTTTGTATACATATATGGGTATGAAGGGCCCAGTCTCATCCCTTACATGTTGTACACTCTATTAGAGGTCTGTAGATAGTCATGTATAGTTGGATAGTATGTGGCCTTGTCGGCTTCTAGTTTTGGATATATAGTTGTCTATAGCAGCCTTGTCGACTCCCCTACCGTATTCCGCATGTATATGTATATATGTCTTTTGCACATATTTTTCTCACGTATGTTATTCATGTTATTCAGTAGTTTATTGCCAGATATTATGCATGATCTATACTTATTCCATGTTTTATCTTAGACGTATGCTTAGGGGTGTTTGACAGCTAGGTTAAGGCACTTGTCATGGCCCATCGGTTTAGGTCGTGACAAAAGTGGTACCAGAGCAGTTCTGTCCTAGGGTTGTCTACAGACCGTGTATAGTAGAGTCTTGTTTATGAGTGTGTTGTGCACCACATTTATAAACAGGGGGCTACAGGACATATAGGATGTTATCCTCCCTTCTTATCTTAGATCGTGTGATATAAGGATTCATTTTCCTAACGATATGTTATGTTTTCATTGATGCCTCCGAAGGCTACAGCCGCCCAGAAGGGCAAATCCGTGGCTGTTGAGACTACTAGTCGAGCGCCACAAGTTACCAAGGATCGGAGAGACTCAGAGTGAGATTCCATCTTAGACTTCACATACACCGCCCTCTCCAGAGAAGCTCCGAGGGGTACCAGCTCTAGCGCATGCCCCTGTACACCCAGCTCCTCAGCCAAATGCACATGTTCAGGAGATAAGAGATGTTATTCAACTTATGACTTAATTAGTAGCCGCACATGCTCGACGCCAAGATGTAGGTATTGGTCATATAGATAGGGCCATCAGTGCGAGGGTTCGTGATTTCATTAATTTGGACCCTCCGGTATTCACTGGAGCAGATCCAAACGAGGACCCTCATGTATTTATCAATAGGATGCAGAGGACTTTGAGGGTAATGAAGACCACTGAGACTGAGTCAGTTGAGCTAGCTTCCTATAGATTTCGAGATGTTGCAGTTAATTGGTGCGAGTCTTGGGAGTTATCCAGAGGTGAGGATGCCCCTCCAGTAGTATGGCAAGAGTTTACAGATGGTTTTCTTCGTCATTATTTGCCACCAGAGCTTAGATAGGCCAGAGTTGATAGGTTTCTGACCCTTCGGCAGGGTAATATGAGTGTCCGAGAGTACAGCCTCCAGTTTGATTCTTTGGCTAGGTATGCTTCCACTATTGTAGCTAAGATAGAGGATCGAGTTCACCGGTTCGTGATGGGGTTGGAGCTGCACTTGCTTAATGACTGTATGTCAGTCTCACTTCAGCCAGGTACGGATATTTCTCGTATTCAGGCATACGCTCAGGGTGTAGAGGAGCCTAAGCAGAAGCAGAGGGCCGATCGTGAGCATGATAGGGGCCAGAGTAAGAGAGCGAGATCTTAAGGCCCTTATGGTGAGTTTCCAGGTGGTCAGAGATAGCAGTACCCGAGGTATCCATCCAATCATCGGCTAGTACACCCCCTAAGTTTGCCGGTAGGAGATTTGATCGTTCCACATATTCAGGGCCCACTCATAGTTCTAGGGCCTCTAGTTCTCAGTATAGGGGTGAGTCAAGTCAGATGAGGCCACTCTTGCCCCGATGTTCTCAATATGGTAAGCAAAATGCCAGGCAGTGCGTTGTGGGGTTGGGAGTTTGTTATACTTGTGGTTATCCAGGCCATGTTATGAAAGATTGTCCAACAAGAGGTGGTGCAGGTATAGTTCAGCCAGCGGGATATGTGGCTAGTTCGTCATCACCAGTACGCCCCCCAGGCAAGGTTCACAAGCACCAATCAGTCGTGGTAGAGGCAAAGGCAGGGGTGGGGCATCTAGCTCGAGCGATCCTCACAACCACATTTATGAATTAGCAGGTCGACAGGATCAGGAGTCGTCACATGATGTTGTTACAAGTATATTATCAGTCTCCTCATATTATGTATATGCATTAATTGATTTAGGTTCCACCTTATCGTATGTCACTCCGCTTGTTGCTAGTGAGTTTGGAATAGAAACTGAGTTGATTAGACCTTTTTAGGTATCTACACCTGTTGGGGATCCAGTGATAGCTTGACGGATATATAGAGATTTTATAGTAGTAGTTCATAGTCTCTCTACAGTAGCAGACCTGATTGAGTTAGATATGGTAGAATTTGATGTTATAATGGGTATGGATTGGTTGACTTCTTGTTATGCTAACGTTGATTGTAGATCAAAGATGGTTCGGTTCCAGTTTCTAGGGGAGCCTGTTTTGGAGTGGAAAGGTAATACGGCATCGCTGAGAGGTAGGTTTATTTCCCATCTCAAGGAAAGGAAAATGATCAGAACGGGCTATATTTATCACTTAGTTCGGGTAAAGGATGTGAAAGTAGAGTCACCAACCCTTCAGTATGTTCCTGTGGTTAATGAGTTTCCCGATGTTTTTCCGGATGAGCTTCCAGGCGTTCCACCAGAGCGACATTTTGAGTTTGCTATTGACATATTACCAGATACTCAACCGATATCTATTCCTCCCTATATAATGGCACATGCAGAACTGAGAGAGTTGAAAGAACAACCGAGGGATTTGCTTGAAAAGGGCTTTATTAGACCTAGTACATCCCCGTGGGGAGCACTTGTATTATTTGTGAGAAAGAAAGATGGTTCCTTGCGGATATGTATTGATTACAGGCAGTTGAATAAGGCGAAGATCAAAAATAAGTACCCGCCCCCGAGGATTGATGATTTATTTGATCAGTTGCAGGGTGCCAAGTGTTTCTCGAAGATAGACTTGAGGTCTGGGTACCATCAGGTAAGGGTTAAAGAGAAAGATACTCCGAAGACAGCATTCAGGACCAGATATGGGCACTTTAAGTTTCGTGTTATGTCATTTAGTTTGACTAATGCCCCATCAGTATTCATGGACTTGATGAACTGTGTGTTCAGACCCTTTCTAGATCTATTCGTGATTGTATTTATCGATGATATATTGGTTTATTCCTGTTCAGAAGCTGAGCATGTAGATCATTTGCGTATTGTGCTCAAATGTCACAACCCAAACCTATGGGCAGCAACGGGCACCCGGTACCTTACTCAACTGAGTACCAATGTAACGTATCTTTCGTATCATACTATCATAGGTAAATGAGATGGAAAGGCTGCCGTGAGATAATTAAAATAAAACATGAGGGAATACTCGTCATAGGACGACCCAACATGTAATATAAACTTATACACATAACATAGGGGCCTATAAGACCAAAATGATCACTCGTACACTGAACATAGGCCGATAAGGCCATACAATCTTTCCTTTACGTGACATATGTCTACAAGCCTCTAAGAGTAGATCAATACCATAAAGGTCGGGACAGGGCCCCGCCATACTAATCAGTACACGTCCAAATCATATTGATCAAATAAGCAACTCCGGAGCAAATGGAGCGCACCAACACCTTCCGCTGAGCTGCTAGCCTACTTGGAGGACTCTCGACCTGTCTATCGGGACCTGCGGGCATAAAACGCAGCATCCCCAGGCAAAATGGACGTCAGTACAAATAATGTACCGAATATGTAAGGAATGAAAATCAGTAAATAATAGACGTGAGAGAAATATAGAGTAAAAGACTCAACATTTAATGTAGAATAGCTCTGTGAATCATTTAATATTTATATTTTCATGCATATGTGCATAAATGTCATATGATTCATAGGTATATGCGTACATAACATCATCAAGCCTCTGAGGGCATCCCATCATATCATCTCGGCCACTGTGGGAAAAATCATCAACATATACCAGTTGATCAGGTGGTGGTGCGTATATAACACCGTAACCTTTTTCCATATCCCATATACATATAATATACATATATACACGTATATAATGCCATATGGTCATGGGTCAATGTAAATGAATGCAATGCATGAGAATTACGTCAATAAAATCTCTCGGAATGTTATAAAACCATTATGCCTTTGATTAATATCATGAAATAAATTTTTTCAACTTACGTATTTTCTGAGACCCATGAATAGATGATAGAATAATAGGACACGTGGGGAATCAAGAACATAGGCACCTCTAGTATTTCTATGAATAGAGTCATTTATGAAAGTTGTGTATTTGCTCATTTCATTTATATCGTATGGATCATGCCAAAAGGAAAGATGGGATAGCCTTAACATACCTGAGCCGATTCTCTTGACAATCCCTCTAATACACGCCAATTGCAACAAAACACGTAATGACGAGTCGAAATAGGGAAAAATCCGTATGATATTCTTGAGTAAGATTGCACCGTACTCCCTTAGAATCGCATATCCCATGTTGCTATAGTATCACGTCGTCTCGTATGAATTTTGTTGAAGCAATTTATGTTTCCATAGCAGATCCGTATGACATCTTTCCTAAATGAATGAATGAATTAGAAGGGTTCCTTATTATAGTGGTGTGGGCCCCACTTGATAAGGCTTACTTAGCCACCCAAAAATCTCCTAAAATGCCACCTATTTTCCTAAGCCAAGAGTCACTACTTGGTTTTGTTATCCAACCTCATGGGTTGCCACGTTGGGATCCCTTAATCTTATCCAAATAATTCACCCCTTTCCTTAATTAACTTATTAATCCTCCACTAATCCACTAATTAACGAATTACTCACATAATTAAGAATTATCTCAAATTACTTATAATACTACTCACTTTTAACACACTTTATACATTTGCTATTATGTTCATGTGGTACCTTGTATGGCACTAGTCCATAAATATGGGGTATTGTAGCTTGGACCGTATTTTATCTCCAAATGTCAAACTTCGACGAAATTCATTTTCTTCGATTTGCTTACCCTATCACCTTCACTAATTTACTCATCACTTGTTTGAAATAGCATAATGCTTATAATCTCAAAATAATCTCATTCCCGAACTTACATCGATTAACTTACGACGAAACTTTAACATACGAAAATACGGGATGTAACATCTCATTTCCGAGCTTCCATCAATTTACTTATGGCGTACTTTCACGTACGAAAATATGGTGTGTAACATCATTCCCCCTTTTGGAACATTCGTCCTCGAATGTTGACTGATGCACTTATCATTTTTATAACTTATGTCTTCCGACTACTTTAGTACTCTCCTTGCCATTTAGGCAACTGTTATGTGAATAATTCCAAAGGCCAGGGCATTCCCACCTTTAGGCCTCTTTCTCATACCGCGACTTGTGGTCGGAATCCTTTCAATCTCGTAACTGTTGCTACCTTCTATCATGCAGCCTGTACGACTCTGACCTTGTAAATGTGCCTATGCGACTCTTCTCTCCTTTTTCCTCTAGCTTTTAGCGAATCTCTTGTCCTCACTTTGTAAACATATACAGAGCTTGATAAGATGTCTCTCTGGGCATCTATAGGTATACTGAAGTTCTTTCCTCGGTACTTTGTTGAACTTACGGATATTGCTATATCTTATTTCATAGGCTCGGTTATCCATTCGTATGACTTTACTGCATCTAGGTAGGTCATACTATACCATAACTCTTACCTCGATTTATTGTTACTGAGGTCTACTACCAAACTCCAGGTTACTTTCGTTGCTTATCCTATATGTATAAATCTAAGTCCTTTAATGCTTCCTCATTACTGTTCATCTTAAGAATGATGACCTAATCTCATCTCATACTTTATAACTTTTATCCATCCATTGTTGATTCACCTCAATATTGATCTACAATTTACCACTGATAACTTGACCTTTTATGTAATAATGCCGCTAGGGCTCATGTCTCATCGGGGAACATCTGAAATGATTAGACTGATTCACATGGGGCGATACCATGCTTTTATAACCGTATTTCATAGCATCCCAAAGTGATTCACCTTACGTGGGTATTTTAATCATGTACAATTCATGAAATCTCTTTTTTCAAATCATTACTTAAGCGAAGGCCCAAACGTCATCCTTTATCTATCATAATTATACCCTTATTCTACTACCAGGGCATCACTCCATCTCTTCTAGATGCTATTAGTCTTAGACTCTTTTGAGTTCATTCAGGCTATACTGAGCTTTCTGTAACTTAGAGAAACCATTAGCTCTTTTGTTTTCATGGGCTTAATCCTGAGGACTTATCCATTCTCGTCACTTTCTCACTCGCCTTTCCTTATCCTTACTAATATCTTCCTAAAACCTTGTCGCTCTATCATACTTTAGCTTGCAATCTACACATATCTATTTATACTACTCGCAACCTTTCTTCAACTTGCTTGCACCATAAATTTCCTTATGTCATTCTAGAACATCAAGCGAGACATCACATCATCTCAAACTCTTCTTTACTCTTTTAACTAGACCTTTCGATACCTAGAAACCATAGGCTGGAAGATATGCCACCAATAACACTGTTATCACTCCTGGATACTGAATCCCAACGCTTCTAGCCTTCTATCTGAAGTATGGATTATTCACAACATTTTGCACCTGAGTATCTCATACGTTGTTCACCTTTACCTTACTTACCTTAAAAATCTCGCATCGTATCTTCTATATCTTTCATAACCTCCTTTTCACATAGGTATAATTCACATCCATGACTTGAAGCTCTATTATAATACTTGCACCTCTGGTGCATACACAATCCGATGGGAGCCCCATACTGACTTCTTATGAGGCTGGTACTCTTCTAATTGGCTTTCTCGTAGAGCAGTTATAGAATATGGTTGTTGTACTATCTCTCTTGTACCTCTGATATTAAGAGTGATTCTGCAATGTTCTCAACCGCGATTTCTATAATTTTCTGGGTCCAATTTTCAGACTCCTGATTTACTTGGTGGATGTAACTCTTTAGTTTTCTCTTCCTTCTGATCAGTATTTATGTAGGCTTAAGCTATCTTCCGATTTGTGGCTCCTGGTATTAGTTATTACTTTAGCCTTTCATGGGCGCTATGGAATATCCATGATACAATCTTCTAACAATTCAATTCTTTATCTATGACCTAGACTCAATTCCTTCTTTTAACTTATACCGGAGTCTTCTATGGCTGTATGACTGTCAACATATATGCTGCATGGGTAATACTCCGAAATCTTAAGTGCGTTCATAACGTAACTAACTCTGGATCATTGATCAAATTATTCCTTTCGTTCCTTCTCAACTTTCTTTAAACGTAAGCTATTACTTTTCCTGGTCTTTCTGCCCCCTTGTTGCATGCATACTTAGCTTATCTTAGTTCCCACGCATGCCAGAATCTTCGTGCAACTCATATGGTCGCGAAAATTACTTTTGATTTTACTTTTCGTTCATTAGCCACGGTAGGTACCACTTTCTTATGGAGTGCATACAATGTTGTAGTGAGATTGTTTTTACATGACCATTTCTCCTTCAAGTTATTATGTTTAGGTTGAGACCTTCTTCCTTATTTCTTTCATTGTAGTACTTAGGGAGGACCCTCTGACTTTTGTAAAGCTGCGAGCTTATCACATCGTATACTTGACGGAATTTTTGATGTCCTTCCTCACCTATAATTATCCGTAGTTATTTACCTCCACACCCTTGTGCTTGTAGGGTTGCTTCTAAACTAATGTTTTGACCGTCTTCCTAGTGGCACTATCTTTTATTTCCATAACCCTCATACGGTACCTTTAACTACCCCAACTCCTATCCGAATATTTCTCAAGGGTCACGATGCCATATATGTGAGACTGAATTCCCCATGTTCGGTTCACTATGTTTATCTTGCACGATCTGTTGATTTCTCTGTATTCTCTTGTCTAGCCATAACGAGGCTCTTCCTGAATCAACTACTAACTACTCGTTGGTCCATTCTCATATCTATATTCCGCGTAATCTCTCTTGGGTTATTTTCTTTGTATTAACTTACCTCTCGCACTAGCTTCTTATGTCTCAAGTGTTCATTCACATTTATTTATCAATAACATCCCGGGGGAAACCTTTACTACCTTTCCCCGACGTTGTACTTGCATAATGTTCTGGAATCGTAGCATATTTTGTAGGATTTGAATAAGTGCAATCTTATCTCTTCTCATTCTTATCGCATTCTTCCTTTATCATTCCATATTTACTAGAATCACTTAATTCTGACTTGATGCCACATCACTCCATATTCCCCCCCTTTAGGGGAGTACTAAGATTTAGTGCTACGACGATCTACCTATAGATGTTTTACCTCTTCATCTTTGGCGTCTTTTCACATCATCGATGACCTTTAATTGCCTTGCGGAAATCCTTCTGTACCAAGGATAACAAAATTCCTTACTCACGAGGGTGATACCTAGTATAACCGGCACACATAGTCCCTTAAGCTTAACTTTGCTTACATTGCTTGATTTTAGGGAAACGTCTTCCTGAATGACCTTTAAATGTATTCTTCTGTCGTCCATTCTATTTTCGCCGAAACACAATCTGTAAAAGTCTCATAATGCTGACTATTATCAAATCACTCAGTCCCTAATTTATGCTTAGTTTATCTTGTTTACCAGCCCATACTGATTTCTATTACTCTGGCGGTCTAACTTTTCCTTCTGGTAACCACGTTAGAGTCACGAACCTATTTCTCGAAATGAGGATATGACTTTATGGCCTATACTCTTTTGCTGTCTCAAGGTCTGTGACCTCTCATCTTTTCCTTCACTTGACTGTAGACTCTGTAATATTGTCATTCATATTTTTCTTTTCTACCGTTGTCATCCATGTATCACATCTTACTCATAATGCTTCATTATCTCTCTTCTTATTTCCCTACTAATGTTTTTGTCTATCGCTTTATTCTGAAATCTCCAACAAGACATTCTTTTGCTTTTAGCTCCCCTTGCTCCATCCACTGGGAGTTCGGGCTGCCTAACATTCTCTCTCTATTAGGGACGCGAGCCACACTGAGGTAATATTTATCCCTTCCAGGATTGCAATGCATGTCTTTGTAAAAAAAAATTTGAACACTCTAGTATTCGTATCTAGCTGTACTATTCTAGAATGCACCTCTGGGTGTCTCATAAGGAGATTCATTAGAACATTTGCAATACCCTTCGGAAGTGTCAACTAACGCAAACAATCCATCCATCATTTTTGGTTACTCTAACCCCAGCCGGATCCTGATATCCCGTCCTTCTTTTAAGCCATATCTGTTAGCTCCCATAGGGCATATCTGAGATGGGTGTGGCCGATTGTACATACATCTGTTATTATTGAAGGTAACTCTAAAGGCTTATATTTCTCTGCCTGAATTGTAAATACTGATAATCTTCATTGACTGGGCGCCTCGTGCCCTTCTTCACCTTGCTTCTTTTATTTGTTGAAACTTGTATCTACCTTCTAAATCTCTCATTACTTTTCACTATATGGGTGGATAGTATTCTTACCTTAAGGCTCTTTATCAAGAAGCTTACACTTCTTATTACCCACATGTTCTGCTGAAGATCTCACATTTACTCATCATAACCATGATGCAAAATCTAGTTCCTCTGACTTAACTCTTCCACGACCACATGCAATCTCTTACCAACTGTCTTTCTAGATGTACGCATCGTCGTATTATGAATAAGATAGAGTTTAGGAAATTGATTTCTTACAACTGAGCTCTACCACACGATCTAGAGTAAGAAGAAAGAGTGTCAGTCCTAAATGCCCTGTAGCCTCCTGCTTATAACTGTGGTGCACAACACACCCATAAATAAGACTCTACTAGACACGGCTTGTAGACTCCCTAGGACAGAACTGCTCTGATACCACTTCTGTCACGACCCAAACCTATGGGCTGCAACGAAAACCCGGTACCTTACTCAACCGAGTACGAACATAACATATCTTTTGTATCATACTATCATAGGTAAATTAGACGGAAAGGCTGTCGTGAGATAAATAAATAAAATATGAGGGAATACTCGTCATAGGATGACCCAACATGTAATGCAAACTTATACACATGACATACGGGCCTATAAGACCAAAATGATCACTCGTACACTGAACATAGGCCGATAAGGCCATACAATCTTTCATTTACTTGACATATGTCTACAAACCTCTAAGAGTAGATCAATACCATAAAGGTCGGGACAGGGCCGCACCATACTAATCAATACACGTCCAAATCATACTGACCAAATAAGCAACTCCGGAGCAAATAGAGTGCACCAACACCTTCTGCTGATCTACTAGCCTACTTGGAGGACTCTCGACCTGTCTATCAGGACCTGCTGGCATAAAACACAGTGTCCCCAGGCAAAAGGGACGTCAGTACAAATAATGTTCACAATTTCACCTTTTACAATACCAATATTCATAATACCAATACCACCATTCACAGTACCAATATTCACAATAGCAATGTTCACAATACCGATGTTCACAATACCACTACCACCGTACTTTTAGCATGGAGTCCGATCACGACCCGACCAGCTAGGCTATCTCATTAGAGACATCAACCACAATTACTATCAATACCAATACCACCGTAATTTTAGCACGGAGACTGATCACGACCCGATCGGCTAGGCTATCTCATTAGAGACATCAACCACAACTACTATCAATACCAATACCACCGTAATTTTAGCATGGAGTCCAATCACGACCTGATCAACTAGGCTATCTCCTTAGAGACATCAACCACAATTACTATCAATATCAATACCACCGTAACTTTAGCACGGAGTCCGAACATGACCCGATCAGCTAGGCTATCTTCTTAGAGACATCAACTACAATTAATATCAATACCAATACCACCGTAATTTTAGCATGGAGTCCGATCACGACCCGATCGGCAAGGCTGTCTTACTCGAGACATCAACCTTTTTATATCCATCAATATCATCCCAATTAAGGGGAATAATTTAATCATATCAATCTCATCCCAAATAAGGGGAATAATTCACAAAAATAACATAGGTACAAATGTATTTACCTCATCATCTTTCACATTGTATGAATATCCACTAATATTTTCAACCAATAACAACAACAATATTCCCTTGGATCTTTTGGCCATTCACAAGATTCTTTATTCAAGGCACGGTGGCCGTATTTGATATTCCGCACTTTCATCTCTTTCAAATTCAAATATCACCATCACATATCAACATATATACTATTCCGGAAATCACAACCTTAAGTTCATTATAAATGAACAATTTAAGCATAATAGATTTCTTTCCGAGAAATGGAGTAAAGTAATTGGCAATTGATGCGCAAGTTACAATCATCAACAAGTAACACACCATTTATTCTTGAAATACTTTTTTCCAAAAAGGGCAGTACACAGGTTCCACTCACAAATATGTAAGAATGCAAAACACATTGAAAATACTCACAAAGCATATCATTTGTTAGAATAGCCATATATGGGCATGACTTGAGTTCATAAGCCTTTCGGCAATTCTATTTTCGAAGTTAATTTGGAATAGTTGAATCAAGGCTCATTTCATAACATTTCTCATATCATTTCATTTTATGGGCACCATTGACCACGAGTATAACTTTCACTCTTGTCACGTTGGCCACACTTTATATCCTCAATTTATTTATTTCACTTCCAACCATCTTTATAGATTATCAACAATAATACATGTCCAATCCAAACTTTAGGTACATATATGAGAAATTAAGACTCTTAAGCATATATGGTTTTATCACACAATTTGGCATCATAACCTTCATTTGAAACACAACTCAAAGACATAGCATTTTAATTCACATATCATTCTTGAACACATTCCCAAAATATAACATAATGTGATAGGAACATTCGGAATATATTTTGAATACATAATTCTCGACACTTTGCTTATTCGGGACAATCTAATTTATTGGAACCAACTCGGAACATAGAATAAGGAACTTGAGACAACCATACTTGAAACTTACGGTAACATCATGGAATTTAATTATAAGAGAGTAGTTTAGCCAATATACCTTGCTTTGAGCTTTTCTTAAATTACTACAATATTCCGTAAAGTCTAGCAATCCCAATCTATTTTGAGACATAACAAAATTGAACCATAATTAGGAAGATATTCATGGTCTCGGCTCATTTGAGCATTTTATCAAACACTAGGTGTGCAAATTTAACTACAAGGTTCTTCTACAAGATTTCCTTCACTCCACATCCCAATCTTTACTTATTTGAGCTCAACAATCTTCTCACAAATCTTATTAGTACAAGCATGTATAAATAATACTCTTACACCCAAGAATCATACTCCCAATCACCCATCTTTTACCCCAAACTCGAAATTGAAGACAAGGCGTTTGAATCTTACCTCTTAGATAAAGATCTTGTGAGATTTCCTTGCTGGATTTCAAAACTTGGGCAAGAGATTAATGAACAAAATACTTCATCTACTTTCTCTCTCTAGAACACTCTCACATCTCTCTAAAAAACCTCAGATGATTGCCCCAAAATAAGCCCCAAAGCCTATTTATCAAAATGGGGTCGGGTTATCAAAATAGAAAACTTAACCCTCCGAAATCAGGTCTGCGGTCGCATAACGGACCGCAGAATGGTTATGCGGGTCGCAAAATACACCGCAAAATCGGTGCCAAAACTTGGGCTATACTGGTCCATTCTGCGACCAGTTTGCGGTCGCATAACCACTTCTGCGATCGCATAATGGTCGCAGAATCGCATTCTTCCAGCCTTTGGTAATTTGGTCATAACTTCTGGTAGGAGTGTCCAAATGACAAACGGTTTGAAGCGTTGGAAACTAGACTCAAAGGGATTTAATTTGATAGGTATATCATCACATGAGTAGTTATAGTTTGGTAGAAGAATTCGTTTGAAGTAGGATCTTGTGCGAACTCACTTGAAACTTTATCCCATCATAAACTTTTCAACTTGCCTTAGCCTTAGGGATCTTCTTAGACCATAAACCATTCTTAATGCACCTCATACATATATTATCATGATAAATTGATATTATTCTTATAATAGCCATTGTATGAATAAAAAATAATATAATTAGCGTACATTAACTTTCTTACTAGCACTCAAGTACTTCGAAATTTTTCGGGTGTTACATTCTCCCCCACTTAAGAACATTCGTCCTCAAATGTTTTACAAGTCACTTCTAAGAATAGAGTTACCATCCTTTTATCTCCAACCACTATACATAGGCGCTTATGACCACATGGGTCTTATACTTCCCTTCCAAAATCTCAACTTACTTAGAGCCCTTAAAATTTGGCTATCTTTACAAATTCTTAAAAATTTCGACAGAGTTTCCCCTGTAACTGGGACTATCCACCTGTCAGAGAATTACAAAAATCAATCCTAAGAATATATGAATTACTCAACAATGCATCACAGTATATATCAACAACACCGATCTCAACATTAGGGCATTACATTAACAAAAGTGGTATCTTGACATGAACTGCACATTTTTAAATCATAACACCTAGAAAGTACCTTTCAAATCAAAGCCAATTGCTATACAATCAAGCAAAAATATTTTCTTTCCACAACACTTTCAGCCTTCAAGGTGACCTTTTCGACTTACACACTTCTCCATAACACATTAACATAGGTAATCCCAACTTCCGGACTTATCTAACAAGGATGACAATTAGGTACCTCTCGTAAGCTAACTATCTATTAACTTCACCTCCAATAACCTCCACCGGAACGATATACAAAGGATTTGCAATTACCTCCTTAGACATAAAAACACGAAGCACCGTGTACACATAGGACAATAATAGGGAAACATCTTACTCATAGTTTGGCCTATTTCCTTCAAGATTTCATAAGGACTAATGTGACTACACATACTTTAGCTTCCTTAAAAATTCATCCAATATAATCATAGAGAAAATCTTGAGAATAACCTGTTCATTTTCTTCAACTCTAGATCCCTACGCCGAACACCCAAACTAAACCTTTGGCGACCTCCAACAATTAGTCTAAGATGTGCTAGTTTGAATATGACCATAAAACTTCCTATCCAATATATTTGATCACGGGATGATGCTCCTTCTTTGACATATTTGAACCGTCAACCCCCATATGTTACTATAAATATGAACAACAAAGTTCGAGATTGGCTAGAATTATTCAAGAATCCATCAGTGTGTTGAGCAAGGCATTTCAGGAGGTTATATCCCAAGTGTCACGACCCAAACCGATGGGCCGCGACGGGCACCCGGTGCCTTCCTCAACTGAGTACCAACATAATGTATCTTTTCATATCATACTATTATAGATAACTGAGCTAGAGAGGCTTCCGTGAGACAAGTAGAATACAACATGAAATACCAACTTACACTTAAGACATACGGGCCTATAAGGCCAAAATGAGCACTCTTACACTGAACATAGGCCGACAAGTCCATACAATCTTTCATATACCTAACATCTGCCTACAAGCTTCTAAAAGTACATAAATATCAAAGGTCGGGACAGAGCCCCGCCATACCAATCAATACATGTCCTAATGATACTGACGAAATAGAAACTCCAGAGCAAAAGCGCACCAACATCTTCCGCGGAGCTGATAGCCTACTCGGAGGGCTCTCAACCTGTCTATCGGGACCTGCAGGCATGAAACACAGCATCCCCCGGCAAAGGGACGTCAGTACAAATAATGTACCGAGTATGTAAGGAATGAAAATTAGTAAATAATAGACATGAGAGAAACATGGAGTAAAAGACTCAACACATATGTATGAATAGCTTTGTAAATCATTTCATATTTATAATGCCATGCATATGCATATAAATGCCATACCATGCATAGGTATATGCGTTCATATCATCATCAAGCCTCTGAAGGCATCCCATCATATCATCTCGGCCACTGTGGGAAAATCATCAACATATACCAGCTGATCAGGTGGTGGTGCGTATATAACGCCATAACCTTTTCCCATATCCCATATACATATAACATACGCGTATATAATACCATCTGGTCATGGGTCAATGTTCATGTATAAATGCATGAAATGCATAAGAATTACGTTCATAAGATTTCTTGGATTGTCATAAAATCAATATGCCTTTCGGATAAACTTTATCAAATACGTATTTTTCTAAGACCCACGAACAGAAGATATAATAATAATTCACATGGGAAATCAATAATATAGACACCCCTAATACTTCTCTGAATAGAGTCATTTATGGAAGTTGTGTATTTGCTCGTTTCGTTTGTGTTGTATAGATCATACCAAAAAGAAAGAAGGGTTAGCCTTAATATACCTGAACCCATTCTCTTGATGATTCCTCTAACACGTGTCTTTTGCAAAAACATGTAATGGCGGATCAAAGTAGGGGAAAATCCATATGATATTCTTGAGAAAGATTACACCGTACTTTCTTAGAATCGCAATATATCACATTACAGCTCCGACCATTGTAAATCACGCATGCAATCTCTCTCCAACGTGATGTTGTATCTTCTAATTTTAAGGGGAGGGGGGGAGAATATAACACCCCGAAAAATTTCAAAGTATTTAAGTGTAAGGCCTGGTCAAATTGGCAAAGAAAATAGTGTTTCATGGTGCCAGACTATGCTTACGTGTTTGAGGATTATAGAAATTCTTCGCGACGAGCTTGCGAGCCACGGCTCGGACCTTTTAGGTTGAACAATGCACAGGAAAGTAAAGAAAAATTTTTGCCAGAAAAGTGCGTTTATGCAGTCCATTATGAGACCGCATAATCACTCTGCGGGCCGCATAATGGCCGCATAAGTGAGCAGGAGAGGGCTATTCTGGAAGCAGCTATGCGGTCGACTATGCGACCGCATATTGACCGCATACACAGGCAGTTCTTTTGGCTATTTTGTAACCAATTATGCGACCGATATGCGGTCCGCATAACCATTATGAGGTCGCATATGCGACCGCAGAACTTGTTCCGGAGCTTCATTTTTGGGTTTTTAAAACCCGACCCTACTTCGTTAAATACACATTTTGGGCCATTTTTGAGAGATAATCTGACATTTTAGAGTGAGAGAGGGTGCCCTAGAGTGAGAAGGTGTTCTCCAATAATTGTTCTTCAATTCTTTCCCAAGTTTTGGATGATTGAGAAGGGAAACTCACTAGGTCTTCATCCTAGAGATTGAAGTTGCTAAGAATTCCGGAACGCTTTAGAGTTTAAGGAAGCTCAATTGAGGTATGTTGGCTAAACTTTTCTTTGAGAATTGGAATTCCCATTATCTTTGTAAGTTCCGAGATGTTGATTATAAATTGAGTATTCCGATAAGTTCTGTGATAAAGATATATGTTCAATCTGTATTTTAAATGCTCTTATCATATTGCATTATAAATTGAGGATGTGTCCCAAACTATGGATTATGTATCCACATGTTATAATTTCTAGTCGTGATTTATGTGAAAGTTATTATGCGAAGTTGTGTAGAGATTGTGATTGTGATACACCTCCACCTGCATACATTGGGGTGAGGCGGCATGATCACTTTGTGTGGGGATTATGGTATAGAGATTGTGATTGTTATACACTCCACCCGCATATATATTAGGGTGAGGCGGCATGACCGCTTTGTGTAGGAATTATGGTATTGTGGGACTGCACCTCCACCTGCTTACATTGGGGTGAGGCGGTACGACCGCTTTGTGTATAGTTTTGGTATTGTTGTGGCACCACCACCCGCATACATTGGGGTGAGGTGGCATAGCCTCTTTGTGTAGGTTCTTGGTACTGTGGTTATACATCCACCTGCATACATTGAGGTGAGGTGGCAGGGCCGCTTGATTCGAGTTGTGCTATTGTACGTACACCTCCACCTGCATACATTGAGGTGAAGCGGCGAGTCGCTCTGTGTGAAGATGGTTATAGAGGATCTCATCTTAAATCCTATAAATATTGTTGATAGCTTTTAATAAGCTTGCTATGGTTGAGACGATTATCTATATTATACTATTGCCGCATTGGTTCATCATATTCATCTTGTATTTCTAAATTCTTAAATTGGTGTTTAGTTTTTATACTAGTACTATTCGACGGTACTAATGTCCCTTTTGTCGGGGGCGCTGCATCTTTAAATAGATGTAGGTGGTTCCATAGCAGGAGATATTGATCAGTGATAACAGTACACCTACTTCCCAGCTGACTTGGTGAGCCCCGCTTCATCCCGAGGTTATGTATCTTTTGTTCTTTGTGTATTCTGTTTGAGGTATAGCCGAGGCCTTGTTGCCGGCATTATCATTGTACTAATCTTTATCTATAGAGGCTCCTTAGACATAGTATGGGTTGTGTAATGGTGTTGGGAAAAGACAAACAATGTTATGTTGTGGTTGTATTACTTGTCCATTTGAGACTTTAAAAATGATGAAACTATCGGTACGATATTGGTAATTGCAGACATGACCACTTTATTGTTTAATTAAGGAAAACATATATTCTCTTTATTCATGAATGAGTTTGGGTAGAAGGAATCTAATAGGCTTGCTCGGTCGGGTTCACTCGGTTGAGCACCGGTCGCACTCCTCGGTTTTGGGGCGTGACAGTAAGCAAACATTAGCTTGCATTGCTAAGGTGAATGTATCTATGCAATTCACATGCAGAAGGCTTAAATAAATGTTGACCTTGTATGTACTCTAATAATGTAACATCTTGGTACATCTTGTATGAGTCACTTAGTGGCTTTTGTTGACCACTTCATGGGCTGCCACGTTGGTGGTAAGATCCATCAAGCTTATCCAATTTTAATTATTTGTTAGTTTATTAATCTCCCACTAATAAATAATTACCTAATTGACCACATAATTAAGAATTATCTCAAATTACTTAAAATATTACTTACTTTTAACACACCTTATACACCTTGCTATCATGGTCATGTGGTACCTTGTATGGCATCAATCCATAAATACTGGGTATTTTAGCTCGGGTCGTATTTTATCCCAAAATGTCAAACTTCGACGGAATTCATTTTCTTTGATTCGCTTACCCTCTCACCTTCACGAATTTACTTATCACTTGTTTAAAATAGCATATCACTTATAACCTCCAAATAATCTCATTCCCGAGCTTACATCGATTAACGTACTATGAAACTTTAACGTACGAAAATGCGGGATGTAACATCTCATTCTCGAGCTTTCATCAATTCACTTATGGCATACTTTCACGTACGAAAACATGGGGTGTAACACTAAGAGACATGAAGGTTACTACCAATAGCGCTGGCATGGTTAATCATTGTGATGACATCATTGATTTGACAAATGAGGCCAAGAGTTACCTAGTAGGCATTGATAATGTAAGGACCATGTTCATGATTCTGAGATTTAAAAGAAATAAGTTATGAAAATGACAACAACAATTGTTTCATT
The DNA here is from genome assembly GCF_000715075.1 of Nicotiana tabacum. Lineage (NCBI taxonomy): Eukaryota > Viridiplantae > Streptophyta > Magnoliopsida > Solanales > Solanaceae > Nicotiana > Nicotiana tabacum. The sequence goes on from NC_134098.1 coordinate 35,899,418, forward strand.
TAATATGTGCCTTGTTCGGCAATAGTAGGCCTCAAAGAGAGATAGCCAAGTATGTGACACTAGTCGCCTCTTGGAATGTAGGGAAAATCAATTTAACTCGAAATGGAAATATTCTAGCACCCCGAATGTGATATGGGTTTCAAAATGCATGAAATTGCATTACATTATTAACATTAACTGACACAAGGAATCTATGTCACAAGCCCATGGGGATGAAAAAGAAGTTTAACACTTGTGAGATTATTATCATTCTCACAACTTAACCTTTGCCAATAGTTGATCCTATATAAGAGGACTAGAGATACGACAAACTTGTATTTCAAATCAATATGCTCTCATGTTACTAGACGGTGAAAAGGATTCGTGATAATATACACAAAGGAACAAGGTGATTGTTCAAACCATAGAAGTCACATACACCGGAGAGAAAAAGAGTGACTCAAGAAGGATCTCAACACTAGGCTGCTTTACATTAGATTTGATACCACATAGGTAAATATTATGGTGTGCGTGCATAGGCACAAATGACCAGATGTTATCCATTTGAATCAAAATGTTCTGTACGAAATTCATCAGGTATAGTCCCTTGTTGAGAATTTAGGAAAGCAAGTAGGAAGTATTAATCCTAGAGTTATAATTCAATTCAAGGACATAATTATAGAGCTCAATTCCACAAGAGGTTGTAAATAAGAGAATTTGTGATAGAGTGGATTCACGAATAACGTGTCTCGTTAAAGAGTAGATACATGCAATGTTTTGTGGTTCAACATTTTGGTTAAGACCATATTTATGTAGGCCTCTTCAATATGGATGTACATATATAACAAGAAAAATAATGCGGTGTTAATAATCATGTACTAAGGAGTGACTTACTTGATGACTTTGGAGTGACAGGGCAGTAACTTAATTGATGCCCCTCTACTCCACATCCAAAACATACATTAGTACCATAGTGACATACCCCCGAATGACATCTCATACACTTCACACAATGAGGATGGGGTCCGCTAAACTGATTCGCCTCCACTTACCCGATATTTACCATTTTTGCATACATCATAAGCATTCCCCTTAGTCTTCCTCCATGCCTTCATGGTGGAAGTAACAATCTCTGCAGCAGCTCGTTGTATGGACTTTTGGAATTGCCCAAATCTACCACCCCTAACATGTTTCTGAGCATACTCACAACATGACGCAAATTGTTTTTTTCGCCCGCATATCGGGCAGACCAGAATAGGTGTATCCAACCTAAGGGCATTTGTTCTTCTTGTGCCTCCTCTTTTGACAACCGTAACATATTTCAAGAATCATCCAACATAAACCCGAGTGGCTCTTTTTTCATATCAAACATCTCGGCTTATTGATGCCAAAATTCCTCTTTCATTTCTTAGGTGCTCTCACCACATAAACTGGTGGCGGGGTGACATTAATAAAAACAGGGGTACTTCCCCTAGCAACTGGTTCTTTCATTCACTCCCCGTTGCCTCGAACTTGGGGGTTACTCATATGGAAAATGAGACATGACGAGGAAATTAGTTTCTTATCTTGAGCTCTATCGCACGATCTGGAGTATCAAAGAAGTGTGAAATTCCTAAATGTCCAAGTAGCCTCCTCATTATAGATGTGGTCGACAACACACCGATAAGAAGGACCCTACTAGACATGGCTCTGAGACATCTTAGGACACTTTAAAACCTTATGCTATGATACCAAGTTTGTCATGCCCCAAACTCAGGGAGCGCGACTGGCTCTCAACCGAGTGAACCTGGCCGAGCAAGCCCATTAGATTTCCTTCTACCCAAACTCATCCATGAATAAAGAGGAGATTGAAAATATTTTATTAACAACTCCCATTCATTCCATTAGCAAATTCGTTCATAATTTTCAAAGTATTACAAGTTTGTAGGTATAATGAAAAACATGTTTGCCAAATAGCAACATTTCTAGTTCAATTCCCAACATCATACACCACCCACAACCTATCTATGGAGTCTCTAAATATGACAGAAGAATAGTATGGAAGTGCCGGCAACAAGGCCCCGGCTATACCTCAAGACACAAAGTGTAACATCAAGTGACATATGGCTCGGAATAGAGTAGGGCTCACCAAAACCTGTTGAATAGAGAGTAACTGCTAACGAGGACCAAAGCTGCACCGCTGATGAATCACCTGTATCCGTTGAAGATGCAGCGCCCCCGGCAAAAGGGACGTTAGTACATATGGAATAGTACTAGTATGTAAAGCTAACAGTCCTCTTTCAAAATAGAATACCAATGTAAGAAAGGGAAATCCATAGAAACAGCAAGTCACATTCAATGATATTCAAATGCCAAGTTATAACATAATAATTTCCAAAATATGAAGATAACACTCTGAAGTGATAATCAAATTATGATGATAATATTATTTTTGTTGGGAGATCTTTAGCACCGATATATCATTGTTCACAATTTCACCTTTTACAATACCAATATTCATAATACCAATACCATTGTTCACAGTACCAATATTCACAATAGCAATATTCATAATACCGATGTTCACAATACCAATACCACCGTACTTTTACCATGGAGTCCGATCACAGCCTGATCGGTTAGGCTATCTCATTAGAAACATCAACCACAATTACTATAAATACCAATACTACCGTAATTTTAGCACGGAGTCCGATCACGACCTGATCGGCTAGGCTATCTCATTAGAGACATCAACCACAATTACTATCAATACCAATACCACCGTAATTTTAGCACGGAGTCCGATCACGACCCGATCAGCTAGGCTATCTCCTTAGAGACATCAATCACAATTAATATCAATACCAATACCACCGTAATTTTAGCACGGAGTCCGATCACGACCCGATCGTCTAGGCTGTCTTATTCGAGACATCAACCTTTTTATATCCATCAATATCATCCCAATTAAGGGGAATAATTTTATTATATCAATCTCATCCCAAATAAGGAGAATAATTCATAAAAATAATATAGGTACAAATGTATTTACCTTATCATCTTTCACATTGTATGAATATCCACTAGTATTTTCAACCAATAATAACAATAATATTCCCTTGGCTCTTTTGATTATTCACAAGATTCTTTATTCAAGGCACGATGGCCGTATTTGATATTCCGCACTTTCACCTCTTTCAAATTCAAAGATCACCATCACATATCAACATATATACTATTCCGGAAATCACAACCTTAAGTTCATTAGAAATGAACAATTTAAGCACAATAGATTTCTTTCCGACAAATGGAGTAAAATATTTGGCAATTGATGCGCAAGTTACAATCATCGACAATTAACACACCATTTATTCTTGAAACACTTTTTTTCCCAAAAAGGACAAAACACAATTTCCACTCACGAATATGTAAGAATGCAAAACATATTGAAAATACTCACAAAGCATAGCATTTATTAAAATGGCCACATATGGGCATGATTTGAATTCATAAGCTTTTAGGCAATTCTATTTTCGAAGTCAATTTGGAATAGTTGAATCAAGGCTCATTTAATAACCTTTCTCACATCACTTCATTTCATTGGCACCATTGGCCACAAATATAATTTTCACTCTTGGCACGTTGGCCACACTTTATATCCTCAATTCATTTATTTCACTTCCAACCATCTTTATAGATTATCAGCAATAAGATATTTCCAATCAAGACTTTAGGTACACATATGAGAAATTAAGACTCTTAAGCATATTGGATTTTCTCACACAATTTGGCATCATAACCGTCATTTTAAACACAACTCAAAGACATAGCATTTTAATACACATATAATTCTTGAACACATTCCCAAAAGATAACATAATGTGATAGGAACATTCAGAAGACGTTTTGAATACATAATTCTCGACACTTTGTTTATTTGGGACAATCAAATTTATTAGAACCAACTCGAAACATAGAATAAGGAACTTGAGACAAACCATACTTGAACCTTACGGTAACATCATGGAATTCAATTCTAAGAGAGTAGTTTAGCCAACATACCTTGCTTTGAGCTTTCTTTAAATTACTACAATGTTCCGAAAATTCTAGCAATCCCAATCTATTTTGAGACATAACAAAATTGAACCATAATTAGGAAGATATTCATGGTCTCGGCTCATTTGTGCATTTTATCAAACACTAGGTGTGCAAATTTAACTACAAGGTTCTTCTACAAGATTTCCTTCACTCCACAACCCAATCTTTACTTATTTGAGCTCAACAATCTTCCTACAAACCTTATTAGTACAAGCATGTATAAATAATACTCTTGCACCCAAGAATCATACTCCCAATCACCCATCTTTTATCGCAAACTCAAAATTCAAGACTATGTGTTTGAATCTTACCTCGTAGATTAAGCTCTTGTGAGATTTCCTTGTTGGATTTCAAAGCTTGGGCAAAATATTGATGAACAAAATTCTTCATCTACTTTCTCTCTCTAGAAAACTCTCACTTCTCTCTAAAAAAACCTCAGATGATTGTCCCAAAATAAGCCCCAAAGCCTATTTATCAAAATGCGGTCGGGTTATGAAAATAGAAAAATTAACCCTCCAAAATCAGGTCTACGGTCGCATAACGGACCGCAAAATGGTTATGTGGATCGCAAAATGCACCGCAAAATTGGTGCCAAAACCTGGGCTGTACTGGTCCATTCTGCGACCAGTTTGCGGTCGCATAACCACTTCTGCCATCGCATAATGGTCGCAGAATTGGTCGCAGAATCGCATTATTCCACCCTTTGGTAATTGGGTCATAACATCTTGTAGGAGTATCCAAATAACAAAAGGCTTGAAGCGTTGGAAACTAGACTCAAAGATCTTTAATTTGATAGGTATATCATCTCATAGGTAGTTATATTTTGGTAGGATAATGCATTTGAAGTAGGATCTTGTGCGAACTCACTTGAAGCTTTATCCCATCATAAAATTTTCAACTTGCCTTAGCCTTGGGGATCTTCTTAGATCATAAACCATTCTTAATGCACCTCATACATATATTATCATGATAAATTCTATATCATTATTATAATAGACCTTGTCTGCACACAAAATAATATAATTAGCGCACATCAACTTTCTTACTAGCGCTCAAGTACTTCGAAATTTTCCAGGGTGTTACAGAAAATCAGTAAATACTAGACGTGAGATAAATATGGAGCAAAAGACTCAACATGTAAGTCTGAATAGCTCTGTGAATCATTTAATATTTATATTTTCATGCATATGTGCATAAATGTCATATGATGCATAGGTATATGCGTACATAACATTATCAAGCCTCTGAGGGCATCCCATCATATCATCTCGGACACTGTGGGCAAAATCATCAACGTATACCAGCTGATCAGGTGTTGGTACATATATAACGTTGCAACCTTTTTCCATATCCCCTATACATATAATCTACATATATATGCGCATACAATATCATCTGGTCATGGGTCAATGTAAATGAATGCAATGCATGAGAAGTACGTCAATAAAATCTCTCGAAAAGTCATAAGACAGTTATGCCTTTGATTAATATCATGAAATAAACTTTATCAACTTACGTATTTTCGGATACCCATGAATAGATGATAGAATAATAGGACACATGGGGAATCAAGATCATAGGCACCTCTAGTATTTCTATGAATAGAGTCATTTATGAAAGTTGTGCATTTGCTCGTTTCATTTGTATCGTATGGATCTTGCCATAAGGAAAGAAGGGATAACCTTAACATACCTAAGCCGATTCTCTTGACAATTCCTCTAACACACGCCAATCGCGACGAAACATGTAACGACGAGATCGAATTAGGGAAATATTCGTATGATATTCTTGAGAAAGATTGTACTGTTCTCCTTTAGAATTGTTAATCCCACGTTGCTATAGTATCACGTTGTCTCGTATGAATTTTGTTGAAGCAATTTATGTTGCCATAGCAGATCTATATGACATCTGTCCTAAATGAATGAATGAATTAGAAGGGTTCCTTATTATAGTGGTGTGGGCCCCACTTGATAAGGCTTACTTAGCCACCCAAAAATCTCCTAAAATACCACCTATATTCCTAAGCCAAGAGTCACTACTTGGTTTTTTTATCCAACCTCATGGGCTGCCATGTTGGTACCCTTAATCTTATCCAAATAATTCACCCCTTTCCTTAATTAACTTATTAATCCTCCACTAATTCACTAATTAACTAATTACTCACATATTTAAGAATTATCTCAAATTACTTATAATACTACTCAATTTTAACACACTTTATACATCTTGCTATCATGGTCATGTGGTACCTTGTATGGAACTAGTCCATAAATATGGGGTATTGAATCTTGGACTGTATTTTATCTCAAAATTTCAAACTTTGACAAAATTCATTTTCTTCGATTTGTTTACCCTCTCACATTCACTAATTTACTCATCACTTGTTTGAAATAGCATAATGCTTATAATCTCAAAATAATCTCATTCCCGAACTTACGTCGATTAACTTACGACGAAACTTTAACATACGAAAATGTGGGATGTAACATCTCATTTCCGAGCTTCCATCAAATTACTTATGGTGTACTTTCACATACGAAAACATAGGGTGTAACATCAGAGTTCTACAAAAAAATGAAGTTGTACGCAAAATTCTCAAAATGTGAATTTTGTAGCTTTCCGTGGGCATATTATTTCAAGTGAGGGTATATGGGTTGATACACAAAAGATTGAGGCAGTGAAGACTTGGCCTAGACCCACGACACCGACGGAGGTTTGTAGCTTCCTGGGTTTGGTCGGTTATTATAGGAGATTTGTAGAGGTCTTTTCTTCTCTTTCAGCACCATTGACAAAGTTGACTCAGAAGGCAGCTAAGTTTCAGTGAACTGATGCTTGTGAGCGGAGTTTAAAGGACAGATTGACTTCAGCACCGGTTCTGACACTCCCAGAGGGAACCGATGGTTATGCTATCTATTGTGATGCTTCGAGCGGTGATTGGGTTGTGTACTAATGCAGCATGGTAAGTTTGTAGCTTATGCTTCTAGACAACTAAGAAAGCATGAGAAAATTACCCAACCCACGATTTAGAGTTAGCCACGGTGATTAATGCATTAAAGACGTGGAGGCACTATTTGTATGGCATTCATGTTGATATCTATACAGATCATAAGAGCCTTCAGTATATCTTCAAACAAAAGGAATTGAATTTATGTCAAAGGATATGGTTGGAGCTACTGAAAGACTATGACGTTGATATTTTATACCATCCAGGGAAGGAGAATGTAGTAGACGACGCCCTCAGCCAAAGATCTATGGGTAGCCTATCATATTTATAGCCATAGAAGAGAGGGATAGCCCATGAGATTCATCATCTAACTAATCTTGGAGTTCAATTACTAGACTCAGGTTATACCGGAGTTACTATTCAAGACACGGCGACATCCTCTTTAGTAACTGAAGTGAAGGAACGCCAGTACGAGGATCATGTATTAGCTCATTATAGAGATACAGCCCCTCAGAAGGAGAAGATACCATTTGAGATTATAGGATATGGGGTCCTTAGATATCGAGGACAATTAAGTGTCCCTAATATTGCTGGGTTGCGCCGTCTGGTTATGGGAGAGACTCATTATTCTCGTTATTCTATCCATCCAGGAGAAATAAATATTATCATGATATTAAGGAATATATTGGTGGGACGAAATGAAGAAGGATATAGCGGAGTTTGTTGCTCAGTGCCCTAACTGTCAGCATGTTAAGATTGAGCATCAAAAACCCGGTGGATTATTGCAGGCTATAGAGATTCCGACTTGGAAGTGGAAAGTAATTAATATGGATTTCATTGTAGGCTTACCTCGTACCCAACGTAAGTTCGATTTTATATGGGTGATTGTTGATAGACTTACATAGTCAGCCCATTTTCTGCCTGTTAGGACTACATATTCCGCAGCAGATTATGCAAGGTTGTACATTAAGGAGATAGTACGACTTCATGGTGTCCCTATATCTATTATCTTGGATATAGGTGCTCAGTTAACAGCTAATATTTTGAGGTCCTTCCAAAAAGGATTGGGGACTCAGGTAAATTTTAGTATAGCATTTCATCCCTAGACAGACGTACAGGCTGAGCGTACTATTCAGACACTTGAGGATATGTTACAGGCTTATGTGATAGACTTCAAGGGTAGCTGGGATAATCATCTGTCGCTTGTTGAGTTCGCGTATAATAATAGCTATCATTCCAGTATTCAGATGGCTCCATATGAAGCCCTTTACGGACGAAAGTGTAGGTCGCCTATCGGATGGTTCCATGTTGGAGAAACTAAGTTAGTAGGAGCAGAGTTGGTACAACAGGCAATTGAGAAGATTAAGGTTATACAGGAAAGGCTATTAGCAGCTCAGAGCTGTCAAAAGCCTTATGCGGATAATCGACGAAGAGACTTGGAGTTTCAGGTTGATGACTGGGTATTTCTAAAGGTATCATCGATGAAAGGCGTTATGAGGTTCAGTATGAAAGGAAAACTTAGCCCTCGGTACATTGGACCATGTAAGATCATACCCAAGGTAGGCCAGGTAGCATATGAGTTAGACTTGCCTTCTGACTCGGAGTCTGTACATCTAGTCTTTCATATGTCTATGCTCTGTAAGTGTATCGGAGATCCTTTTAGAGTCGTGTCAGTTGATGATGTTCAGGTCAAAGAGCAGCTATCATATGATGAAGCTCCCATTGCTATACTAGATAGACAGGTTCGGAGATTGAGAACTAAGGAAGTAGCTTCGGTTAAAGTACTTTGGAGAAACAATAATGTGGAAGAGATGACTTGGGAAGCAGAAGAAGACATGAAGTCTAGGTATCCCCACTTGTTTCCGCCTCCAGAAGAGGATAAGACTAGTAACACATCATTTTGGTGCGTATATGTTACTGGATTCTTATGTTAGTTAATGTTATTGTTCGTGTGAGGCCATTGTTGTTATTGATGATTGTGGCCTTGTATGGATTTGTATTAGTTGGTTTGTTGTGTGGCAGGTTGGTAGTAAGTAGTACAGTTGCAGAGGAGACTCTACCAAAATTTCTATTAACCTTTGGGAGCTTAACATTCGAGAGGCCTAAAGGGGGGATGCCCGGGCCTTTGGATTTTTTCACCAAATAGTTGCCTAAATAACAAGGAGGTATTAAAGTATTTGTAAGGGTTGTAGGTTATGGAACTGATAAGCGCATCATCAATATTCGAGGACGAATGTTCCAAAGGGGGGATGATGTTACACCCCACAGTATTACGTCGATGCTATACCCCGTAGTAAAATGAGGATTGGTAATGATGTTAAAATAACATATGCTAGCATGTAAATATGCATAATACATATGATTAGCATAATATAGGTCCTATAATTAGTAGATAAATATTGAGGTGCTTATGTGTATATATGTATTCTTTGTAAAATATCTATTGCCAAACAAAGACAAATGTTGCCTCTTCCACCGTCCAAGGCCCTTAGTCATTACAAAGTGATATATATCAAATCTTAAAAGGGAAGGAAGTCATTTTAGGAGCTGATGTACGTATACAGTTCCTACAAGCACCATCTTAGGCAATTAGAAGTTCCTTACAATAGCACCATACGGCCAACCCTCTTTAAGGCAACTATCTTGCAATTTTCCTCTTGGTTTGGAGGTTTTGTTTGTAAAAGGGTTGGGAAGGCTTATCTCCAGCTCATCCTATCCCTTTTCTTCAAATAATTAAGGTAAGAATTCAACAATCCTTCAAGATAAGTTTATCCTCAACTTGGTGAAATCCACTTTAAATTCTTATTGATGTAGAAATAAATGTTCTTATAGTGTATTTGAGGAGGATTTGGTTGTGTTGAAGAGCTGGAAATATAGTTATAAATATGTATATGTGTTGTTATCCTTGCTTTACAAGGTAATATCATACTCTTCTCCATGTATTTGAGGTCATTTGAATCATAGTTTGGTTATTGATGAAGTGTTGTATTTGTCGAACGGTTTTGAGTGGTCTCTTAAGGTACCCTATGGCTGAAAATTGTGAAGTATAGTTGTTTGTGATAGTGGTTGTGTTGTGAGTAGAGGAGAAGAGTGTCACCACCCAAACCTAAGGGCTATGATGAATGCCCGAGTCCTACCTGTCGAACACCCCTAAGCATGCGTCTAAGATATAAACATGAATAACATCTGTCAATAAACTGCTGAGTTACATGAATAACATACATGAGGAAAACATGTCCAAAAGACATATATACATATACATGCGGAATACGGTAGTGTGAGTCGATAAGGCTTCTATAGATAACTATATATCCAAACTAGAAGCCGACAAGGCCACATACTATCCAACTATACATAACTGTCTACAGACCTCTAATAGAGTATACAACTGTATGAAGGACGGGACTGGGCCCCGTCGTACCCATATCTACATACAAAAATAGCGTACCAAAACTAATAACAGCTCCGGATCAAATGGAGCACACCAGCTCTCGCTGATCAAGGATCCTAAAAGGGGGACCGTCGGCCTGTCTACCTGCACCTGCTGGCATGAAACGCAGGCTCCAGAAAATAGGGGCGTCAGTACGAATAATGTACCGAGTATGTAAGGCATGAAAATCAGTACATAAAAGACATAAAAGAAACATGAAGTAAAAGAATCCGCATGTAAGTCTAAATAACTTTGTGAATCCTGAAATACTTATAAAGTCATGCATGTGCGTATAAATATCATATCATGCGTAGGTATATGTGTGCATAACATCATCAAGCCTCTGAGGGCATCCCATCGTATCATCTCGGCCTCTGTGGGCGAAATCATCAACGTATACCAACTGATCAGGTGGTGGTGCGTATATAACGCCGTAACCTTTTTCCATATCCCATATACATATAATATATGCGTATATAGCATCATTTGGTCATGGGTCAATGTACATGCATAAATGAATGAAATGCATAAGAAGTAAGCTAATAAGATTTCTCGGAATGTCATAAGATCAATATGTCTTCGGATAAACTTTATCAACTACATATTTTTCTGAGACCCAACAACAGAAGATATAATAATAAAACACATGGGAATTCAAGAACATATGCACCCCTAGTGCTTCTACGAATAGAGACATTTATGAAAGTTGTGCATTTGCTCATTTCGTTTGTATTATATGGATCATGCCAAAAGGAAAGAAGGGATAGCCTTAACATACCAGAGCCGATTCTCTTGACAATCCCTCTAACACACGTCAATTGCGACAAAACATGTAACGGCAGATCGAAGTAGGGAAAAATTCGTATGATATTCTTGAGAAAGATTGTACCGTGCTCTCTTAGAATTGCATCTCACGCTGTTGTAGCGTTATAAGGGTTCATATAAACTTTTGGTGAAGCTACATTCGTTACCTTACAAATATATACATTTCCCTTTAATGACATATGTAGGTGTATTTATCATAGGTGTGGGCCCCACTTTATGTGATGACTTAGCCAACAAATTCCCTAAATATGCCACCTAGACCCTAGCCAAAAGAGTCATTGTTACCTAAATCCCTTGCTGCCACGTTGGGTCTCCACTAAGTTTATCCAAAAATTCTAATTACTTTGTTAATCTCCCACTAAAAGTCAATAATTAACCAATTATTCATATAATTAAGAATTATCTCAAGTTACTTAAATAGTAATCAACTTTAACACACTTTATATACCTTACTATCATGGTCATGTGGTACTTTATATGGCACTAGTCCATAAATACTGGGTATTATAACTTCGACCGTATTTTATCCCAAATTGACAACCTTTAACGAAACTCATTTTCTTTGATTTGTTTACCATCTAACCTTCACGACATATACTTATCCCCTGTTATAAATAGCATAAATACTTATAACCTCAAAAATAATCTCATTTTCAAGCCTACGCTGATTAACTTACGATGAAATTTTAACGTACGAAATGCGGGATGTAACATCCTTCCCCATTAGAAACATTCCTCCTCGAATGTTTAACTCCCCGGGATCTATATAATTTTTTTTTCAGAGTCGCCTTTGTAACAGTACTACTACCAACCCTTCCTGTAGAAAACTCAATAATTCAATGCCAAATATTGCCACAATCACCAATAACGACAGTAGCCTCACACGACCAATGACCATAACTAACACAAGAATCCATACACACACCTTAAGGCTGTGATGTCTCAGTCGGATCCTCCTCTGGAAGAGGAAACAAGTGGGGATACCTAGACTTCATGTCTTCTTCGCCTTCCCAAGTCATTTCTTCCACATTATTATTTCTCTAAAGTACTTTAATCGAAGCTACGTCCTTAGTTCTCAATCTCCGAACCTATCTATCTAGTATAGCAATGGGAGTTTCCTCATATGATAGCTGCTCTGTGACTTGAACATCATCAACTGACACGACTCTGGAAGGATGTCCAATACATTTATGGAGCATAGACACATGAAAGACTGGATGTATAGACTCCAAGTCAGAAGGCAAGTCTAACTCATATGCTACCTGTCCTACCTTGCGCATGCTCTTATATGGTCCAATGTACTGAGGTCTAAGTTTTCCTTTCCTACCAAACCTCATAACGCCTTTCATCGGTGATACCTTTAGGAATACCCAGTCGTTAACCTGAAACTCCAAGTCTCATCATCGATTATCCGTATAAGACTTCTGACGGCTTTGAGCTGCTAATAGACTTTCATGTATAAGCTTAATCTTCTCAATTTCCTGTTGTACCAACTCTGGTCATACTAACTTAGTTTCCCCAACATCGAACCATCCTACAGGCGACCTACACTTTCGTACGTAAAGAGCTTCGTATGGAGCCATCTGAATACTGGAATGATAGCTATTATTATACGCGAACTCAATAAGCAGCAGATGATCATCCCAGCTACCCTTAAATTTTATCACACAAGCCCGTAACATATCCTCAAGTGTCTGAATAGTACGCTCTGCCTGTCCGTCTGTCTGGGGATGAAATGTTGTACTAAGACTTACCTGAGTCCCCAATCCTTTTTGGAAGGACCTCCAGAAATTAGCTGTAAACTGAGCACCTCTATCCGAGATAATAGATATAGGGACACCATGAAGTCGTACTAACTCCTTAATGTAAAGCCTTGCATAATCCTCTGCGAAATATGTAGTCCTAACAGGCAAATAATGGGCTGATTTTGTAAGTCTATCAACAATCACCCATAAAATCGAACTTACGCTGGGTACGAGGTAAACCTATGATGAAATCCATATTAATTACTTCCCACTTTCAAGTCAAAATCTCTATAGCCTGCAATAATCCACCGGGTTTTTGATGCTCAATCTTAATCTGCTGACAGTTAGGACACTGAGCAACAAACTTCGCTATATCCTTTTTCATTATGTCCCACCAATATATTTCCCTGATATCATGATACATCTTTGTTGCTCCTGGATGGACAGAATAATGAGAATAGTGAGTCTCTCCCATAACCTATCGGCGTAGCCCTGCAACATTAGGGACACATAATCGTCCTCGATATCTGAGGACCCCATCTCCTGTAATCTTAAATGGTGTCTTCTCCTTCTGATGGGCTGTATCTCTATAATGAGCTAACACAGGATCCTCGTACTGGCATTCCTTCAGTTCAGTTACTAAAGAGGATGTTGTCGTGTCCTGAATAGTAACTCTAGTATCACCTGAATCCAGTAATTGAACTCTAAGACTAGCTAGCTGATGAATCTCATGGGCTATCCCCCTCTTCTATGGCTGTAAATATGATAGGCTACCCATAGATCTATGACTGAGGGCATCGGCTACTACATTCGCCTTCCCTGGATGGTATAAAATATCAACGCCATAGTCTTTCAGTAGCTCCAACCATCTCCTTTGACATAAATTTAATTCCTTTTGCTTGAAGATATACTGAAGGCTCTTATGATCCATATAGATATCAGCATGAATGCTATACAAATAGTGCTTCCACATCTTTAGTGCATGAATCACCGCGGCTAACTCTAAATTGTGGGTCGGGTAATTCTTCTCGTGCTTTCTTAGTTGTCTAGAAGCATAAGCTACAACCTTACCATGATACATCAGTACACAACCCAATCCAATGCCCGAAGCGTCACAATAGATAGTATAACCATCGGTTCCCTCTGGGAGTGTTAGAACTGGTGCTGAAGTTAGTCTGTCCTTCAATGCTTGGAAACTCCGTTCGCAAGCATCGGTCACTGAAACTTAGATCCCTTCTGAGTCAACTTTGTCAATGGTGCTGAAAGAGACGAAAATCCCTCTACAAATCTCATGTAATAACCTACCAAACCAAGAAAGCTACGAACCTCCGTCGGTGTCGTAGGTATATGCCAAGTCTTTACTACCTCAATATTTTGTGTATCAACCCGGATACCTTCTGTCACGACCCAAACTGACGGGCCGCAACGGGCACCCGGTATCTTACTTAACCGAGTACCAACGTTACATATCATTCTTATCGTACTGTCATTTGCAAATGGGCCAAATGGGCGGTCATGGATTAACCAGAATAAACATAAGGGAATACTTAATATAGGACGACCCAATCTGATAAAAAAAACTTATACATGTGACAAAGGGCCTATAAGACCAAAATTACACTGAACATAGGCCGACAAGGCCGTACAATCTTTCACGTACACGACATATGTCTACAAGCCTCTAAGGATACCCTAATGTCATAAAGGTTGGGACAGAGCCCTGCCATACCAATCAACACATGTCCTAATTATACTGACCAATAAGAACTCCGGAGAAAATGGAGCACACCAACATCTTCCGCTGAGCTAATAGCCTACTTGGAGGACTCTCGACATGTCTATCGAGACCTGTCATACTGACCAAATGGGCAACTCCGGAGCAAGTGGAGTGCACCAACATCTTCCGCTGAGATGATAACCTACAAGGAGTGTTGTCAACCTATCTATCGGGACCTGCGGGCATGAAACGCAGCGTCCCCAGGCAAAAGGGATGTCAGTACAAATAAAGTACCGAGTATGTAAGGCATGAAAGAAACATGGTGTAAAGAACTCAACATGTAAGACTGAATATCTTTGTGAATCGTGAAACATTTATAATGTCATGCATATGCATGTAAATGTCATACCATGCATAGATATATAAGTACATAACATCATCAAGCCTCTGAGGGCATCATATCATATGATCTCGGCCTCTGTGGGTGAAATCATCAACGTATATTAGCTGATCAGGTGGTGGTGCATATATAATGTCGTAACCTTTCTCCATATCCGATATACATATAATATACGCGTATATAACGCCATCTGGTCATGTATAATGAATGCAATGTATAATGAAGTACGACAGTAAGATATCTTGGATAAACTTTATCAAATTACGTAATTTTCTAAGACCCGTGAACAGATCTAGTACTTATATGAATAAAGCCATTTATGAAAGTTGTGTGTTTGCTCGTTTCGTTTGTACCATATGGATCATGCCAAAAGTAAAGAAGGGATAGCCTTAACATACCTTTGTCGTATACCTAAACACGTGACGTCAGTTCAGCCCGTTAGTACTTCAATCTACAACAAACAATAATGGACCATTGTTAAGCTTACGGAAGCTAGAACTCAACACAAATGAGCGACTAGCTCATCTACTAAATTCTGGACAACACCTCCCCTTATTATTTTCACTTTCCCAAAATCCACAAACAAAACCATCATGTCCAAAATATCAACAAACATATTACATCAATATCCAACCTTATATCCATCGCAATACATCACCAAAATAGTCCACGCAATCTCATACAATAACCAAGTGCCACTTTCCGCTTTTCCATCCATATAACTTAGCTAAACTTGAATACACATCAATAATGACAACCACAATATACTCAGGTTATAGATATTGATTTTTAAGCCACAACACCACATAAAAACGAACTCCCAACAATCTACAAATTACAACAACTGAAAACTGATTTTTCAGATTATTACTTCATTAATTCTTACTCCCACAACTTAGTTAAGGTACCAATAAGATTAAACACAACATGTCCAAGATAATACTCTTATGTGACAGCCATATAATAATATGAAACTACTCCAAACAGTCCATAACACCACAATAACTTAAACTCAATTTCCAACCCCTACTTCACACCAAACATCCTAGCTAGAACTTAGATAAACTCAAATATATGAAGGAGGGAGGATTTTCTTACCTATATTAGATCTTATAGGGATGAAAAAATGGTAGTATATTGCCCTTTATGGCCATTAACTTGCTTCACATCGGATCCTTCAAGATTGGAGATTACCCTTTAACTTGAATTGAAAGAAGAAGAAGATTATCAACAACTTCTTGAGAGATTGGAGTAGGTTAATTTGGGAGAGAATTTCGTGGCTATCTTTATGTTTCTACTACTTGGGTATTATGAGGATACATGACTTGATTCAGCCCCTAAAACGGCCCTCTTGGCTAACCCACACATGTTCATTTAGGTGGACTAATTTGGGCCTTCCCTTTTAGCAAGTAGGTGACACACCTACTTGTCACCTGCTTGGTTAATTAATAGGTGTCACATGCTGCCCTTATTCACTTAGACACATATCTTACCCTCACTTATTAGTCACGACATATGTTAAGTAGCTCAAGCTAGTAGGACGGAAAGTAAGTTAGTGAAGCAGGCACGTCGGGTAAGCAAGCAGCTCATTTTTATTTATCCAAAATCTCCTTTCTCACGTTTAAGTGCATTCGTCCTCAACCTAGTCATTTGTATGTTGAACGGAAATACGGGATGTAATGTCATTAGATCAATTTATATACTTTCAAAGAGAATCTCATTTCCGAGCTTACATCAATTGAATTACGGCGTACTTTCATGTACGAAAACATGAGGTGTAACATCATTCCCTCCTTTGGAACATTCGTCCTCGAATGTTGACTGATACACTTATCATTCTCATAACCTATAGCTCTTTCAAATACTTTAATACTCTCCTTTCCATCTAGGCAACTGTTCTGTGAATAAATCCAAAGGCCTGGGCAGTCCCCTTTTAGGCCTCTTTCTCACACCACAACTTGTGGTCGGAATTCTTCCAATCTCGTAACTATTGCTACCTTCTATTATGCAGTCTGTACGACTTTGTCCTTGTATGTGCGCCTATGCGACTCTTCTCTCATTTTTCATCCAGCCTTTAGCCAATCTCTAGGCCTCACTTTGTGAACATATACAAAACTATGACAAGCTATCCCTCTGGGAGTCTATGGCTTTACTACATCTAAGTAGTTCATACTATACCATAACTCTTACTTCAGTTTATTGTTACTGAGGTCTGCTACCTAACTCCAGTTTACTCTCGTTGCTTGTCCTATATGTATAAATCTAAGTCCTTTAATGCTTCCTCATTAATGTTCATCTTAAGAATGATGGCTTAATCTTATCTCATACTTTGTAAGTTTTATCCATCCATTTTTGATTCACCTCAATGTTGATCTACAATCTACCACTGATAACTTGAAACCTCTTACATAATACATTGTCACTAGGGCTCACGTCGCATCGAGGAACATTTGAAGTGATTTGCTTGATCAACTTCAATAATTGTATTTCATAGCATCCCAATGTGATTCATCTTATGAGAAATCCCTTTTCTTTAGATCATTACTCAATCAAATGTATAAATGTCATCCTTTTTTCTTTCACAATTATACCCTTATTCTACTACCAGGGCATCATTCCATCTCTTCTAAATGTTCCTAGTCTTAGACTCCTCTGAGTTCACTCATACTATACTGAGCTTTCTGATTTGGATATAAAACTTATTAAATTAAAATATAATAGTAATTCTTTTATTCAAAACAACTCGATCATTAAGAACAAGTACAAACTAGAAATACAAATCCTCAGAGTCTCGTACGAAAAAGCCAAAGCCAACATAATACTACAATAAATACAAAACACTTAATATTAAGTCAAATAATACATCACAAAGAATACAGGAATTTACATATTACGGAAAAACAAAATAACAAAAGACAAGTGCAGCCATAGAGAAATATCAACAAAAGGGCACTCCCGAGGTACCGGCTCGTAGTCCCAAATCATAAATAAATTTCAACAACAATGCCCCCAGGCCATCACATGTCATCACAAATCAATCTCCGACATAGCCCACCTTGTCTCGCCACGAGCACAATAATAAAGTAAATGCCCTCCTTATCTCGCCGCACACGCATAATAATATTCCCACCTTGTCTCGCCACATGCGCAAACCCACATATATAGCCCGCCTAGTCACGCCGCATGTGCATATATCAATAGTAAAAATAGCACGGCAGAAACCTCGTGCAAACACCCGAACAAACCTCTCAACAATATCACGCGCCAATATCAAAACATCTCATGAATTGCCCCTCAAGTGCTCAATTATCACAACATATCACAAATTGCACATCAAGTGCTCAAATATTACAACTTGCCACAAAAATCAACAATACATTAATTTTCACAATAAGGAGCTCATGGCTCGACCATAATGTGCACAAATCTTAATAAAAATGCTCGGGAGTGAACGACTCAACAGAATAATATTTCACAATTTAATACTTTACCTCAATATGATTTACAGCCTTTATAACTCAATACTAATTTCCACAACAACTCCTTCTTTAATCCAAATTTTTGGCAATTAGATTAATGCCTCCTTTAAAAATAATTAATTAATAAATTATTTGCAAGTGAATAATCCATAATGAAATTATCTCCAAGAAATATCAACTAAACAAAAATACGGGATTCACATAAAAATCAAGGTGGCAATCACACCAAATTATTATATAAAACTAAATTCAACAAATAAGGATTTACTATGTTCCAACAATCTTCCAATTTAATATATAAGGGTGCCTACGAATTTCAACCAATGTAATTTGCACATATAAATTAAGTACGTACTCGTAACCTCGCGTACATAGTTTTAAATTATACAATTTCCACTTAAGACTCAATTCCTAAGGGTTAATTTCCCCCACTCAAGGTTAGGCAAGATACTTACCTCAAACCATGAAATTCTTTACTTTGTTGTGCCTTTGCCTTGCGGATTGGCTTCCGAAAGTCTCGTATCTAGTCACAATTAATTCGTTATACTCAATAAAAATCGTACGAACTAATTCCATATGAATTTACTAATTTTCCGAATTAAAATCCAAAATTCATCTAAAAAAATCAATAGTGGGGCCCACGTCTCGAATCTCAAAAAAACTTACAAAATCCGAACACCCGTTCCGAGACGAGTCCAACCATATAAAAATTATCAAATTCCGATGACAAATGGACCTTCAAATCTTAAATTTTTGTTTTTGGAAAGTTTTATAAAAATTCCACTTTCTTCCATCTAAATCCGAAATAAATGATGAATATAACCATATATTCATGAAATATAATCACTTTCGGATGTAGAACACTTACCCCGGTCGATGTCGTGAAGAAATCCTCAAAATCGCCCAAAAACCGAGCTCCAAAAATCCCAATCGAAAATGAAGAAATGGCAGATTTTCAATCCTTACGTTTCTACCCAGGTTCGCATTTGCGGACAAATTGTTCGCAATTGCGAGTGAACAGTGTTTTTGCACTTGCGATAAATGGTTCGCAATTGTGAATGAACAGTGTTTTCGCAAATTACGATAAATGATTCGCTATTGCGAATGAACAGTGTTTTCGTAATTGCGATAAATGGTTCGCAATTGTGAATGACCAGTACCTCACCAGAAACCAGCAAACTCAAACTTCTCCGAAATGATCCGAAACCACCCTTACTCATCTGGAACCTCCCGGACACAAACCATATATGAATTTCAATTATAAAACATGCTACAGACCTGCTCGCACACTCAAAACACTAAAACGAGGTAGTCTTGACGCGATATTGACCATGGTCAAACTCCCATATTTCTTAACTTTACTAGTCTCTCAACCAATGATCCAAAAAAAACACCCAAGCCCCACGGGACCCTGTCAAATCATACCAAAAAGTCCCAAAAAATGATATAAACTTACTCGAGACTTTAAATCACATCAAACAACGCCGAAACAATGAATTGCGCCTCGAATCAAATTATGAGTTATGAAATTTCCAAATTTTATAATTTGCGCCGAAGCATATCAAATCAATCCGGAATGACTTCAAATTTTGCACACAATTCATAAATGACATAATGGATCTGTTTCAATTTCCGGAATCGAATTTTGACCCCGATATCAATAAAGTCAACTTCCGATCAAACTTTCTAAAAATCTTTCATTTTCCAACTTTTGCCAAAATGCGTCAAATTGTCCTATGGACTTCCAAATCCAAATCCGGACACACGCCTAAGTCCGAAATCACCATACGAAACTATTGACATCATCAAAATTCCATTCTGGGGTCATTTGCTCAAAAGTCAAATTCTGGTCAACTCTTTTTATTTTAAGCTTCAAAATGAGAATTGTTCTTTTAATTAAATTCTGAATCTTCCGAAAACCAAACTCGACCACACACATGAGTCATAATACATATTACGAAGCTGCTTGAGACCTTAAGTCGTTCAACAGGGCGTTAATTCTTAAAATGACAAGTTGGGTTGCTACATTCTCCCCCTCTGAAACATACGTTCGTCCTCGAACGTGCCAAGAATCTTTCTGAGACTTTAAATTTCTGAGTGCATTATTTCACACATACTCATGGGTGATTCTACGTCACCGTAAATTTAACAGGGGTCTGACAATACAGTCTCAGTAGATATTATTTCGTTTATCCATACTTATAAGCTTTAAAGCCAATTCCTTACTCTCCAATCAAATTCAAATGCCTGATTTTTTATATTAACACACTGTGTTAGTCTCAACCGACTGTAGCAATTTAGTGCCCACCCACACATCATACGTATTCCCATAGCCACATCTCTGGCCGTAATAGCTGTTTATAATTAATTCTAAAATCCTCAATTTGTCACGCCCCAAAACCATAGAGCGCGACCAGCGCTCAACCGAGTGAACCCGACCGAGAAAGACTGTTAGATTTCTTCTACCCAAACTCATTCATGAATAAAGAGAATATATATTTTCCTTAATTAAACAATATATTGGTCATGTTTGCAATTACCAATTTCTTTCAATAAGTTTCACCATTTTTAAAGTCTCAAATGGACAAGTAATACAACCACAACATAGCATAGTTTGTCTTTCCCAGTACCAATACACAACCCACACTATGTCTATGGAGCCTCTATAGATAAAGAAGAGTACAATGATAATGCCGGCAATAAGGCCCCGGCTATACCTCAATCATAATACATAAAGAACAAAAGATACATGACCCTGGGATGAAGTGGGGCTCACCAAGTCAGCTAGGAAGAAGGTGTACTGCTATCACTGATTAATGTCTCCTGCTGTGGAACCACCTGCATCCATTTAAAGATGCAGCGCCCCCGGAAAAAAGGACGTTAGTACCGTCGAATAGTACTAGTATGAAAACTAAACACCAATTTAAGAATTTAGAAATACAAGATAATTATGATGAACCAGTACGGCAATAGAATAATATAGATAACCGTATCAACCATAGCAAGCTCATTAAAAGCTATCAATAACATTTATAGTATTTAAGATGAGATCCTCTGTAACCATCTTCACACAAAGCGCCCCCGTTGCCTCACCCGATGTATGCAGGTGGAGGTGTACGTACAATACCACAACTCTAATCAAGCGGCCCTGCCGCCTCACCCCAATGTATGCGGGTGGATGTATAACCACAGTACCAAGAACCTACACAAAGTGGCTATGCCGCCTCACCCCAATGTATGCGGGTGGAAATGCATCAACGAAACCAATACCAACACAAAGCGGCTATGCCGCCTCACCCCAATATATGCGGGTGGTGATGCCACAACAATACCAAAACTATACATAAAGCGGTCATACCGCATCACCCCAATGTAAGCGGGTGGAGGTGCAGTCCCACAATACCATAATCCCTATACAAAGCGGTCATGCCTTCTCTCCCCAATGTATGCGGTTGGAGGTGTATCACAATCACAATCTCTACACAACTTGGCATAATAACTTTCACATAAATCACGACTAGAAATTATAACATGTGGATACATAATCCATAGTTTGGGACACATCCTCAATTTATAATGCAATATGATAAGAGCATTTGAAACACGAATTGAACATATATCTTCATCACAAAACTTATCGGAATACTCCATTTATAATCAACATCTCGGTACTTACAATGATAATAAGGATTTCCAATTCTTAAAGAAGAGTTTAGCCAACATACCTCAATTGAGCTTCCTTAAACTCTAAAACGTTCCGAAATTCTTAGCAACTTCAATCTATTTTAGAAATATAACAAATTGAACCACAATTAGGAAGATGATTATGGTTCTAGCTCATTTGAGCATTTTATCAAACACTAGGTGTGCATTAGGTTTCAAAGTCCTTTTATAGAGGATTCCACCATCCCACAACCCAATCTTTATCATGCTTAGTTCAACAATCATCCTACACCCCTTGATATCACATGCATGTAAAATAAACAACTCTCATGCCCATAAATGTATCTTGCTAATTACCCATTTTCAGATAATTTCAAAATTAGGGTTTAGGGTGTAGAATCTTACCTCTAGGATGAAGACCTAGTGAGTTTTCCCTTCTTAATCTTTCAAAACTTGGGCAAGAATTGAAGGACAATTATTGGAGAACACCTTCTCACTCTAGGGCACCCTCTCTCACTCTAAAATGTTAGATAATAGCTCAAAAATGACCCAAAGAGTGTATTTAACGAAATAGGGTCAAGTTTTAAAAACCCAAAAATGGAGCTCCGGAACAAGGTATGTGATCGCATAACCGATATGCGGACCGATAGCCAAAAGAACTGTCTGTGTATGCGGTCGCTATGCGGTCCACATAACCGTTATGCAGTCGCATAGTCGACCGCATAATTGCTTCCAATTGGCCCAATTAACTGTCTCACTCTGCGGCCATTATGTAGTCCGTAGAGTGATTCTGCAGTCGCATAATGGACCGCAGAAATGCGCTTTTCCACCAAAAATTTTTCTTTACTTTCCGGTGCATTGTTCAACCCAAAAAGTCTGAGCCTAGTCTGACACCATGAAATATTATTTTCTTTGCAAAATTTACCGGGCTTACCACTTAAGTAATTCGAAATTTTCTGGGGTGTTACATAATTAGTATCATATTAACCAAAAAATCTCATTTCAAATTTTTGCAGCACTGAGAGCAACACGCGAGGCATGAAGACCTCTTAATCATTTATCCGAATTAACGAGTCGTATTTAACGCTACCTGAGCACTCACCTTATAGGCTAAAACTCAATATTTACAGCATGAATATGGTTAAATATGTACAAAAACACATAAAAGGATTATCAAATAAGCCTAACAGGCATGACTCCTTATTAATACTATAGTACAAATTTAAATTTCACAAAGGGAGAAATTAAACTCATAATAATTTTTTTTTTCACCACAAGGACCTCGTCCTTATATAACTTCCACCGCGGCTTGTAGCCCATTTTTAATATTTCACATCATATAACAATGCGAGGTTCTCGTCCTCAACTCCGTATCACAAGTATTTTGCATATTGTGCCAACTGAAATCTTCCATTTCCTTTCTTGCTTCTTTTTAATAAATTCCGTAAACAATTTCCACAACACATAATGAATCCCCATACCAATAGGGCATATAATTCATAAAATTGAGATCAATTATTCTGAAATCACATCAAAACCCACTGTAGTGAGTAATATAAAGTCACTTTTGGACTTATAGCCCTCAGTTGTGTACAAAATAAAAATGATAGACATGGGCTAACACCTTCAAATCTTCCAACAGGGATAAATATATAACTGGGTCACAAAATTACGAAGCTCACTCATAAGCAGAGCATAATAGGAGGATTGGCCTCAATATTCATAACCGAATTAAGTTAAGGAAAAATATCCTTTTATAACAAATCGGGATCATACCTATAACGACACCATCTGGTGTAGGTGGCCTCAGCCATACTATAGCAAATATATCAACGGCCTGTAGCCTGAGCATTTTGATGAAATTCGCCTCTCCCAAGTATGGGACAATCTCTCATGATGTGCCTAGTATCACCACACTCATAACAACCTATCTGAGGTCGCGACTGCTCATGCTGAGTTTGTGTCGGATAACTGAAATAACCACTTTAAGAATCTTGTGCCGGTGGTGCACTAAAGGTATTAACTGGAGCACTTCACGTACTCTGAATTGTGGACTAGGCTGACCGACTGCTCGAGCCTCCACCATGATGAGTCATAACTGCAGAGTAGAATCTACTAAATCCTCCAGACCTTTTGGCCTCCTTAGACTCCTTCTCCTCACTTCGAACATGTTCTAACATCCTGGCAGTCTCTACTACTTACTGAAATGAAATGTCAGTCTGCAACTCTCGAGCCATACATATTTTAAAATCATAATCGTACCCTTCAATGAATCTGTGGAATTGCTCTCTAATTGTAGGAACCAAGATAGGTGCATGGCGGGCTAACTCACTGAACCTGATAGCATATTCCGACACCGTCATCACCCTTCGTGCATTAGCTCTCATATCATGGCACGGCATCACCCTTCGTGCATTAACACTCATAATATGGCACGGCATCACCCTTCGTGCTTTTACACTCACAGTATGGCACGACATCACCCTTCGTGCATTAACACTCACAATATAGCACTGCATCACCCTTCATGCATTAACACTCACAATATGGCACGGCATCACCCTTTGTACATTAACACTCACAATATGGCACGGCATCACCCTTCGTGCATTAACATTCTCCCTTACCATAATGCAATGAACAATTAACAACAGGGAGATAAAATAACAAGTACAAGCCTTACCTCAACATTTAGTTCCACAATATAAATCTCAATCTTCGAAATAAATACCCAATTATCACTAGAAGGTCCATGAACATGATAAGAACAATCAATTTAACAACACTAGTCTAAACAGCAATTAGGCATAGGAAAGAGACAATATAAGAAAAACAGAAGAAACATGGAAAACAGGTAAATTGGCGGCGCATAAGTACTCGTCACCTCACATATATGCCGCTCACATGAATTTCACATAATAAATAGTCTGAGGTTCTTGATTCCCTCAAGTCAAAGTTAGACACAATACTTACCTCTCTCCGAAAGCCACTTAATACTCAATCATAGCCTTTCCTTTAGAATTCACCTCCAAACCACTCGTATCTATTCAAAAATGACTCAATAATATCAAATATTGCTAAAAGAATCAATTATATTGCATAAATTTAGATTTCCTAAATTTTCCTCCAACAAGTCAAAAATTGACCCCGGGCCCGCTTAGTCAAAACCCGAGGTTCGAACCAAAATTCATTTACCCATTCACCCCCGAGCCCGGATATATAATTGTTTTTGGAATCCGACCTCAAATTGAGGTCTAAATCCTCAAATTTTCGAAATCCCTAGTTTCTATCCAACACCCCTAATTCTACCATAGAAACTCTAGATTTTAGGTTGATAATTCATGAAATGAAATAGGTAATTGAAAGAAAATGATTTAGAATCACTTACTAACAGTTTGGGGAAGAAAATAACTCTTGAAAATCGCTTGTAGTCTGTTTGGTTCTTGAAAATGTGATAAAATGGCTAAATCCTGTGTTTGATTCTGTTTGAAGTGCTGGGCGACAGTGTGCATCGCGTTCGCGAGGCCACTATCATGTTCGCGAAGAGTATCGACTGCCAAGCCTTCGCGTTCGCGAGACCTTGCTCGCGTTCACGATGGTTACCCTCTGGCCTTCGTGTTCGCGAGACCATGCTCACGTTCGCGATGAAGGATCATTGTCTCTCCCCCAGGTGTGCCTAACACTACGCGTTCACGAGGAGCTGGTCGCGTTCGCGAAGGGTAACGCCCCCATCACATCGCTTTTGCGACCAAGACTTCGCGGTCGCGAAGAAGAAAATTCCAGCTGACCAGTTTTCTCTTCGCGTTCGCGAGAGTACCTTCGCGAACGCGAAGAAGGACATGCCAGAACACCTGCTGCAGCAAAATACTAGATTTTCTAAGTCCAAAACATCATGTGGCCTATCTGAAACTTAACCGAGCCCTCGGGGCTCCAAACCAAACATGCACACAAGTCTAAAAACATCATACAAACTTGCTCACGCGATCAAAATGCCAAAATTACACCTAGAATTATGAATTTAGCACCAAATCATATGAAATTCTCAAAAACACTTTAAAATTTCTATCTTCTCAATTGGACGTCCGAATCACGTCAAATCAACTTCGTTTCTCACCAAATTTCACAGACAAGTCTTAAATATTATAATAAACCTGTACTGAGCTCCGGAACCAAAACACAGACCCGGTACTAACAATGCCCAACATTAATCAATTCTTAAAAATAATTAATTTTCAGACTTTTAATTTTCATCAAAAATTCATAACTCGAGTTGGGGTTCCCCTCTGAATTCTATTACGGGCATACGCCCAGATCCCATAATTCGATATGAACCAACCGTGACCGTCAAAACACTGATCCAGGCCAATTTACTAAAATTGTTGACCAAAGTCAACTAAAATTAACTTTTAAGGCAAAAATTCTTATTTTCATCAATTTTCAACATAAAAGTTTTCCGGAAACACGCCGGGACTGCGCACGCAAATCGAGGAGGTTAAAAACATAAGATGACTTTTTGAGTCATCACATTATCCACCTCTAAAACAATCATCCGCCTCGAACGGACATAGAAAAGTACCTGGGCTAGTGAAAAGGTGGGGATATCTACTCCGCATATCGGACTCGGACTCCCAAGTAGCTACCTCAATAGGCTGACCTCTCCACTGCACTCGAACTGAAGGGTAACTCTTTGATCTTAACTGGCAAACTTGTCGAGCTAGAATAGCCACCAGCTCATCCTCGTAAGTCAAATCCTTGCCCAACTGGACATAGCTGAAATCTAATACATGGGACGGATCGTCGTGATACTTTTGAAGCATTGATACATGGAATACTGGATGAACAGTTGCTAAACTAGGTGGCAACGCAAGCCTGTAAGCCACTTCTCCCACTCTCTCCAGAATCTCAAAAGGTCTGATATACCTAGGGCTCAACTTGCCCTTCTTTCCGAACCTTATTACACCCTTCATGGGTGATACCCAAAGCAACACTCTCTCCTCGACCACGAATGCAACATCATGAACTCTACGGTCGGCATAACTCTTCTGCCTGGACTGAGCTGTGCGAAGTCGATCCTGAATAATCTTGACCTTATCCAAGGCATCCTGTACTAAGTCTGTGCCCAACAACCGAGCCTCTCCCAGCTCGAACCACCCAACTGGCGACCGGCACCGCCTACCATATAATGCCTCATAGGGAGCCATCTGAATGCTCGACTGGTAGCTCTTATTGTAGGTGAACTCTGCAAGGGGCAAGAACTGATCCCGCGATCCTCTGAAGTCTATAACACAAGCGCGGAGCATATCCTCCAAGATCTGAATAGTGCGCTCGTACTGCCCGTCCGTCTGAGGATGAAATGTTGTGCTCAACTCAACTCGCTTACCCAACTCACACTGTACTGCCCTCCAGAAGTGCGAGGTGAACTGCGTACCTCGATCAGAAATGATAGACACGGGCACACCGTGAAGACAGACGATCTCACGAATGTAAATCTTTGCCAACTACTCTGAAGAATAAGTAACTGCCACAGGAATGAAGTGCACTGACTTGGTCAACCTATCCATAATGACACAAACTGCATCGAACTTCCTCTGAGTCTGTGGGAGTCCAACAATAAAATC
Source organism: Nicotiana tabacum (assembly GCF_000715075.1). Taxonomy (NCBI): domain Eukaryota; kingdom Viridiplantae; phylum Streptophyta; class Magnoliopsida; order Solanales; family Solanaceae; genus Nicotiana; species Nicotiana tabacum. The sequence goes on from NC_134098.1 coordinate 35,927,298, forward strand.
CATAGTAATACTCTCCCACTTCCACTCAGGAATCTCTAACCTCTAAAGTAAACCACCAGGTCTCTGATGCTCACACTTTACCTGCTGGCAATTTAGGCACCGAGCTACATATGCAACTATGTCTTTCTTCATCCTCCTCCACCAATAACATATCTTAGCAGTGCCTGGATGAATAGAATACCGGGAACTGTGAGCCTCCTCAAGAATCAACTCACGAAGTCCATCCACATTAGGCACACAAATACGACCCTGCATCCTCAAAACTCCGTCATCTCTAATAGTAACCTGCTTGGCACCACCGTGCCGCACTGTGTCTCTAAGGACAAGCAAATGAGGATTGTCATCCTGTCGATCTCTGATGCGCTCAAACAAAGAAGACCGAGCAACTGTACAAGCTAGAACATGGCTAGGCTCAGAAACATTCAACCTCACGAACTGGTTGGCCAGGGCCTGAACATCCAATGCAAGCAATCTCTCACCAACTGGAATATAAGCAAGGCTACCCATACTAGCTGACTTTCTACTCAAAGCATCGGCCACCACATTGGCCTTCCCGGGATGATACAATATGGTGATATCATAGTCTTTCAATAGCTCCAACCACCTCCTCTGCCTCAAATTGAGTTCCTTCTTCTTGAACAAATACTGCAAGCTCTGATGATCCGTGAATACCTCACATGGCACGCCGTAAATATAGTGCCTCCAAATCTTCAGCGCGTGAACAATGGCTGCCAGCTCTAGATCATGAACAGGGTAATTCGTCTCATGAACCTTCAGCTACCGTGAATCATATGCAATAACCTTGCCACCCTGCATCAATACCGCACCAAGTCCAACTCGAGATACATCACAATACACCGAATACGATCCTGAACCTGTGGGTAACACCAATATCGGCGTTGTAGTCAAAGCTGTCTTGAGCTTCTGAAAGCTCGCTTTACACTCGTCTGACTACCCAGACAGGGCACCCTTCTGGGTCAACCTGGTCAACGGGGCTGATATGGATGAAAACTCCTCCACAAATTGACGGTAATAACCCGCCAATCCTAAGAAACTACGGATCTTTGTAGCTGATGTGGGTCTAGGCCAGTTCTGGACTGCCTCAATCTTCTTAGGATCCACCTGAATACCCTCTGCTGATACAACGTGACCCAAGAAAGCAACTGAACTCAACCAAAACTCGCATTTTGAGAACTTAGCATATAACTGGTTGTCTCTCAGAGTCTGAAGAACGATCCGAAGATGCTGATCATGCTCCTCCCGGCTGCGGGAGTAGATCAATATATCATCAATAAACACAATCACAAAGGAATCCAAGTAGGGCTTAAACACCCGGTTCATCAAATCCATGAATGATGCTAGGGCATTTGTCAACCCTAATGACATCACTAAAAACTCATAATGCCTATACCGAGTCCGAAAAGCTGTCTTAGGGACATCAGATTCCCTAATCCTCAACTGATGGTAGCCATATCTCAAATCAATCTCCGAAAACACCTTGGCACCCTGAAGCTGATCAAATAAATCATCAATCCTCGGCAATGGATACTTGTTCTTGATGGTGACTTTGTTCAACTGTCGATAATCTATACACATCCTTATTGATCCATCTTTCTTCTTCACAAAAACCACAGGTGCACCCCAGGGCGAGATACTAGGTCTAATGAATCCCTTATCAAGCAAATCTTGTAACTGTTCTTTCAATTCTGTCAACTCTGGCAGGGCCATGCGGTATGGCGGAATGGAAATGGGCTGAGTGCCCGGAGCCAAATCAATTCAGAAATCAATATCCCTGTCGGGCGGCATCCCTGGCAGGTCTACTGGAAACACCTCTGGAAACTAACGAACAACCGACACTGAATCCATGGAAGGAACCTCCGTACTAGAATCGCGGACATAAGCCAAATAAGCTAGACACCCCTTCTCGACCATATGTCGAGCCTTCACATAAGAGATAACCCTTCTGGTAGAATGGCTAAGAGTCCCTCTCCACTCTAATCGAAGCAACCCCTGCAAGGCTAAGGGCACCGTCTTGGCATGACAATCTAATATAGCATGATAAGGTGATAGCCAATCCATACCCAGTATGACATCAAAATAAACCATATCGAGAATTAGAAGATCTACACAAGTCTTAACACTCCCAATGGTGACCATACACGAACGATAAATACGATCTACAACAATAGCATCCCCCACTGGTGTGGACACATACACAGGAGCACTCAAAGAATCATGGGGCACAACCAAATATGAAGCAAAATAGGATGACACATAGGAGTAAGTAGATCCCGGATCGAATAGAACTGAAGCATCTCTACTGCAAACTGAAACAGTACATGTGATAACTGCGTCAGATGACTCAACCTCAGGCCTGGCTGGGAAAGCATAACACTGGGGCTGGGCCCCACCACTCTGAACTACGTCCTTGGGACGACCTCTAACTGTCTGGTCTCTACCTTTAATTGCCTGACCTCCACCTCTAACAATCTGACCTCTACCTCTGGCTGCCTGACCCCTGCCTCTGGCTGGCTGAGCAGGTGGTGCAGCAACTGGTGCCAGAACCATGGCATGAGAACTCTGATACTGTGAGATGTCTGTTGCCCGAGGGCAGAATCTAGCAATGTGCCTAGGATCACCACAAGTATAACATAACCTTGGCTGTTGTGACTACTGACCCTGAAACTGACCCTGTCGACCTGAGTAACCACCCTGATAACTCTAGAGTGGAGGTGCACTAATAGGAGCTGGTGATGCACTATAGGCTAGCTGGTCGGAATAAGGCATATGAGGACCACGACCACCTGAGGCACCGTGGGATGCTTGAAGTGCTGAATGAAACATCCTGGAAGGATGGCCTCTACCAAAAGTACCCTTGCCTCTAGGTGAGGCACCGCTGAACTCGCCGAAATAATGAGGTCTCTTGTCAGACCCCTGACCTCCCTGAGCAAGAACAATCTCCACTCGTCTGTCGACATTAGCAGTCACCTGAAAAGAAATCTCACTCCCAGTCTTCTTAGCCATCTACAATCTGATAGGCTGAGCAAGTCCATCAATAAACCTCCTCACCCTCTCTCTCTCGGTGGGAAGCAGAAGAATAGCATGACGGGCCAAATCCACAAAACGAGTCTTATACTGAGTAACAGTCATACTGTCCTGCTGGAGACACTCAAACTGACGGCGGTGCTCCTATCTCAATGTGATAGGCAGAAACTTCTCTAGGAAGAGCTGAGAGTACTGGTCCCAAGTAAAAGCATGCGACCCAGCTGGTCTGGTCAACAAATAATCTCTCCACGATTTCTCCATTGGTCACCACTATACCCATATTTCGTAGAACCTCGTGACAGCTGTCAAGATACTCCTGGGGATCCTCTGAAGTAGCACCACTGAAATGAACTGGGAAGAGCTTGGTAAACCTGTCCAATCTCCACAAAGCCTCAGAAGACATAGCTGGCCCATCTCCGGCATGTGCCGCAATAACCGGTTGAACTACTTCAACTGGCTGAGCTGTTGGAGCCTGATACTGGGGAGCTATCTGATCCGGAGTGGGAGTAGTGGGAGTCTGGGTTCCTCCTCCAGCTTGAGAGACGACTGGTGCCATGGGAAATGCGCCAGTCTGGGCCGAACTCTCTATAAGGCCCACCAAACGGACCAAAGCGTCTTGAAGTACTGGAGTGGCAATGAACCCCTCCGGAACCTGAGCTGGCCCGGCAGGAACAGTATGGGCTGGGACCTCATCGTTGAGCTCTATCTGAGGCTCCACTGCTGGGGCTGTTGCTCGGGCTGTGGACCGAGCCCTGCCCCTACCTCGACCTCTGGCACGGCCTCGGCCCCGACCTCTGCCCCGCATAGGAGCTGCCACTGGAGGCTCTGGCTGCTGCTCAGTTGAGGAAGTGATACGTGTTCTCACCATCTACGAGAGAATAAGAGTAGAAGAGTTCAATCAGTATTGAGAAAACAACATCGTACGACAGCGAAGAATAGAAGTGAAATTTGTTCCTAAACTTCATAACCTCCGGAAGATAAGCACAGACGTCTCTGTATCGATCCTCTAGACTCTACTAAGCTTGCTCGTGAATCGTGAGACCTAAGCAACCTAGTGCTCTGATACCAACTTGTCACAACCCGGAATTCCCACCATCGGGACCGTGATGGCGCCTAATATTTCACTTGCTAGGAAAGCCAACGTTAGAGAATCATTAAACCAATTCTTATCCCATTCAGTAAATAAATACAAATTAGCTAAGGTGAAATATAATGAGTGCGGAATAATATAAAGACTACATTAATTACTACTACCCGGATCTGAAGTCATAATTCACGAGCATTCTAGAATTCACTACTAGTAATAGTCTGAAAGAAATACAACTGTCTGAATGAAAAAAATAGTAGAACATAAAAGATAGACGGGGACTTCAAGATCTGTGAATGCCGACAGATCTACCTTGAGTCTCTTGATAGCGGTCCAATAGCAAAATCTCGATCAATCCGAGCCGGTACCAAAATCTGCACAGAAAGTACAGAGTGCAGTATTAGTACAACCAACCCCATGTACTGGTAAGTGTCGAGCCTAACCTCGATGAAGTAGTGACGAGGCTAAGCAAGGTACCTACAAATCAACCTGTACAATTTAACAGTGTATATAGAAATAACAGTAATGAAGAGCTAGACAGGAAATAACGGGAGGGGGAAACATGCTGGGGGAAATACAAGATAAAGAACAACAACAGAATGATAACTGGAACAACCAATGTACTATGAATCAACAGAAACAATGAATACAGTAAAGGAAAAATGCACGGCACCACCCTTCGTGCTTTTACTCTCAATCTCACCATAAAATCAATAGAAACGGCACGGCATCACCCTTAGTGCATTAAAACTCACAATATAGCACGGCATCACCCTTCGTGCATTAATAGTCACAATATGGCACGGCATCACCCTTCGTGCATTAACACTCACAATATGGCATGGCATCACCCTTCGTGCATTAACACTCTCCCTTACCATAATGCAATGAACAATTAACAACATGGAGATAAAATAAGAAGTACAAGCCTTACCTCAACATTTAGTTCCATAATATAAATCTCAATCTTCGAAATAAATACTCAATTATCACCAGAAGGTCCATGAACATGATAAGAACAATCAATTTAACAACACTAGTCTAAACACGTAGCAATTAGGCATAGGAAAGAGACAAAATAAGAAAAACGGAAGAAACATGGAAAACAGGTAAATTGGTGGCACATAAGTACTCGTCACCTCACATATACGCTGCTCAAATGAATTTCACATAATAAATAGTCTAAGGTTCCTGATTCCCTCATGTCAAAGTTAGACACAACACGTACCTCGCTCTGAAGGCCACTTAATACTCAATCACGGCTTTTTCTTTAGAATTCACCCCCAAACCACTCGTATCTATTCAAAAATGACTCAATAATATCAAATATTGCTAAAGGAATCAATTATATTGCATAAATTTAGATTTCCTAAATTTTCCTCCAAAAGGTCAAAAATCGACCCCGGGCCCGCTTAGTCAAAACCCGAGGTTCGGACCAAAATCCATTTACTCATTTACCCCCGAGCCCGGATATATAATTGGTTTTGGAATCCGACCTCAAATTGAGGTCTAAATTCCCAAATTTCCGAAATCCCTAGTTTCTATCCAACATCCCTAATTCTACCATAAAAACTCTAGATTTTAGGTTGATAATTCATGAAATAAAATGGGTAATTGAAAGAAAATAATTTAGAATCACTTAACAACACTTTGGGGAAGAAAATAACTCTTGAAAATCACCTCTAGACCGTTTGGTTCTTAAAAATGTGGAAAAATGGCTAAATCCCATGTTTGATTCTGTTTTAAGTATTGGGCGATAGTGTGCATCGTGCTCGCGAGGCCACTGTCGCGTTCGCAAAAAGTATCGGCTGCCAAGCCTTCGCGTTCGCGATGGTTACCCCCTGGCCTTCGCGTTCGCGAGACCATGCTCGCGTTCGCGATGAAGGATCACAGACTCTCCTCCAGGTGTGCCTAACACTACGCGTTCTCGAGGAGCTGGTCGCGTTCGCGAAGGGTAACGCCCCCATCGCTTCTCGTTCGCGACCAAGACTTCACGTTCGTGAAGAAGAAAATTTCAGCTGACTAGTTTACTCTTCGCGTTCGCGAGAGTACCTTCGTGAACGCGAAGAAGGACATGCCAGAACACCTGCTGCAGCAAAATACCAGATTTTTCAAGTCCAAAACATCTCGTGACCTATCCGAAACTCACCCGAGCCCTCGGGACTCCAAACCAAACATGCACACAAGTCTAAAAATATCATACGAACTTGCTCGCGTGATCAAATTGCCAAAAGAACACCTAGAATTACGAATTTAGCACCAAATCAAATGAAATTCTCAAGAACACTTTAAAATTCCTATCTTTTCAACTGGAAGTCCGAATCACGTCAAATCAACTTCGTTTCTCACCAAATTTCACAGACAAGTCTTAAATATTATAATGAACCTGTACCGGGCTCTGGAACCAAAATACATATCCGGTACTAACAATGCCCAACATCAATCAATTCTTAAAAACCATTAATTTTCAAACTTTTAATTTTTATCAAAAATGCATAACTCGAGTTAGGGACCTCCGAATTCGATTCCGGGCATATGCCCAGGTCCCATAATTCGATACAGACCCACCGGAATCGTCAAAATACTGATCCGGGCCAGTTACCAAAATATTGACCGAAGTCAACTAGAATCAACTTTTAAGGCAAAAATTCTTATTTTCATCAATTTTCAACATAAAAGTTTTCCGGAAACACGCCCGGACTGTGCACGCAAATCGAGAAGGATAAAAATGAGATTTTTAAGGTTTAAGAGCGCAGATTTGAGTTCTATAACATAAGATGACCTTTTGGGTCATCACAATCTATTTGAATGAAAAAAAGGAAATATAAAAGACAAATATACATCTCTCTTTATTTTTGTAATAAATCTTGGTTATTGTTATTATTGGAAATTTTTTTATGATACTGAAAACGAAAAAGAAAAAGAAAGAGAAAAGCAACCATAACAATAAAATGCCATTCTCCAATTATTTGTTTTATCTCCATATCATAAAAGACAGGTAACATTAAGAAACTTGCCTCTTATATAACGAGGAAAAAGAAAGGAATACAAATTGAAAAATATGTATTCCTTAAATCTGCTCCACGTCCCAAAAAAACAAAACTGTAGAATTTCCTCTTCACTAGACAGATTAGAAATAAGCGTACGAACCACGAAGATTGGATGAAAATATTGTTCAATGGGGTTATTATTCTCATTTAAAGATAGAATGAATATTATTTTCCAACAATTAAAAAGTAAGGGATTAAGTGGAATTACTCATTATTAGAACATAAATGGTTTATGGCGAAACGAGTGAGTGTAAATTTTAGTGTTGACTTTTTATTATTAATTGATGAAAAGAAAGGAAATCGTTTGGAAAAAACACTATACAAAAATGTGAAAAGCAAACCATACGATATTCTTGTTCCGTAATGATAACTCCATTAGTCTCAATTTAACTAGAATGCGAATTAGTTGATAATTATCAGAAATATCATGGAATTTTCTCTTGGAGATTTTTATATCTAATGCTAAATGAAATCTTTTTTATTATATTGATCTGGTTGATATTGTCAAGACAACTAAGATTATAAATGATACCTAAGATGATAATATCTCTTGGATGTTTACTATTTTTAATCCATGAAAGTTTGTATAGATATTTGCAAGCTGTTAGGTTTTGACTAATAGAATTGATGTTGAACAAGGTCAATTTATTAACTGTTTAGATACATCAATAATATTTAATCAATTTTTTCCTATGTTTGAAAGAGAAAAAATTTAGATGGGTGGAGGAGAAGAGATGCGATCACAGGGACAATCGGGAGCTTTATATTACTGGAGGCAATCGGCATCCATATTTTATAGCACATTAATTTTACGACCCGGAATTTTCACCGTCGGGACCGTAATGGCGCCTAACATTCCACTTTCTAGGCAAGCCGACGTTAGAGAATTATTAAGTCAATCCTTATTCAATTCAGTAGATAACAGCAAATAAGCAAAAATTAAAATATAGCGAGTGCGGAATGATATAAAAACTTCATTAATTACTACCACCCGGATCTGGAGTCATAACTCACGAGCTACTATGATTTACTACAAACAGAGTCTAAAAAGGGAAAATACATTGTTTTGACGTAAGGAAACAGTAAATGATAAAACTAGGAAGAGACTCCAGGGTTTGCGGACACCAACAGATCTACCTTGGGTCTCCTGACAGCAAATTCAAGCTGCTAAGCCTCATGATCAGCTAGGGCCGGTACCAAAATCTGCACAAGAAGTGCAGAGTACAGTATCAGTACAACCGACCCCATGTACTGGTAAGTGTCGAGCCTAACCTAGACGAAGTAGTGATGAGGTTATGACAAGACACCTACATAACAAACTTGTGCAGTTGTAACAATATATGTACAAAAATAATGGCAAGTAAAAGCTAGACAAGTAATATAGGAGAGGGAAAACATACTGAGGGGAATACAAGATAGAGAATCACATAATAAATGAAAATTTGATCAACCAATATACCTTAAACAGATAGAAATAAGTAAACACAGTAAAAGAAAATGCACGGCATCACCCTTCGTGCTTTTACTCTCAACCTCACTATATAATCCAATAGAAACGGCACGACATCACCCTTCGTGCATTACTTCTCATAACATGGCACGACATCACCCTTCGTGCTTTTACTCTCACCATATGGCACGGCATCACCCTTCGTGCTTTTACTCTCATTCTTACCATATAAATCAATAGAAACGGCACGACAACACCCTTCATGCATTAACACTCTCCCTTACCATAAAGCAATGATCAAATAACAACAGGGAGATAGAATAACAAGAACAAGCCTTACTTCAACATTTGATTCCATAATACTAACCTCAACTTTAAAATCAATACTCAATTATCACCAAAGATCCGTAAACATGGTAAGGACAATCAATTTAACAATACTAGTCTAACACGGATAACATGACCAAAGAAGGCAATAATTACAAGAAACCAAGTCCCACCCGCATGCTTTAACCCGATAACAACACATAAGTGCTCGTCACCTCACATATACGTTGTGCCCAATATCTAAAGATGTAGCAAGAAGACAAACAAATCCTACTCCCTCAAGTCAAGGTTAACCACGACACTTACCTCGCTCCGAAGACCAAACTCAAAGTTCAACCACGGCTTTTCCTTCCTTTCAAACAAGCCTCTGAACCAATAGAATCTAGCAATTTACCAGCCAAACAATTCAAATTAAGCCTTAGGAATTACCTACGATTGTAAAGAATTCAATTTAGGCCATTATTGAAAAAGTCAATTCCCGAGCCCGCTTGGTCCAAACCCGAAATTTGGACCAAACCCCGATTACCCATTCACCCCGGAGCCCGGTTGTACAATTTATTTTTGAATCCGACCTCAATTTGGGGTCTAAATCCCCAATTTACCAAATCCCTAGTTTCTACCCAAAAACCCTCAATTCCACCATGAAAAACTTAGATTTTAGGTTGAAATCTTAGAAAAAGTAGTGAAAGATTGAAAGAAAATAGGTTAGAATCACTTACCAACGATTTGGGGAAGAAGAAGTCTTGGAAAAATCTCCTCTAATGTTTTAGGTTTTGAAAATTTTAGAAATGAACCAAAAATCCCGTCTAAGTCATATTTGTTCAGCTGCAGATGTCGTATTTGCGACCTGGGCTTCGCAAATGCGAACCCCGCAAATGCAAATATTTCATCGCAAATGCGAGAAACATCACACCTCTGCATTCTTCGCAAATGCGAACTCAGGCTTGATCGTGAATGCGACCCAGTGATCGCAAATGCGAAGAATGGATATGTTTGTTGCCTTCGCAAATGCGAACCAGTGTTCGCAAATGCAGACTGCCAGGATCGCAAATGCGAAGGTCTTCACCCCAGCCTACTGCTCGCAAATGCGATGGTCTCTTCGCAAATGCGAGGCTCGCATTTGCGAGCCAGACCTCGCAAATGCGAAGTCTGCAGATCAGTTTGCAGTAGCTGTTATGTTTTCTAAGTTCAAACCACTCCATAGCCTATCAGAAACTCACCCGAGCCCTCAGGGCTCCAAACTAAACATGCACACAAGTCCTAAATCATCATACGAACTTTCTTGCGCGATCCAATCGCCAAAATAACACCTAGAACTATGAATTGAACACCAAATCAAAGAAAATTTTCAAGAAAACTATAAAACTTCTATTTTCACAACCGAACATCCAAATCATGTAAAATCAACTATGTTTCTCACCAAGTTCAACAGACATGTCATAAATATTATAGTGGACCTGTACCGGGCTCCGGAACCAAAATACGTGTTACACCCCATGTTTTTGTATGTGAAAGTACGCCATAAGTAAATTGATAGACGCTTGGAAAAATGAGATGTTGCATCCCGCATTTTTGTACGTTAAAATTTCGTCATAATCTAAACAACGTAAGATCGGGAATGAGATTATTTTAAGATTATAAGCATTATACTATTTCAAACAAGTGATGAGTAAACTCGTGAAGTTGAGAGGGTAAGCAAATCGAAGAAAATAAATTTCGTCGAAATTTGACATTTTGGGAAAAAATACGGCCCGAGCTAAAATATTCGGTATTTATGGACAAGTATCATACAAGGTACCACATGGCCATTATAGTAAGGTGTATAAGGTGTATTTAAAGTGAGTAGTATTATAAGTAAGTTGAGATCATTCTTAATTATGTGGATAATCAGGTAATTATTGAATTAAGTGGAAGATTAATAATTAATTAAGATAATTGTTTGCTAATTATTGGATAAGATCCTTAATGTAGCAGCAAGCCACCCAAGACCTATGACTCTTAAATCTTGTGGATTATTTGGCAAAGATGAAGGATATGTGGTTAAGCCACCACATAAAGTGGGGCCCACATTCATGTATAAGAAATCTAAACTTAAGAGTCTTATGACTCACGTTATTATCCACATCCACATCACGTTATTATCTATAACTTAAGAGTCTTATGACTCTTAAAGAATCTCATCACGCTATTTGGTCATTTAATATGCATCTGCAGATAGAATATAAGCAACGCAAGACCTTCAACAATTCAAATCAAAGTGAGATTTTGCAACTATAACGGAGTACGGTGTAATCTTTCTCAAGAATATTATACGGATTTTTCAATACTCTGATCTTGCCGTTACGTGTTGTCGCAATTGATGTATGTTAGAGGGATTGTCAAGAGAATTGACTCAGGTATATTAAGGCTATCCCTTCTTTCTTTTTGGCATATTCTATGCGACACGAACGAAACGAGCAAATGCACAACTTCCATAAATGACTCTATTCATAGAAGTATTAGAGATGCCTATGTTCTTGAATTCCCATATGTCTTATTATTCTATCGTTTGTTCATGGGTCTCAGAAAATACGTAAGTTGATAAAGTTTGTTTCATGATATTAATCAGAGGTATAATGGTCTTATGATGTTCCGAGAGATTTTATTGACGTACTTCTCATGCATTGCATTCATTTATACATGTACATTGACCCATGACCAGACAGCATTATATACGCGTATATATAGGTATATTATATGTATATGGGATATGAGAAAAGGTTACGGCGTTATATACGCATCACCACCTGATCAGCTGGTATACGTTGATGATTTTGCCCACAGTGACCGAGATGATATGATGGCATGCCCTTAGAGGCTTGATGATTTTATCAACACATGTACTTATGCATGACATGGCATTCATACGCATATGCATGATACTATAAGTATTTCATGATTTACAGAGTTGTCCAGACTTACAGGTTGAATCATTTACTCTATATTTCTTCCATGTCTTTTATGTACTTATTTATGTGCCTTACATACTCGTACTGACATCCCTTTTGCCTGGGAACGTTGTGTTTCATGCCTGCAAGTCTCGATAGACAGGTCGAGAGTCCTCCAAGTAGGCGATCAGCTTAGCGGAAGATGTTGGTGCACTCCATTTGCTCCGGAGTTGCTTGTTTGGTCAGTATGATTTAGATGTGTATTGTTTGATATGGCGGGGCTCTGTCCCGACCTTTATGACAATTATGTATTCTTAGAGGCTTGTAGACAGATGTCATGTATATCAAAGGTTGTATGGCCTTGTCGGCCTATGTTCAGTGTACGAGTGATCGTTTTGGGTCTTATAGGCCAGTATGTCATATGTATAAGTTTATTCCCTCATGCTTTACTCCGGTTCATTTACCTATGATGGAATGATACGAAAGATACGTTATGTTGGTACTCGGTTGAGTAAGGTACCGGATTCCCGTCGCGGCCCATTGATTTGGGTCGTGAGAAAAGTGGTATCATAGCAGTTCTGTCCTAGGGAGTCTACAAGTCGTGTCTAGTAGAGTCTTATTTATGGGTGTGTTGTGCACCACACTTATAAGCATGAGGCTACAGGGCATTTAGGACTGTCACTCTTTCTTCTTACTCTAGATCGTGTGGTAGAGCTCAGTTGTAAGAACTCAATTTCTTAAACTCTATCTTATTCATAATACGACGATGCCTACATCCAGAAAGATGATAAAAGATATAGTTGTTGAAGAGTTAAGTTAGAGGAACTCGATTTTGCATGATGCTCATGATGAGAAAAAGAAGCAAGGTGAAGAAGGGTACGAGACGCACAGTTAATGAAGATTATCAGTATTTACAATTCAAGCTGAGAAATATAAGCATTTTGAATTACCTTCAACAGTAACAGAGGTATGTACAATTGGCCACACCCATCTCATTTATGCCTTATGGGGCTAACAAAAGTAGTATAAGAGAAGGATGGATATCAGGTGTAACACCCCAAAATATTTCGAAGTACTTAAGTGTAAAGCCCGATAAAGTTTGCAAAAAAATAATATTTCATGGTGCTGGACTAGGCTTACGTGTTTGAGGCTCGAACTTTTTAGGTTGAACAATGCACTGAAAAGTAAAGGAAAATTTTTGGCGGAAAAGTGCAATTTTGCGGTCCATTATGCGACCGCAGAACCACTCTACAGACCGCATCATGGCTGCAGAGTGAGGCAGTTAATTGGGTCAGTTAGAAACAACTATGCGGTCGACTATGCGACCGCATAACTGTTATGCGGTGCATTATGCGACCGCATAACAATAATGCAGACCGTATAGTGACCGCATGCACAGACAGTTCTTTTGGCTATTTTGTAACCAATTATGCGACCGATATGCGGTCCGCATATCGGTTATGCGATCGCATACCTTGTTCCGGAGCTCCATATTTGGGTTTTTAAAACCCGACCCTATTTCGTTAAATACACTCTTTGGGCCATTTTTGAGACATAATCTGATATTTTAGAGTGAGAGAGAGTGCCCTAGAGTGAGAAGGTGTTCTTCAATAATTTTTCTTCAATTCTTGCTCATGTTTTGGAAGATTAAGAAGGGAAGCTCACTAGGTCTTCATCCTAGAGGTAAGATTCTACACCCTAAACCCTAATTTCGAAATTTTCTAAAAATGGGTAACTAGCAAGATAATTTTTGGGCATGAGAGTTGTTTATTTTACATGCATGTGTTATCAAAGGGTGTAGGAAGATTGTTGAGCTAAAAATGGTACAGATTGGGTTGTGGGATGATGGAATTCTCCATAAAAGGGACCTTGGAACCTTAATGCGCGCTTAGTGTTTGATAAAATCAAATGAGCTCGAACCACGATCACCTTCCTAATTTTGATTCAATTTGTTATATTTCTATAATAGATTGAAGTTGCTAAGAATTCTGGAATATTTAGAGTATAAGGAAGCTCAAGTGAGGTATGTTGGCTAAACGCTTCTCTTAGAATTGAATCCCACGATATTCATGTAAATTATGTAAGTTCCGAGTGATTCATTATGAGACTGGCCATTCCGAGTAAGATTGGGTTGAAAGATATATATTCAACAAGCATCCAAAATGCTTTATTCATGTTATGTTACCAATTGAGGACGTGTTAAAATACGGGCTGTGCATTAATAATATTTCGACTTTAAGTCAAGTTCAAATGAAGGCTATTATGCCAAATTTTGTGAAATATCTCGATGTGCCTTAGACTCTAAATTGCTCACATATGTACTACACACCTTGATTTGAGTTGTATTTATTGTTGATGATGATAATGATATTTAAAATTGATAAGGTGAGCATAAAATACTGAATATGGTCAACGTGCCAAAAATGACCTTATAATTATGGCCATTAGTGCCAATAAAATGAAATTATGTGAAAGTAATATGAAATGCGATGATTGATATAAAAAGGTTGATGTCTCAAATAAGACAGCCTAGTCGGTCGGGTCGTGATCGGACACATGCCGCACACATGGTGGTGATTATGCTGGAAATTGTAATTGAAATTGTGATTTGTGGTCGATGTCCCTAATGGATAGCCTAGACGATCGGGTCGTGATCGGACTCCAGTAGAGTTTTAAAGTTTTAAAGGGTCCTAGGATATCTCGGAGTCGTGTCTAGTAGAGTCCTTATTATCGGTGTGTTGTCGACCACATCTATAATTAGGATGCTACATGGGCATTTAGGAATAATACCCTTCTTTCATGTTCTTGATCATGCGATAAAGCTTGTTGTAAGATTGTTCCTCCTTTAACTCTTGAGTTGCTCTAATTTTCAGTACATGGCGCCTAAGAAGAAGGCAAGAACTGGCCAAAGAGCCAATGTCACCCTAGGAGTGACAGTTGATCGTATAATTGATGATGCGGGTGAGCATCCGATGAGTGAGAATATTCCTCCAGTTACTACACTACCTGACTCTACTATAACTGATCAGACCGCACATGTCCCTACACCTACTGAAGGTGCAACAGTCCCTCCAACTGATATACCAGTTCCACCTTCAGTTCCAGCTTCCAATTCTGGTGTTTCTGATATTGATCTTAGGGGAGCCATATAGATGTTGTCTCAAATAGTGGCTTCCCAAACCCAGAGGTCAAATGTTACTCCCACTTCTTCCAGTCAGCCAGGGGATTCTACTGGTTCCAGGGTGAACAGGTTTCCCCAGTTGGATTCTCCAGTGTTCACAGGTACTAACCCAGAGGAAAATCCCCAGGATTTCATTAATGAGATGCACAAGACTCTCAGAGTTATGCGTGCTACTGAAACAGAGGCAATGGAATTGGCCTCCTACCGCCTGAAAGAGGTGGCATATTCTTGGTTTGAACTATGGGCGGAGTCCCGTGAAGAAGAGAGCCCTCCGGCGAGGTGGGGTGAGTTTGCTGATGCCTTCATTGATCATTTCTTGCCTGCCGAGACTAAGGCAGCCCGTGCTGCTGAGTTTGAGAACTTGAGGCAAGGTAGCCTGAGTGTGTGGGATTACCATATGAGATTCGCGTACTTGTCTAAATATGCTATTTATATGTTGCCCACTATGGAGGCTAGAGTTCGCCGATTTGTGTAGGGCCTTAGTCCCTTGGTAATTAATGGGGCCGCTACAGCAGCCTTGAATTCTTATATGAACTATGGAAAGATGGTGGCATTCGCTCAAGCCACAGAGACCCGCAAATTAAGGAACAGAATGGAGAGAGGGGGTAGTAATAAGGCCCGGTCTACGGGCAACTTTGGTGGTTCTTCAGGTGGTGGCAAGTCAACATTTAGAGGAGGGTCGTCAGGGCCATCACATTCTGAAATGATCAATTGGTAACATAACATGATGTAGTGCCGAAGGGTAGGTTTATTTCTTATCTAAAGGCCACAAAAATGATCATCAAGGGATGTATTTACCATTTGGTCCGGGTTACGGACACCGATGCTGAGGCGCCTACACTTGAGTCTGTGCCTGTTGTGAATGAATTTCCGGGAGTCTTTCCGGATGAACTCCCTGGGATCCCACCAGACAGGGAGATTGATTTTGGGATTGATGTGATGCCAGACACGCATCCTATATCTATTCCACCCTACAGAATGGCACCGGCAGAACTGAAGGAGCTAAAGGAACAATTAAGAGATTTGTTAGAAAAGGGTTTTATCCGGCCAAGTGTTTCGTCTTGGGGCGCACCGATCCTTTTTGTAAGAAAGAAAGATGGGTCATTAAGAATGTGTATTGACTATCGGCAGCTTAATAAGGTAACAATCAAAAATAAGTACCCACTGCCAAGGATAGATGACTTGTTTGATCAATTGCAAGGTGTCGGGTACTTCTCCAAAATCGATTTACGATCCGGGTATTACCAATTGAAGATCAGGGAGCGGGATATTCCGAAAATAGCTTTTAGAACCCGGTATGGGCATTTTGAGTTTCTAGTAATGTCTTTTGGACTAACAAATGCTCCAACAGCCTTCATGATCTTATGAATTGTATTTTTAAGCCATTCCTCGACTCTTTTGTGATAGTGTTCATTGACAATATTCTTGTATATTCATGAAGACAGGAGGACCATGCTGACCATCTCAGGGTAGTTCTGCAAACCCTACATCAGCACCAGTTATATGCAAAGTTTTCAAAGTATGAATTTTGTCTTGAATTAGTCATATTTTTGGGTCATGTTGTTTCTAGTGAGGGAATTAAGGTTGATCCTCAGAAAATTTCAGTTGTGAAGAATTGTCTAAGGCCTACAACTCCAACAGAGATTCGCAGTTTCTTAGGCTTAGCTGGATATTATAGAAAGTTTGTGGAGGGGTTTTCTAATCTTGCCTCTCCATTGACTAAATTGAGGTAGAAGGCAATTAAGTTCCAATGGTCAGATGCTTGTGAAAAGAGTTTCCAGGAATTGAAAGCAAGATTGACTATGACACCGGTGTTGACTCTACCAGAGGGTATAGATGGATTTGGGGTATCTTGTGATGCTTCAAGAATCGGGCTTGGATGTGTATTAATGCAACATGGGAAGGTGATAGCTTATGCTTCTAGGCAACTAAAGAATCATGAAAAGAACTATCCAACACATGATTTAGAACCTGCGGCGGTGGTATTTGCATTGAAAATTTGGCGTCATTATTTATATGGGGTCCATGTGGATATATTCACGGACCATAAGAGCCTTCAATATATTTTCAAATAGAAGGAATTGAATCTGAGATAGAGAATATGGCTTGAATTACTCGAGGACTATGACATTGATATTTTATACTATCCGGGGAAGGCTAATGTTGTGGCGGATGCTCTTAGCCGAAAATTTATGGGTAGCTTAGCACACTTGGAGGCATATCAAAGGCCATTGGCCAAAGAAGTTCACCGATTGTCTAGTTTGGGAGTTCGTCTTGCGGACTCTAGTGAAGGAGGGGTAATTGTAAAAAATAGGGTTGAATCATCGCTTGTTGTGGAAGTCAAAGAGAAACAATATAACGATCCATTGTTGGTGAAATTGAAAGAGGGGATTCATAAACATAAGACCATGGCCTTTTCTCTTATCATGAATAATGGTACACTAAGGCACCAAGGGTGACTCTGTGTTCCAAATATGGATGGTCTCCGGGGAAGAATTATGACTAAAGCTCACACTTCTAGGTATTCCGTACATCCAGGTTCTACAAAAATATATCATGATCTTAAGAAAGTCTATTGGTGGAATGATATGAAGAGGAATGTGGCGGACTTTGTGGCAAGATATCTGAATTGTCAGCAAGGGAAGGCCGAACACCAAAGGCCTGGTGGATTGGCACAAAACATAGAAATTCCAATGTGGAAGTGGGAAATTATTAATATGGACTTTGTGATAGGATTACCGCGCACTTCGCGCAAGTTTGACTCAATTTGGGTGATTGTGGATCGGCTCACGAAGTCATCACACTTTTTTCCGGTTAAGTCTATCGACACAGCGGAGCAGTATGCTCAGCTGTATATCAAAGAAATAGTCAGGTTGCATGGCACCCCAGTTTCCATCATTTTTGATCGGAGGGCACAATTCACTGCTAATTTTTGGAAGATATTTCAGCAAGGTTTGGGCACTCAGGTGAATCTTAGTACAGCCTTTCACTCGCAGACTGATGGGGAGGCAGAGTGGACTATTCAGACGCTTGAGGATATGTTGCGTACTTGCGTTCTAGACTTCAAAGGTAGTTGGGATGATCATTTACCACTCATAGAATTTGTATATAACAATAGCTATCATGCTAGCATTCAAATGGCATCGTTCGAGGCTTTATATGGTAGGAGATGTAGATCTCCCATTGGGTGGTTCGAAATTGGGGAAGCAGAGTTGATAGGGCCAGACATTGTGCATCAGGCCATGGAAAAAGTTAAAATCATTAAGGAGCAGTTGAAGACTGCTCAGATTCGTCAGAAATCCTATTCGAATGTTCGTCGTAGGGATTTGGAGTTCAAAGAAGATGATTGGGTATTCTTTAAAGTTTCCCCCATGAAAGGGGTAATGCGATTTGGTAAGAAAGGTAAATTGAGTCCGAGGTATGTCGGACCGTACAAAATCATTTAGAGGATCGGTGAGGTGGCGTACAAGGTTGAGCTACCACCTGAGATGTCATTAGTACACCCGGTGTTTCATGTGTCTATGTTGAAGAAAGTAGTTGGAGATCCGACACTCATTGTTCCAGTTGAGACCATTGAGGTAAATGAGAAATTGACTTACGAAGAGATTCCGGTTTCTATTATTGATCGGCAAGTCCGAAAATTAAGAAATAAAGAAATTACCTCCGTGAAAGTGTTGTGGCGAAACCAACAGGTTAAAGAGGCTACTTGGGAGGCCGAGGAAGAAATGAAGAAAAAGTATCCTTATTTGTTTGAATGACCATGTATTTAAAATTGTGATCTAAAAAAAAATTATAAGACTTACTTTTTATGAATTTTATATCATGTGAACAATTGGCATTAAGGTGTTCCTTTCTGGATATATATTGCTTATGAGACCACATTTGGTGTTGTTTTGTATTATGTTACGTCGTTGGAATACGTGTATGTTGGTAGGATGTGTTTCTAGGGCTCTCTGACAGGTGGATAGGCCTAGTTACAAGGGAAACTCTGGCGAAATTTTTGGAGATTTTGGGAGTTAGTTTAATTTGGAGCTTCTCGAATGTGGTATGAAACAAACTGAGTTGCATAAGATGCTAATGACGGATTTTTACCCTCATTCGAGGACGAATGATCCTAAGCGGGGGAGAATGTAACACTCTGGAAAATTTTCGAAGTACTTAAGTGTAAAGCCCGGTAAAGTTTGCAAAGAAAATAATGTTTCATGGTGCCAGACTAGGCTTACGTATTTGAGGCTCGGACCTTTTGGGTTGAACAATGTATAGGAAAGTAAAAGAAAGTTTTTGGCGGAAAAGTGCATTTCTGCGGTCCATTATGCGACCGCAGAACCACTCTGCGGACCGCATAATGGCCGCAGAGTGAGGCAGTTAATTGGGTCAGTTAGAAACAACTATGCGGTCGACTATGCGACCGCATAACTGTTATGTGGTGCATTATGCGACCGCATAACAGTTATGCGGACCGCATAGTGACCGCATACACAGACAGTTCTTTTGGCTATTTTGTAACCAATTATACGACCGATATGCGATCCGCATATCGGTTATGCGATTGCATACCTTGTTCCGGAGCTCCATTTTGGATTTTTAAAACCCGACCCTATTTCATTAAATACACTCTTTGGGCCATTTTTTAGACATAATCTGATATTTTAGAGTGAGAGAGAGTGCCCTAGAGTGAGAAGGTGTTCTTCAATAATTTTTCTTTAATTCTTGCTCAAGTTTTGGAAGATTAAGAAGGGAAGCTCACTAGGTCTTCATCCTAGAGGTAAGATTGTACACCCTAAACCCCTAATTTCAAAATTTTCTGAAAATGGGTAACTAGAAAGATAATATTTGGGCATGAGAGTTGTTTATGTTACATGCATGTGTTATCAAAGGGTGTAGGAAGATTGTTGAGCTAAAAATGGTAAAGATTGGGTTGTGGGATGATGGAATTCTCCATAAAAGGGAGCTTGGAACGCTTCTCTTAGAATTGAATCCCACGATATTCATGTAAATTATATAAGTCCCGAGTGATTCATTATGAGACTGGCCATTCCGAGTAAGATTGGGTTGAAAGATATATATATTCAACAAGCATCCTAAATGCTTTATTCATGTTATGTTACCAATTGAGGATGTGTTAAAATACGGGCTATGCATTAATAATGTTTTGACTTTAATTCAAGTTCAAATGAAGGCTATTATGCCAAATTTTGTGAAATATCTCTATGTGCCTTAGACTCTAAATTGCTCACATGTGTACTACACACCTTGATTTGAGTTGTATTTGTTGTTGATGATGATAATGATATTTGAAATTGATAAAGTGAGCATAAAATACTGAATATGGCCAACGTGCCAAGAATGACCTTATAATTATGGCCATTAGTGCCAATGAAATGAAAAGATGTGAAAGTAATATGAAATGCGATGATTGATATAAAAAGGTTGATGTCTCAAATAAGACAGCCTAGCCGTTCGGGTCGTGATCGGACACATGCCGCACACATGGTGGTGATTGTGCTGGAAATTATAATTGAAATTGTGATTTGTGGTCGATGTCCCTAATGGATAGCCTAGCCGATCGGGTCGTGATCGAACTCCGTGTTAAAGACGGTGGTAATTGATATTGAGAGAAATTGTGGTTGATGTCTCTACTGAGATAGCCTAGCCGATCGGGTCGTGATCGGACTCTCTGCTGAGAGTACGGTGGTACTGGTTTTGTGAATAATGGTATTGTGAATAGCGGTATTAGTATGGTGAATAATGGTACTGGTATTATGGACAATGGTATATCGATACTAAAAATCTCCCAATGTGTGATATGGAAATTAATTTGAACACTGTCTTGATCCTAAATTGAGGTTTGATCTTGATTAAGGCTTTCATTGACATTATGATAATCTTGTTTGTATTATTTGTCATTCTATTGAGAGGATGTTTAGTTATACATACTAGTGCTATTCGACAGTACTAATGTCCCTTTTGCCAGGGACGCTGCATCTTTCAATGGATGCAAGTGGTTCCACAGCAGGAGATATTAATCAGTGATAGCAGTGCACTTTCTCCCCAGTTGACTTGGTGAGCCCCACTTCATTCCGGAATCATGAATATTTTGTACTTTGTGTATTTTGTTTGAGGTATAGTCGGGGCCTTGTTTCCGGCATTATCGTTGTACTCTTCTTTATCTATAGAGGCTCCATAGACATAGTGTGGGTTGTGTATTGGTGCTGGGGAAAGACAAACTATGTTATGTTGTGGATGTATTACTTGTCCATTTGAGACTTTAAAAATGATGAAACTATTAGAAATGAATTGGTATTGTAGACATGAACACATTTTCATCCAATTAATGATAATATGTATTATCTCTATTCATGGATGAGTTTGTAGAATGAAATCTAATAGGCTTGCTCGGTCGGGTTCACTCGGTTGAGCGCCGGTCGCGCTCCTCGGTTTTGGGGCGTGACATCAGGATCTGGCTGGGGTAAGAGTAACCCAAAATAGTGAATGGATTGTTTGTGTTAGTTGACATTTCCGAAGGATATAGCAAATGTGCTAATAGATCTCCTTGTGAGATATCCAGATGGTGCACTCTAAAATAGTACAACTAGATATGAGTACTACAAAGATAGGCACTGGAAGCCTGGAAGGGATAAATATTATCTTAGTGTGACTCATGTCCCTAGTAGAGCGAGAACGTTAAGCAACCCGAAGAGCCACTACATGGAGCAAAGGGGAGCTAAAAGCAAAATAATATCTTGTTCGAGTTTTCAGAATAAAGTGATAGACATAAATGTTAGAAGGAAATAAGAAAAGATTTAATGAAGCATTATGAGTAAGATGTGATACATGGATGACAACGGTAGATCAAAAAGATGACAGTATTATAGAGTCTATAGTCAAGTGAAGGAAAATACAAGAGGTGACAGGCCTTGAGACAACAAAAGAGTATAGGCCATAAAGCCATATCCTCATTTCGAGAAATAAGTTTGTGACTCCAACGTGATTACCAAAAGGAAATATTAGACCCCAGAGTAATAAGAAATTAGCATGGACTAATAAACAAGATAAACTAAACATGAACTAGGGGCTGAGTAATAGTCGGCATCATGAGAATTTCAGAGATTGCGTCCCGACGATAATAGAATGGACGATAGAAGAATACCCTTTAAAGGTCCTTCATGAAGATACTTCCCTAAAGCAAGCAATATGAGCAAAGTTAACTTAAGGTATTGTATGTGCCAGTTAGACTAAGTGTCACCCTCGCGAGTAAGGAATCTGGTTATCCTTGGTATAGAAAGATTACCACAAGGCGAGTAAGGGTCATCGATGATGTGAAAAGACGCCAAAGATGAAGAGGTAAAACATCTATAGGTAGATCGTCGTAGCACTAAACTTTAGTTCTCCCCTAAAGGGGGGAATATGGTGTGATGTGGCATTAAGTCAGAATTAAGTGGTTCTAGTAATTATGGAATGGTAAAGGAAGAATGTGAAAAAAAAATGATGAAAAAGGGATGAGATTGCACTTATTCCAAGACTATAGATATACTACGATTCTAGAACATTATGCAAACATGACATCAAGGAAAGAAAGTAAGGGTCCCTGCCCGAAATGTTATTGATAGATAAGGAGCCAGTGCAAAACGTAAGTTAACACAAAGAAAATAACCCAAGAAAGATTACGCGAAATATTGTTATGAGAATGGGCCAACGAGTAGTTAGTAATTGATTCGGGGAAAGCCTAGTTATGGCTAAACAGGAGGTTAAAGACGAGACATCAGATTCTGCAAGATAAATATAGTAAAACCCAATATAGTGAATTCAGCCTCGCAGTAATGTCATTGTAATACTTGAGAAATATTCAGATAAGAGTTGGGGTATTTAAAGGTATCGTATGAATGTTATAGAAATAAAAGATAGTCTCATTGGGAAGACAGTCAAAACTTTAGTTTAGGAACAACCCTACAAGCACAAGGTCATGGAAATAAGTAATTACGGATAATTATAGGCAAGGAAGAATATCAAAAATTCCGTCAAGGATACGATGCGATAAGCTTGTAACTTTACAAGAGCTAGAAGGTGTCCCTAAATATTACAATAAAAGTCGAGCTGAGGAAATAAGAAAGAAGGTTTCAACCTAAACATAGTAACTTGAAGAAGAAATGGTCATGTAAAAAACAGTCTCACTACAACATTGTATGCACTCCATAAGAAAGTGGCACCTACTGTGGCTAATGAACAGGAAGTAAAATCAAAATTAATATTCGAGATCATATGAATTGAGCGAAAAACTCTAGCATGCGTGGGAACTAAGATAAGCTAAGTAATGCACGCAACAAGGGGACAGAAAGACCAGAAAAAGTAATTGCCTAAGATTAAAGAAATCTTAGAAAGAACGAAAAGAATTATTCGATTAATGATCCGGAGTTAATTACATTATGAACGCACTCAAGATTTCGGAGTATTATCCATGCAGCATGTATGTTGACAATCATACAGCTGTAGAATACTTTGGTATAAGTTAAAAGAAAGAATTGAGTCCAGGTCATAGACAAGGGATTAAATTATTAGATGATGGTATCACGGATATTCCATAGCATCTATGAAAGGCTAAAGTAATAACTCGTACCATGAGCCGCAGATCGGAAGATAGCTTAAGCCTACATAAAGGTTGATCAGAGGGAAGAGGAAACTAAAGAGTTACACCAACTAAGTAAATCAGGAATCTGATTATTGGACCCAGAAAATTATAGACCTCGTGATTGAGAACATTGCAGGATCACTCTTAAATATCAGAGGTACAAGAGAGATAGTACAATAGCCATATTCTATAACGGCTCTACAATAAAGCCAGTCAGAAGAGTACCAGCCTCCTAAGAAATCAATATGAAGCTCTCACCGGATTGTGTATGCACCAGAGGTGCAAGTATTATAATAGAGCTTCAAGTTGTGGATGTGAATTATACCTGTGTTAAAGCGAGGTCATGAAAGAGATAAAAGACGTGATACGAGATTTTAAGGTAAGTAAGGTAAAGGTGAACAACGTACGAGATACTCAAATGCAGAAGGTTGAGAATAATCCATACTACAGATAGAAAGTTAGAAGTGCTGGAATTCAGTATCCAGGAATGATAGCAGCATCATCAGTGGCATATCTTCCAGCCTATGATTTCTAGGTATCGAGAGGTCTAGTTAATAGAGTAAAAAGAAGAGTTTGAGACAATGTGATGTCTCGCTTGATATTTCAGAATAATATAAAGAAATCTATAGTGCAAGCAAGTTGAAAAACAGTTGCGAGTAGTATAAATGAATATGCGTAGGTCGCAAGCTAAAGTATGGTAAAGCGATAAGGTTTTAGGAAAATAGGAGTAAGGATAAGAAGGGGCGAGTGAGAAGGTGATGAGAATGGATAAGTCCTCAGGATTAAGCCCATGAAAATAAGAGAGCTGATGGTTTCTCTAAGTTATTGAAAGCTCAGTATTGCCTGAATGAACTCAAAGGAGTCTAAGACTAGTAGCATTTAGAGGAGATGGAATGCTACCCTGGTAGTAGAATAAAGGTGTAATTAAGATAGATGAAGGATGACGTTTGGGCCTTCGATGGAGTAATAATTTAATGAATTGTACAGGATTAAAATACCCACGTAGGGTAAATCACATCGGGGTGCTATGAAATACGGTTATGAATGCATGGTATCGCCCCAGGTGGATCAGTCTAATCATTTCAAATGTTCCCCGATGAGACGTGAGCCCTAGCGACAGTATTACATAGAAGGTCAAGTTATCAATGGTAGATTATAAATCAATATTGAGGTGAATCAACAATGGGTGGATAAAAGTTACAAAGTATGAGATGAGATTAGGCCGTCATTCTTAAGATAAACAGTAATGAGGAAACATTAAAAGACTTAGACTTATACCTATAGGATAAGCAACGAGAGTAAGCTGGAGGTTGGTAGCAGACCTCAGTAATGATAAATCGAAGTAAGAGTTATGGTGTAGTATGACCTACCTAGATGCAATAAAGTCATACGGATGGATAACCGGGGCTATGAAATAAGATATAGCAATATTCGAAAGTTCGATAAAGTATCAAGTGAAGAACTTCAGTATACCTATAGATGCCCAGAGAGACATCTTATCAAGCTCTATATATGTTTACAAAGTGAGGCCTGGAGATTGGTTAAAAGCTGGAGGAAAAAGGAGAGAAGAATCGCATAGGCGCATTTACAAGGTCAGAGTCGTACATGTTGCATGATAGAAGGTAGCAACAGTTACGAAATTGGGAGGATTCCGACCACGAGTCGTGGTGTTAGAAAGAGGCCTAAAGGGAGGAATGCCTTGGCCTTTGGATTTATTCACAGAATAGTTTTCGGGATGGCAAGGAGAGTACGAAAGTATTCAGAAGACATAGGTTATGAAAATGATAAGTGCATCAGTCAACATTCGAGGACGAATGTTCCAAAGGGGGGAATGATGTTACACTCCATGTTTTAGT
The DNA here is from genome assembly GCF_000715075.1 of Nicotiana tabacum. Taxonomy (NCBI): domain Eukaryota; kingdom Viridiplantae; phylum Streptophyta; class Magnoliopsida; order Solanales; family Solanaceae; genus Nicotiana; species Nicotiana tabacum. The sequence goes on from NC_134098.1 coordinate 35,952,847, forward strand.
ACGTGAAAGTACGCCATAAGTAAATTAATGGAAGCTCGGAAAAATGAGATGTTGCATCCCGCATTTTTGTACGTTGAAATTTCGTCGTAAACTAATCAACGTAAGATCGGGAATGAGATTATTTTGAGATTATAAGCACTATGCTATTTCAAACAAGTGATAAGTAAATTCGTGAAGTTGAAAGGGTAAGCAAATCGAAGAAAATGAATTTCATCGAAGTTTGATATTTTGGGATAAAATACGGCCCGAGCTAAAATACCAGGTATTTATGGACTAGTACCATACAAAGTACCACATGGCCATAATAGTAAGGTATATAAGGTGTGTTTAAAGTGAGTAGTATTATAAGTAATTTGAGATCATTCTTAATTATGTAAATAATCGGGTAATTATTAAATTTAGTGAGAAATTAACAATTAATTAAGATAATTGATTGCTAATTATTGGATAAGATCCTTAATGTGGCAGCAAGCCACCCAAGACCTATGACTCTTAAATCTTGTGGATTATATGAAAAAGATGAAGGATATGTGGTTAAGCCACCACATAAAGTGGGGCTCACATTCATGTATAAGAAATCTAAACTTAAGAGTCTTATGACTCACGTTATTATCCACATCCACATCATGTTATTATCTATAATTTAAGAGTCTTATGACTCTTAAAGAATCTCATCACGTTATTTGGGTCATTTAATATGCATCTGCATATATCATATAAGCAACTCAAGACCTTCAACAATTTAAATCAAAGTGAGATTTTGCAACTATAACAGAGTAAGGTGCAATCTTTTTCAAGAATATCATACGGATTTTTCCCTACTTCAATCTTGCCATTGTCACAATTGACGTATGTTAGAGGGATTGTCAAGAGAATCGACTCAGATATGTTAAGGCTATCCCTTCTTTCTTTTTAACATAATCTATGCGACACGAACGAAATGAGCAAATGCACAACTTCCATAAATGACTCTATTCATAGAAGTATTAGAGATGCCTATGTTCTTGAATTCTCATATGTCTTATTATTCTATCGTTTATTCACGGGTCTTAGAAAATTAAGTTGATAAAGTTTGTTTCATCATATTAATCAGAGGTATAATGGTGTTATGACGTTCCGAGAGATTTTATTGACGTACTTCTCATGTATTGCATTCATTTATATATGTACATTGACCCATGACCAGACGACGTTATATACGCGTATATATAGGTATATTATATGTATATAGGATATGGGAAAAGGTTACGGTGTTATATACGCACCACCACCTGATCAGCTGGTATACGTTGATGATTTTGCCCACAGTGGCCGAGATGATATGATAGGATGCCCTCAGAGACTTGATGATATTATCAACACATGTACTTATGCACGACATGACATTCATACGCATATGCATGACACTATAAGTATTTCATGATTTACAGAGTTATCCAGACTTACAGGTTGAGTCATTTACTCTATATTTCTTCCATGTCTTTTATGTACTTATTTATGTGCCTTACATACTCGGTACATTATTCGTACTAACGTCCCTTTTGCCTAGGGACACTGCGTTTCATGCCCGCAGGTCTCGATAGACAGGTCGAGAGTCCTCCAAGTAGGCGATCAGCTTAGCGGAAGATGTTGGTGCACTCCATTTGCTCCGGAGTTGCTTGTTTGGTCAGTATGATTTAGATGTGTATTGTTTGGTATGGCGGGGCTCTGTCCAACCTTTATGACAATTATGTATTCTTAGAGGTATGTAGACAGATGTCATGTATATGAAAGGTTGTATGGCCTTGTCGGCCTATGTTCAGTGTACGAGTGATCGTTTTGGGTCTTATAGGCCAGTATGTCATATGTATAAGTTTATTCCCTCATGCTTTACTCCGGTTCATTTACCTATGATGGAATGATACGAAAGATACGTTATGTTGGTACTCGGTTGAGTAAGGTACCGGGTGCCCGTCGCGGCCCATCGGTTTGGGTCGTGAAAATACGGACCCGGTATCAATAAATCCAAACATCGGTCGATTCTTAAATATAATAAATCTTTCAAACTTTAAATTTTCAACAAAAATCAATAACTCGGGCTAGGTACCTCTGAATTCGATTCCGGGCATACGCCCAGGTCCCAAATTACGATACGGACCCACCGGGACCGTCAAAACACAGATCCGGGTCCGTTTTCTTAAAACGTTGATCGAACTCAACTTAAATGAATTTCTAAGGCAAAAATTCTTATTTTTCTTAGTTTTTAACATAAAAGCTTTTCGGGAAGACACCCGGGTTGCGCACGCAAATCGAGAAAGGCTAAACACATGATTTTTAAGGCTTCGGATCATATAATTAAGTTTTAAAAATATAAGATGACCTATCGGGTCATCACATATTAGTTCATCATAATTCCTTTTAGCGTTTTTATGATAGTACTGCAATATTGGGTTAGTGTAGAAAGAGGAACTAACACGTCTTTATATAATATTTAAAATGTATTAATATATGATTTTCCTACCATTGATCATAACAAATAAGGATAATTAGTTTTCCTTAGATTAGAAAATTACATAACCCACCACAAAGTAATGAAAATTCACTAGGAAAATCTCAAATCAAATACTATTAATAAAATAAGGATACATCATAAAGGATATTGACCTTTACTGGAGCAAATCCCAATCAGACCATTAAATTATCAAGGGGATATGGGGCTTTCATTCCATCTAAATGTATGTTGAGAAGTACTAAGTTTTATTCACCGGAGGGATCCAAACCCCACCAATTGTACCCTTTTTTTTCCAGATTCACTTCTCCGCACTAGAAAATGAAGAATATCATTTGGAGTACGTTAGAAAGTAATTATTTTAATAATAAAATTAATTTATAAATTGAGAAAAAATTAAAAGAGGAACGGGAACTTTTCATACCCTCAATCAAGAAAAGTAAAATAAATTAAAAAGAAAAGGATCCTAAAACACTTTATAATCTATATATCTATATTGACATATTAACTTAATATTGACATGCTATTATATGTGTCATTTTAAAAGTGAATTGTTTCTTAAAATGGATGATAAATTAGTTATTTGTTCTCTGTAATATTAAGTGACTGGTTCACTACGAAACATTGTTGGCACTTTGCTCATAACCAAATATGTATTTGTGGAAGACAAAAATTCCCATGGAATAAGGTTTTGTACCAAGTTAATTGCTTTATAATAATTTTCTTTCATATATATAATCGAATTAAGATTTACGTGCAACGCACGTACATAGAAACTAGTTATTATAAAAACATGAATATAATGTTGGTATACAAAAATAACCTTTTAATATTAAGCATAATAACTCACAATAAAAAGACATAACCGGATTCTAGACATTAGCCTTATAATCCTATTAGTTTTAGGGCATAATACACATTATGAATCCTACATGATTACCTTTAGGAATCCTATTAGTATAATCCTAATACTTTTAGCCATGTAATCCTATTACTTTTAGGATATACTTCATTTTAAAAAAATACTATTACTAATTTAATTTGAAAACGTATTATATTGTCAAATTATTAATTTAACTTGAGAATGTATTATATTGTCCAAATTTATTTAAAAAAAGGAGAGTTTATATTATTATAAAATCACCAATACAATATTGTTAGACCAAAATAGCCATAAAATATTAAACAGAAGATGTCACGACCCAAAATCTCACATGTCGTGATGGCGCCTATCTCAATACTAGGCAAGCCGACAATCTCAATAAATCACTATATCTTTTAAGTTTGAAAATATAATTATTAAATTTAGCAAAAGAAAACCACATAATACTGCGGCATGTAGTCCGATCCCATAATAATAATAAAGCCTATAAGGCCTGCTGCAGCGTGCAGCCTGATCTAATAATAATAATATATATATATATATATATATATATATATATATATATATATATATATATATATATATATATATATATATATATATATATATATATATATATATATAAAGCCGATATGGCCTGCTGCAGACGGGCAGTCCCGATTCAATAAATATCCTCACAATGGATGAGCATGACTGAGTATGAAATGTACATTTTAAAATAATTAATTCAACAGCAACACGACCCTATGGGTCCCAAAATATCGGCACATAGTCTAAACATGATCTTTATTACGAGCCTCAGTTCAATTCCTCTAACACCAGTGACATGTTCAGATAATAACATGATTCTTTAACTTTTACAACTTCATAGAATTTATTCAAGTCACAATTTCAATGGTTTACGTCCACACGCTCAGCAATTATCATGTGCGTCACCTCCAAATAATTCATATAACATAAATTCGGGGATTCATACCCTCAGAACCAAGTTTAGAAGTGTTACTTACCTCAAATCGTGTAATTCTTTACTCCGCTAGGCACTTGCCTCGTGAATTTGTCTCCAAACGCCTCGAATCTAGCCACAAAAAATTAGATTCAGTCGATAAAATTTACTGGAATTAATTCCATAATAAAATACTAATTTTCCAACAAATTTCAAATTTTAGCTCAAAAATTGCCGTGGGGACCACGTCTCGGAACCCGATAAAAGTTATAAAATCCGGAAGCCCATTCAACCATGAGCCTACCCATACCAATTTTACCAAAATCCGACCTCAACTCGACTCTCAAATCTTCAAATTAAACTAAGAGGGTTTTCTAAATCTTCCCACTTAATTCACTAATTAAACGAGAAAAACAACCATGAATTCGGGTAATTTAACCAATATTGAGTTAGAAATACTTACTCCATTGTTTTCCTTGAAAATCTCCCAAAAATCCTCTCTCCGAGCTCCAAATCGGTAAAAATGGAAAATGGGACGAAGTCCCATTTTCAGAACTTAAACTCTCTGCCCAGTGATTTCTTCTATGCGATCGCGGACAAAGTCACGCGATCGCGAAGCACAAATTTTCATTGCCAATTAAGAACTCTACTCGATCGCGGAAAATTCCATGCGATCGCGAAGCACAGTCCCTGCAAGCCTACGCGATCACGAAGCATTAAACGCGTGGCCCAGCTCCTCCCTCTGTTCCTCTTCGCGAACGCGGCCTAGCCCATGCGTTCGCGATGCACAGCCTCGCCAAACCCACGCGATCGCGGATGCCTTCATGCGATCACATAGCATAAAATCTCAGTGCTCCAACTTAGCCTATGCGATCGCGGACATTCTCATGCGATCGTGTAGAAGGAAACCAGTGACAGAAAACAAGCATTCTTCCGCTAGAATGCAAAGTTTAAAATTGATCTGTTAGCCGTCCGAAACTCACCCGAGTCCCCCGAGACCTCAACCAAATATACCAACAAGTCCTAAAGCATGATACGAACTTAGTCGAAACCTCAAATCACACCCAACAATGCCACAACCACTAATCATACCCCAATTCAAGCCTAATAAACTTTGAAACTTCCAATTTCTACAAATGACGCTGAAACCTATCAAATCACGTCCTATTGACCTCAAATTTTGCACACAAGTCATAAATGATATAACAGAGGTATTTCAATTTTTCAGAATTGGGTTCCAACCCCGATATCAAAAGTCAACCCCCCGATCAAACTTCTCAAAAATTCGACTTTCGCCATTTCAAGCCTAATTCCTCTACGGACCTCCAAAAAATTTTCCATGCGTGCTCCTAAGTCCAAAATCACCATACGAAGCTATTGGAACCATCAGAATTCAATTCCGAGATCATTTACATATAAGTCAATATGCGGTCAACTTTTCTAACTTAAGTTTTCAATTATGAGACTAAGTGTCTCATTTCACCCCGAAATCCTTCCGGACCCAAACTAACTAAGCTGGTAAGTCATAAAATAATTATAAAGCATAAATTGAGCAATAAATGAGGGAACGGGGTTATAATACTCAAAACGATCGGTGGGGTCGTTATATTCTCCCCCACTTAAATATACGCTCGTCCTCGAACGTGCCAAGAGTTGTTTCCAAGCCACCAAATCATTATTATATCTTACCATGCACGAACCCGGGGCTGATCCCACGTCACCCTATTCTATATAGGCCTGAAAACACAATACAACTGAAAAATCGTTAATTTAACCTTAGCCCATAAACTTTGAACCCAAATTTCCAACATCCAGAATTCTTTTCAAGACACGAATCTCATATCTACACATTGTATAAGTCTGAACAAGTTGTATCAAGACATAACCATAATCCCATATATAATCACGTAACATACTACGTAACTCACATGCTCGCAGTACCATTCCCGATCACAGTAACTACTCAAACCAATCATTACTAGTATTAAACACCATATCAACCAAAATCTCATTCCAAAACCTTCGTACACTGGTGATAATGACAGAAACACGCGGAATCTCATGACCCCTTATTAGATCAACAAGTCATGGAGCTCTTTCGCCCCAATCAGAACCATAATCACTTTCTAAGATGACTTTCAATATTATCCTTCCGAATATACTGTAATCAAACCTGATAATACCCATTCTAGGTCTAATGATCATATATTATTAAACAAAACTATCCCACAGACAAGTCACACCAATATAACTCAAGCCACAACTACGCAACCTTGTACCCAAAATAGAAGATGTCTCAAAGTAGAGAACCGTATTGTAAGTTCAACAAGCATCATTAGCACAACAGCTCCCAAAGAAGTAACCATACCTTAACACCACCAATCAAATTCATACTTCGTGTGCACTATATCCTTCAAAATAATAATTTAATCATTTCATGATTTTTCATATTTTCATAAAGTGTAATAGCCGCATTCAAGAAATTTTCTTATTCGAGTCATCCCCGATATCAACCGCTGCAAGTCATAACTAATTAACAAGTATGCCTCGGACCAAAACCAATACCGCACATAATTGTGCAATCAAATCGTAGATAGCAGACTCCCTCACTTGGCTCAAAGTCATATAACAAAATATCTGATAACTCATCATACCCATACTCTACTATTGTCATAATCCCACAGTCAATTCCACAAAAAGTTTTCACACGCTCAGGTAACACAAACCATAAAATACCTCAAATCATCTACTAAGCTCGTCTTCATTCTTTTAACACTCAAGTTAACTTTCTCAACCATATTCAAATTCAAATCTCAACACACATGCCCCGCTGGCAGAAAAGAAACTCTCCACTCACATTATAAGGAACACACCTACGTAGATTACTCCACAGGAGATAACCCACCTGCTTAGCCTCAAATTAGCATCTTGCTATACCCTTTCGCATCCACAATTACCATGGAATCACTTAATATTTCTGAGTTTGAACTCATAAAAACGACATGAAAATCTACTTTGCTCCACAATTAAACAGCATGACAGATCCCTCAACACACTCACAACTCAAAACTGTACGTCACATCAAAACAGGAATCAAGTACCCAATAGCAGACTCTTGAGTCACAAGTAAACTTTATTCGTCCCATTCAACCACCCATCGAGTCACAAATTCCACTCGTAGGGATACTACTGACGCATAAGTCCAAACGCACAAGTTCTCACATCCGAACCTACCGAGCTTAAGCTGCGGTCTAACCCTGGCCTCAAGTCCTCCAGACTGGCCCATCACCAAAAACACAGAATACTCATCTCGAATCTCTTTCATGGAATCACAAGCTGGTGATGCACAACTAATACCGAGCGCTCACATGCGCACACGAATGAGTGAAAAGAATTCAAAGAGTTATGTTTTAAGCTGAATCAATTCCACATGATAGAATATAAGAAAGTAAAATTTTCCTAAGGGTTCGGCAGCCTCTCGAAGATAAGTATAAACGTCTTTGTACTGATCCGCAAGACTCTACTAAACTAGCTCATGACTTATGAGATCTATGTAACCTAAAGCTTTGATACCAACTTGTCACGACCCAAAATCTCACCTGTCGTGATGGCACCTATCTCAATACTAGGCAAGTCGACAATCTCAATAAACCACTATATCTTTTAAGTTTGAAAACATAATTATTAAATTCAGCGGAAGAAAACCTCACAAACACAAATATAAATACTCCAAAAACCCGGTGTCACTGAGTACATGAGCATCTAATATAAATACAAAGTCTGACTAATAAAACACTGTCTAAAAGTATAGAACAATACAATAACTGAAAGAAAGAGAGACAAGGTCAGCGGACTCCATGCAGCCTTGATAGTCTCCAACTGATAGCACTCTAAGATCTAACAGTCGTCGTATCCGAATGCACTTGGATCTGCACACGAGGTGCAGAGTGTAGTATGAGTACAACCAACTCAATAAGCAACAAGACTAACCTCTAGGCTGAAAGTAGTGACGAGCTCCGCAGGTACAATCCAGTATAAATAATAACAATACAAAAATGTAGGCATGCTTTCAAGTTCAATCGTTGCTTTTAGTACAAATAAAACAGATCAATTCTGAACAATACGAGGAATATGACATCTTTGTATCTACATGCCAATGTACATACTGTATGTGATGCACCTAGTGAAAACTCCATGTACTCACAATCTAAAATACTCAATTACTCAGTATTGTATATGGCCAATTCAGCCCAGGGAAGATCCATCCCAAATATATATGTATATCTATCAACTGACAGTCAGTCACTCAGTACTGTATAAAGCCAATCCAGCCCGGGGGAAGATCCATCCCCAAATATCAATGATTCGGACAAGATTCATGTCCAGGAAAGATCCATCCCTCAATATAAATGCTTCGGGAAAGATCCATGCCCAGGGAAGATCCATCCCTCAATATAAATGCTTCGGGCAAGATCCATTCCCAGAGAAGATCCATCCCTCAATATAAATGCTTCGGGCAAGATCCATGCCCAGGGAAGATCCATCCCTCAATATAAATCAACCGCGCTCACTGGGGGTGTGTGCAGACTCCGGAGGGGCTCCTTCAGCCCAAGCGCTATAAATCAACTACGCTCACTAGGGGTGTGTGCAGACTCTCGGAAGGGATCCTTCAGCCCAAGCGCTATATAAAGCTTATATAGCCTACTGCGGCATGCAGTCCGATCCCATAATAATAATAAAACTTATAAGTCCTGCTGCGGTGTGCAGCCCAATCCTATAGTAATAATAATATATATAAAGCCGATATGACCTGCTGCAGGCGGGCTGCTCCGATTCAATAAATATCTTCACAATGGATGAGCATGAAATGTACATTTTAAAATAATTAATTCAATAGCAACACCACCCTATGGGTCACAAAATATCGACACATAGTCTAAACATGATTTTTATTTTGAGCCTCAGTTCAATTCCTCTAACACGTGTGACATGTTCAGATAATAACATGATTCTTTAACTTTTACAATTTTGCAGAATTTATTCAAGTCACAATTTTAATAGTGCACGTCCACACACTCGTCAACTATCATATGCGTCACCTCCAAATAATTCATATAACACAAATTCGGGGATTGATACCCTCAGAACCAAGTTTAGAAGTGTTACTTACCTCAAATCATGTAATTCTTTACTCCGCTAGGCCTTGCCTCGTAAATTTGTCTCCAAACGCCTCGAATCTAGCCAAAATTTATTCGATTCAGTCAATAAAATTTATTGAAATTAATTTCATAAGAAAATACTAATTTTCCAACAAAATCCGAAATTTAACTCAAAAATCGCCTGTGGGGCCCACGTCTCGGAACCCGACAAAAGTTATAAAATCCGAAAGCCCATTCAACTACCAGTCTACCCATACCAATTTTACCAAAATCCGATCTCAACTCGACCCTCATATCTTCAAATTCGACCAAGAGGGTTTTCTAAATTTTCCCACTTAATTCACTAATTAAATATCAAAAATAACCATGGATTCGGGTAATTTAACCAATATTAAGTTAGAAATACTTACCCCATTGTTTTCCTTGAAAATCTCCCGAAAATCCTCTCTCCGAGCTCCAAATCGGTAAAAATGGTCCAATTTTCAGAACTTAAACTCTCTGCCCAGTGATTTCTTCTATGCGATCGCGGACCAAGTCACGCGATCGCGAAGCACAAATTTTCATTGCCCAAAAATAACTCTACGCGATCGTGAAGCACAGTCTCTGCAAGCCTACACGATCGCGAACCTTCTCACGCGATCGCGAAGCATTAAACGCGTGGCACAGCTCCTCCCTCCGTTCCTCTTCGCGAACGCGGCCTAGCCCACGCGTTCGCGATGCACAATCTGGCCAAACCAATGCGATCACGGATGCCTTCACGCGATCGCATAGCACAAAATCTCACAACTCCAACTTAGCCTACGCGATCGCGGACATTCTCATGCGATCGCATAGAAGGAACCCAGTGACAGAAAACCAGCATTCTTCAGCTGGAATGCAAAGTCCAAAATTGATCCGTTAGCCGTCCGAAACTCACCCGAGGCCCCCGAGATCTCAACCAAATATACCAACAAGTCCTAAAACATGATGCGAACTTAGTCGAAACCTCAAATCATACCCAACAATGCTAAAATCATGAATCATACCCCAATTCAAGCCTAATGAACTTTGAAACTTCTAATTTCTACAAACGACGCCAAAACCTATCAAATCACGTCTGATTAACCTCAAATTTTGCACACAAGTCATAAATGACATAACGGAAGTATTCCAATTTTTCAGAATCGAGTTTCGACCCCGATATCAAAAAGTTAACCCCCGGTCAAACTTCCCAAAAATTCGACTTTCGCCATTTCAAGCCTAATTCCTCTACGGACCTCCAAACAAAATTTCGGACACGCTCCTAAGTCCAAAATCACCATACGGAGCTATTGGAATCATCAGAAATCAATTCCGAGGTCGTTTACATATAAGTCAATATCTGGTCAACTTTTCCAACTTAAGTTTTCAATTATGAGACTAAGTGTCTCATTTCACCCCCAAATCTTTCCGGACCCGAACTAACTAACCTGGTAAGTCATAAAACAATTGTAAAGCATAAATTGAGCAGTAAATGGGGGAACGGGATTATAATGCTCAAAATGACCGGTCGGGTCGTTACAGAAGAACTCATAGGGAAAGGACATAACTATAATAACCTTTTTTGGACTACAATAACTTCTATGTTAATTTTTAATATTTAAAATTTTGTTTATTTAATTCTTATTAAAAATATGTATGAAGGTTTGATAAAATTAATTTCATAAGAATCCTCCGTATTGGTAGTACATTATCACTCGATAATATCCAATACTAAGAAAAAATAAAAGTAATCTTAAATGGACTACATAAAGCGTTGAAATTGAGAGAAAAAATCCCTACGATAATATATTTTTATATTATATTTGAACTTCTTTCCTACTCAAATAATATTTTGTTATTATTAGTTTCTCGTGTAATATTGAAAAATATACCTAATTATTAAAGAACAACTAAGAATTTTTTTAAGAATATAAATATATAAGAAAGAGAAAGAAAAAGGTTGGTAAGAGTCAATACCACTAATAATTTTACAAACATAAAGATCTAAAAGTGGAATGTCAGATCGGTCTTTTTACTCTTTAAAAATAAAATTTATGGTGGATAAAATATAATTAGTATTAAATATTAAAAACAAGAGATAAATTAACATTAAGAATCTGAATCAACAGAAAATAAATTATTTTTTATGTTAAGACCAAACAATCAAAATTTCAATTAATTATTTAGCAAAAAAAATCATTGTAATTATTTTTTAAATTCATCATAAGAGTAAAATTATTTTTTAAGTTAAAAAAAATATCTTACATAAATTTATTCTATAAAAAGAGTGTTAGAGATTAAATACATAGTATTAAAAAGGCCATACAAGTGATTGAGGAAGTACAATCAAAGTTAAATCCTTAACAAAAATAAGCTTTCAAGACTATATTATAAAGAGTCGATTCTGGTATAGCGGGATTATCCTTTGTAGATGCCTCCGCCGGAATCGGAATAATATTTCTATGTCATGCATTACTTGTAAATGTCAAATCAAGAGGCATGATACTGTTAGCAATAATAACAAGTGGTTGTACCATCAACGATTTTGTTATGAGGTCGTACAACTCACTTTAGATTTGGTATACCTCTTCAAACAATTGAAATAACCATCACAAATATATCAAAGCAGAGCAATAGTGCTAAATTTATAAGGAAAGCTAAATTGATAATATGGGATTAAGGACTTATGGCTAAGCGTCAAAGAACCAAAATAATTGCCTAGAGTTTTAGAGATATATTGGATATCAATAAACCGTTTGGTGGAAAAGTAATAGTTTAGGAGGTGATTTCTGTTATGTACTATCAGTAGTTCCGAAATCGACGAAAGCAGAGACTGTAAAAGCTAGCTTGCCAAAACTATACTTATGGCCTCAAATGAAAAAGATTCAAATGACAAAAAATATAAAAGTAAGAATAGATCCAACATTCAGTGACAGTCGAAAATGAAGAAGAGCACCCAATAAAAAATGATTTGGTTCTTCCAGAACACTTGGTTATCAACCCCAAGGGTAATGGTAGTGCATTTAATAAGAAAAATACTTTCATTATTAGATTAAAATGCATTTCGTGCAAATTAAATGATAGAAATTAAAGAGCTATCTTAGCTAGCAGAAACGAATATGTTGATCAACGAAATAAAAGGTTGATTGCTAAGTTTTATGGTATAAACAAAATATTTTTTAGTTTTGACTCAACAGAAGATGATCGATACCAACCATTACTACCAAGAAGAATACTTAAATATCAAATGGCTTTCCACCATCAAGGTTTGTTGTCAAGTTTATTGTTTCTTACGTATATTAGTGACACTGTATATATAATAGACTAAGTTAAAATTGATCTTCCATTGCATATATAGGTTGATTTTGAAGAAAAATATGTTTGTCATGCTACTGAAAAACTTACTCCGCCGAATAGCTTATATAATATTACACAGTTAGTATATAGAAATTTTGACAATAAAGTCATCCATGTAGAAATTATGATACTGGTCAAAGTACTTCTAAGTATGTGTTTATCCCCGAAATCAACTTTCGTCTTCTAAAACTAAAGAATATCCTTTTTAATTGTGGATATGTTTATGTTTTATAATTATAATAAATAAAGCGCAAGGAAAAACATCCTAAATATTGGACTATATTTACAACAATATATTTTCTTGCACGAATAACTATATGTTGCACTTTCAAGAGGGATATTAATATCAACAACAAGAGTTCTGGTTATGGCAGAACAACCAAAGCATTAGAAGGAAACATGCACAAAAAAACATCATCTACAAAGAAGTGTTCGGTAAAATACCATCATATTAGATACCTTTAAACGACAATACATAATTATCTAATTAACATGTCTAAATTGATCATTTTTGTAAGTTCTGATGATGTACTTTCATTTTGAATTCACGTATTATGTTAATGTAATAATATTTTTCGACATCTAGATGATTGTTGAATTATTATGTATAAAATTTCTCATTAATTAAATTTTTTTTCTTCATATAAATAAATATTTAAACCATCATGTGTTATTATTAACGTGCAACACACGTTTATTGATACTAGTATATTTATATGTCGGTTTGGTTCGAATTTTTTTACTCAATACCAAACCAAATCAAACCAGGCCTCATCGGATTTTTTAATTGGTTTGGTTTGACTTTTCGGTTTGGCGCGGTTTTCCGATTCAGTTTGTACACCCTGAGGCTATGTGAAAATTAGCCAAATAGAATCGAGAAAAAAAAAACACACAAAGCAGATAACAATTTGGATCGCTGAAGGTATATCATTACTCAATACATGTTTTTCAAAATAGAAGCACTATGAACTGCTAACATAAGAGAGATGAGATACTGATTTGTCAAAGGTTCAATTCACGAAAATATTGGAAGAAAACAAATAGAAGCAACCTCGAGTCTTTAAAAATGGAGTTGATAGAGATCCTCAACACAACTCCGATCACCCTCAGGAACATCCTTTCTATTCAAATGCAACACTTCAAACTATCACTTTCGACATACTTTTATTCTGTTTCCATTTCATACAAATAGTAACGTTAGGGTCAAATCCACCAGAATCATCAATCATTGACTAAGAAATCATGTACACACTGCTGGTGTTGCTCCTGGCAATTATTTTGTGGATAAACAGTGTAGAATTTGGGCTTATATTGGCAGGAATGGTAGGTGCTAGATCCACCACAGCAAGCGAACCCAACTCCATTAGATCAACTGTTTATTGTCTTGTGACTTACTCGTGTGCCCGGGTTTCATATTATCGGGCCTAGTTGCATCTCCACGACCAAACCACAGCTTCATGCTCTATGCAAGTCCAAACAAATACCAGTAGATGAACAAGTAAATTCCATAGCATTTGTAATCCGACATTTACTAATGCAGATAAAAGTATATCCTCACAAGATTCACAAATATGTACCAAAAAACTGTATGCAACCAAAATGGTATTTTACAGTAAGAATTAAGGTCAAATGAAACCAAGAAGTGAAGTCCAAGGGAATTTAAAGTTGCAAAATATTAAGCCCCACTGCAGATTATTGAATAAGCCCATACAACACCAAGGTGGAAACTGGAAAACCATCAGTTTTTTGGATGTCTATCGACAAGAATAAATCAAGGATGAACATTTAAGTACTTGCGCAACAATTATAAGGTTCCATACCCTGGACTAGAGCTTCTTCACAATCTCTTCATTTGCACGCTTGTAGTAAGTCATCCTTTGTGTAGCAGCCACGGCTTCTTCATACTTCCTATGTTGTAAGGCGTTTGCAAAAGAGATAGATGATTGTTCGAACTTTCCCTGTATCTGCAGAACAATGAAGTAGAGTTAACGGAGATAGAATAAGTAAAGCCAAGCTCATTGCAGACTTACATCAACAAATATGGAATAAAATATTATTAGAAATAGGCATGGATAAGAGTTACAACAATTGCAAACCTACACAAATGCCAAAATACCAAAATAAAAAATGTCCAATTAATTCCTTCTTTATTATGTTTGCACAAGTGAAACTCGTAAAAGTCTTTACTTTGTCGTAGTTAATTTCACATAATAAAAGTGTGAGATGGCTATATGAGAAAATTCTTCTAGTGACTGACCAGAGGAAAGGAGGAGTAATTACAGAACTAATAATATTATATCAGGGTATTGTCAGTCAGCAACAACCACTTGATAACACTGCGGCTTGCTTGGGCATTTAATATATGACTCATATCAGTATAGCAATCTGACCTTCACCGCAACCAGAGCCAAAAAACTAAGTGGAGGAGAAAAGGAAAGAGGAAAACTGATAATTTCTCTGACAGCTATCAGAAAAAGAGTTAGGTTCTTTAAACGCTTATACTACTGGGTTCCTTTTGTACCTCTCCCTGAATTTGTTTTAGTGCCTGAGAGTTAGCAGCCTCTTCAACAGTTTCTCTGAGTTCCATAATCTGCAGTTAAAATCTGATGATTAACAGTTGGAGAAAAAGATTTTAGGCAAGCCATGGGAAGAGAAGCACGGTTAGCACCTTTACGAAGATCAATTAAAAGAACATACCATTCTGCCAAGATAAATATCAGATAAAAATGCTAAATTTATTCCAGGAAATAACAAAAGTTTTAGTGCCAACTCTTCTCTGCAAGCATACAAATTCCTTCTGTATGTTGTGTATTCTTGGTAAGATTCTTGCTAGAGTTCTCACTTGCAATTTTTTTTTCTTATTGATGATCGAGGAATCTGCTTTTTCGAGTTTCAAAACTCGGTGGATCTGGGCTTCTCCTCTACCCGTCTCCACTTCAATACCAAAAACTTGGTTCACCAACCAATATTCAGAACTCTACTCAAATTTCAGTGATAAGATATTTCTTGTGTTCAAAGGTAAAAAGAGAAAGAAGCGCAGGCCTTAATGAGGAAAGGCACAAACGAAGAAAATAAATAAATATATACATATGTAATTGAAAAATAATAGCTATACATGCAGACAATTGTTACATGGGCAAAGAAAATTGAAAAGTTACAATTAAGTGAAATACTTATTGTTTAGTGATGTCCTCTTCAAATTACAGTCTGTGGATGATTATGGGTATGCCTCAATGCTGTGGATACCAACGCATTGCTTAAGCAGGGTGAAGAGCTCGGCCTGTTTTAGCACCTAGCTCCAGGGCTTAAGCGTGCTTCAAGCGAACCTTTAACTGGACATTTAAAGTTCTGTAATGCACCATCTTGCAACTTTAGAAACCAACAATAAATTAGTTAACTTTTTTGCTAAGGGAAAAAAAAGTTCATATGGCCAAGCCTATTCTATGTCACCACTGATTCAACACCTTCAAAACCGTAGGCAATGAATCAGCATAACCCCACTAAATGGGTAATGGCAAGGTACTACTCTACCACTAAATGGCTAATGGCGTAGAGCCATTTGGTCATTTTCCCAAATGCCTACTGTAATCTAATTTATGCTGTTACTGAGCACCCCACATGGAAGACAAGTATGGTTTGCCACATCCTCAAAAGTAAGCTTCTGTGTCAGAAAGCAGATGTTTCCCATTTTTCTTATCCTTTATATGGAGTTGGATAATTTCTTTGGTGCTTTAGGAGCTCAAATAACATGCAAGTATATCACGGAGCGCCACTCTTATAGAATCATATATGGCTATGGTGGCTTCTAGAAGACGTATCCTTTTACATATTTCAATATATCAAGAGCAGGATGAAAGTCGAAGATGTCAAAGCAAAGTGGGACCTTCACAAACGTTAAAGATGAGGAGAAGTCGCCAACCAGAAGAAGAAGCAGAGAAGTTGCAGACCGGGAGAAGAGGTACCACAAATTAATAAGAAAGATTAGAGAAAAAATAAGCTTAGACCAGGATAAGGTAAGTCTCAGATAAGGAGAGGTGAAAGAAGAAGATATGCAAAAGCCTTTATTTCAAAAGGCCTAATTTTCTATTTCCTCCTCTTTTCCCCACTGTATTCTGGTCGGATGGGTTTCAGCAGAACAGAGTGATCGCTTCTCTGTGATCACTTAACGCCTCACAGAAAAGAAGTGAAAACACCCACCTTGGTGCACTTCCATGTTTCAGGTGATGAAGTGCTCTATTCTTCAATACATGAGTGGTAATTCGAAAAGAGAAGAAAATACAAGGTTCAAAAGCAACAGGTCATGAAGCAAACGTGATAGAAAAAACGTCTTTCCTTCTGCACTAAAATGCCTTCTTCCCATATTACACCTCTCATGTGAAAAGAGAAGCAAATAGGAGAAATCTACAATCGCAGCACCTCATAGCAAAAATAATTTTTGACTAGAACAGGGAATACGAGAAGCAAATTACAAGCTCCATCATAACACATCATATTGTATAAAAAACAACAAATAACCATTTGCTAGAAGTTAAGTTTTAAAACATGTCAAATTACTTCAGTCAGCCCCACAAGTTTTTCCTTACTTTCCATCATTCACATCTTTTATTGATCAGCTGCCTATATTCTTCTTTCTAGTTGCTTTCGTTAGATAAAGAGGAAAGGAATACCCCAAGACGCATCCCTTTTTAATATTTTCAACTCTAACTGTAGTATCTGTCAACTCCAAACATAACAAACAACAAATAACCATGTGAATTTCATCACGAGATGGAAAACGAGTTATTCAAGTTACTGAGAAATCATACTTTCCCTCACAGATATTAATGAATTACTCCATCAAGAGAGTTGGAATTTTCAAAGATTTGTTACAACAAAATCCTCCAACTGAATTCACATTACTCGTCAAAAAGAAAAAAGAAATTCTCTAACTGAAAATTGTTGGAAGTGGCTAAAGGTGGAGGAGGAAATAGTGACTCCCTATTGGGGTCCCGATAAATCTAAAGCCTTAAACAACAAAGGTAAAATGGCACCATAGTCTAAGTTGCTCGGACTTGAGTGCGGGCGTCCGATACAGGTGCCAATCTAGAAGTCGGATCCTTCATTATCTAAACTTTAGGATTTGGGGGTACGGATACAGGTGCAGGATTCGCCTAAAAATAATTCAAATATCTAAAAATAGAGTTAAAAAAATATATCTAAATTATAAGACATTATGTGAAAAATTTACAAGGTATTCCGAGAAGGAGAAAATATTGATCAAGAGGAAAGGAGAAAGACTGACACAGAAATTTCTATATACAAGGTATTCCATTTTCATCAATATCACCCTAGCTTTTATTTTGATTTCAAAAATCATTATATCTTACTAGATCCAGTACGGATCCCACACTCACGTCGTGTCGACACCGGTACAGCACCGAAAGTAAAAAGTCTGAATAACTTAGATCATAGTACGGATTTGTTGCAGTTCTAAGTAGGATTTTTGCTTCTGGAAAGAATTTTCTACCCACTTCGAACTCTTTCTTTCACAAATTTGCCTCCAAACACCATTACATTTTTGTTATCATTTTTTTCCCCTCCAACTCAAAAAAAAAAATAGTGACTCCCTATTTGGAAAAGCTGAAAAGAAAACACAAAGTAATCAACCCATACCAAGCCACTATGACCAAAGCTTTACCATAACAAGGGAGGGACAAAAAGCACAAGTTTGAACATAAGATGAAAATAATATTCATGTTAAAGGTATTGAATGCCAATTTCTATCTTAGATTTTAAAAAAAAAACAATATGTCCTAAAAACAATTAACAGCAGCACTTCTCAAAAAGTAAATCCAGAATAACAAACTTTACCTCAGCAAGCAACTCTAGGTCATCAATCCTTTCCTCTTCATCCACATGCACACCTTCCAACTTCAGCTGGAAGCCAGGAAAAAACAACAAAAAAAAATATTTACTGACACTTGGTAGACCACAATCCAAAACTCCTATTACTTCTGCATCCAGTTATCTTGTCCTTATGTTGCCATTAAATTATTGATATTTTCTTCATTTTAAATATTTCAATGCAGATTTTCAAACTTTATTCTGAAAGAAAAGGGAAGAAGGAAAAAAAATGAAACCAAATGCAATTGGTCAAAGTAACCACTCATTTCTTGCAATTTTCCAGAGGCAACAGAACACATAAGTCAGGATATGAAATATGCTTTTAAAATTACACTATCTTCTTGTCCTTACAGTTTGTTAAGCATGTTTCAGCCTAAAAACATAAAAATAAAGAGCAGGTAGTATAGACGTAATCTTCTGTCAAAAATATATCATAAAAGACATTACAACTAAAGAAAAATATGTTTTGAACCAGTGAAAATCACCAACGAAAATGAAACTACAATAGCAATAAGTATGTATCAAATAATGGTAACCTACAATGTATATTGCCCTTGATAATGGGTCAGTTAGTGTGCGATAGGCATTGATCACACGAGCCGACTGTTCAGCAGCATACTCCTTCTCTTTCTAGCAGAAACAGCAAAAAAAAAAAAAAAAAAAAAAAAAAGCCACAAGAAAATAATTTCAAAATTTCGGTGAATAGGGACCCCCAAAAAAGAAAAAACAAAGGGGAGCCTTAGAAAGGAAATTCACATATATATGTGCACAATGTACAATTTTATGAACCTCGGATTTCGTATGAACCAAGTCTGGATGTAGCTTCCTCTGCCAGTCTTTGTACTTGCGCTCTAGATTCTCCCCCTCAATTCCATATTTCTTCTCCCTGTAAGAATGCAGGGAATCTTTAGCATCTCAGTATCACCAGCCGTGGAAATAAAAGAAAAAATCTTCAATACGTGTAGAAAAAGAAATTAATAAGAAACACATCCCGCACTCTTTTAACAACCTTGAATATTCAGAACAATAGCAGCTCCTCTCCCTTTTGATATTATAAGTACAACGACACCCATGCTGAACAACCACCTATAATTAAACTTTGGTTTTTCTTCTCTACGTCATATTTATATTTACTAGTTTTCCTCCCAGAATACCAAACTAAGAGCTGCTTCTTGAAAATTAATCAGCCACAGAGATTCAGTACCTCATAAACTCTTAAACCTAACACTATAGAGACTACAAATATGAACACGGTCATAGTTCTAAAGCTACAAAAAAGGAACCTCCGTGAGTTATTACTGTAACCTTATGCTCCATGAATAAGTATGATATTGATAGAGACTGACAATTATAGCAATAACAACACCATATGGTATATAATCAAGGAACTTACAATCCAAAAATGTGGAAATAATCAACAGATTGATCGACAGGCTGGACGCAGCCACAAGCATTGCAAACCAGAAACGGCGTCGTAGTTGACGAAACAGCATTGCAATTCCAGCAAATAAGCTTCTGAGCAGCTTCGGAACAGAAATGGAATCTTCCAGAAAAGTCATAACGTTGAGGAAACTGATCAACTTGTGGAGAAATTGAAGAAGAAACAGGAAAATGCAATTGGGACGGAGAAACAGAAAACGTCGTTATTTCCCTTCTCAATAGCGCTACTGGGAAGGATGTTAAAGTCCGGAGCTTCTTCGTCCACATTTCTGGGGTTGGTCTTGACAAAGCGTGGCAGCAAGCGGTGATGAACTTACAGAAGCAAAGAAGGCGGTGACTCTATATATGGGAAGTAACATTTGGTAAATTCGACATTTGGCCAAACTTTTAAAAGCTTTTCTCCAAAATATTTTTCAAAAAGATACTTTTCACGACGAGGAGCAGTTGGTGTTTCTAAACACTTTCAAATATATTTTTGAACAGGAGTGTAGTCAAACTTTTAAAAAATATTTTTAAGTGTATTTTTCTTTACTTTTGAAAGAAACTACTTATTCTACTTTTACTCAAATATATTTTTTGTCCTTCTTAAATTTTGGCCAAATACTTAACTTTAAAACAATAGTATTTTTGCCCCAAGAAAAGTATTTTTTTTTTGCCAAAAAGAAGCTTTGCCAAACATACCAGTAATCCAAAAACTAAATTAAAATGCGAGAATTGTTCAAGAAAAGCAAGTATTTTATTAGAACCCAATGTCGGACTCTAACAATATATGCTACATGTCTGAACAGTTAAGAAATTCCCTAATCACATTTTTCTAAACAAAGCCTGAAAGATGTGACATCCTTTGCTTAATCTTTTGTGGGTACAATAGCAATGCCAAATTCACTAAAGGAGATCCTGATATGCTGGGGAGGACAAAACGTCAACAAGCAGCTAAAGACCAACTATAAAGGGAGACCAAAAGCACTCTACTTTGTGTTTTTTCTGAGTACTAGCTATGATGATTAATGAAATTCTTATTAACATTGTTTCGGTTCTTATCTCCTCGAGTTGATTAAGCAACTTCTGTAATGAAGTTTCAAGAGTCGATTAATCATTAAGCTACTTGAAACAGACAAAAAGTTTCAAATCTTAGTCTTGAGATCTGTAAAGTAACCTAAGATGCTCAATGGATAATCAACTTTATTCCAACTTCTCTACATTATTTAGAATATTGCTCAATGGTTAAGCGACTTTACGAAAGTCACTTATCATACAGTACTAAATTTAAGAATCTAGAATCTAGTGCAGTTAGAATGGCTTGTTGAAAGTGACAGTTCATATAGTATTATTCTGAAAATTTTCGGAGCAGCAATATAAAGAGAAAAAATTGACCAGAAGAACATTACTACTTGTGTATTCAAGAAAACATGCAATAGAAAATTGAGTACCATCTCACGTCCACGCAATAAGTAGTTTAAGTGACCAAGTAAATCATGATAAACCAGTATTGTAATATTTTTCTAACGAGAAAAAAGAAAGTTTTATACTTCTTTCCTCTTGAGAATAACAAGCCCAAAAAAAAAAAGAAAAAAAAAAGAAAATACACACTCCGCCTTATTTCCTTTTCTTATATTAGCTCTTATAATTCTGGTACCGTGGACATAAAGTTACATTGTAATACATATGATCATGTTAGTTACATTGTATTGTACAGAACACTCTGGTATTGACCTTAATTTCATTAAGAATTTTACAGCCGTAATAACAGGTAAAACTATGTTTTTTCGTTCCTATAAAAAAAATTGTTCAATCTCAACCCATGACCTGTCCCGGGAGAAAATACAAGCAGCAGTAAAATGGTAGCTTTCTTTTCCTTTTACCATTCTCTTTTCCGTGGACGCTATCTGCATGGACAGCCGTGACGTTATCTTCCTTTGTTTGGTCTACTGAGGTATGTACAGCAGTATGGTGTTCATCGCCCAAGGTTTCAACATAATCATCTGGTGATGCAGGAGCAATCTTCTTGTTGTGGGTAGCTTCCCTCGTGCACAGACTAGAACTTGTACGCCTGGAAAGTTTATACACCAATTTTTTAGATATTAATAGATTAGAAGAAGATATGATCAAACGCATAGTAATCAAATCATGCCATTTCAACAAAAATTTAGCGTTGCAGAACCTTCTCTGCATGCATAATTCGAGACGTTCAGACGAAGTTGCAGAAATCTAAGGTTTTTACTAAGCTAAGTGACGATCTCTTTGCCGTTTCTATGTACTCATTTGGCAAATACATATTTAACTTCTTGGAAACCAATTTGGCACGTTTGGTGTAGAATAAATAAGCTTAGCATCACCCATTATTTCAATGTAGCCTCTTGCTATTAAGCAAACAAAATTTACCTGGAACTGTGACTAGCAAAGCTGTTCCTGTGTTCGTAAGGGGTCGCCTCTGACAATTCCTTTTTTGGTGAATCAGCACAAGCTCTGCCACTTCCATGAATTCGATCAGTTTCTGATGATTTTGAATTTTTCTGACCATCCTCCTCTACACCTACATACTTAACAGTAGTGTTGCTGGGAACAGATCTAATCTCCAAATTATATCCAAAATCCTTTATGATAGAGATAGCCTTCTCTAAAGTTCCCAGAGCTTGTCGGACCTCAGAGCTAATCAAAACCTTCTTGTTGTTGGCAGGCATGTGCACGACTTGATTAGCTGGATAATTGTGCGCTTTCTTGTCATTCTCATTTAAACTTTCAATCATTTCACTCGTGTCTTCATCAATTTCCTCAATTTCGCTATGAACTTTGTTATCTCCAGCCACAAAGTCGTCCTGCTGTGATGAACTGGTTAAACCATTATCGGATTGCACCATCTGTTCTGGGCTTTTGACTTCGACATTTGTTTGTGTTCCTTGATCCACGTGAACACAGGCGTCTCCTATTGGGTCTTGGAGTTCTAAAGCACCATTGCCATCTCTTGTCCCTTCATCAAGTCGAAGAGATGCATCTTTCTTCAAGTCTTTTTGCCGTCCCAAAGTCTCACTTGTCCCTTTATCAAGATTAACACATATGTCTTCCTTCAACTCTTGCAATTGTAAATCCCCATTGCCATTTCTTTTCTCTTCATCAAGCTGACACACATCTTTCTTTAGGTCTAGCAGTTCCAAAGCCGCATTTCCATTACTTATATTATCTGAATAAAGAGCTTTCCGTATTCTAGCATATAGTGGATCTTTTAGAGCGTTGCTGAAATCTTCGTCACCTTTGGCTACTGAAGCTACTTCCTGCAAGAAAAATAGTATATTATAATTATTATCCAGAGAACACAAATATTGATTTTATCAGATCATCGTATTTCACAAAAAGAAAAATCAGAAACAGAAGTGGGAACTGAACTGGCATTAACCTTTTTATAAAGCTTGAAACCAGCACCTACGAGCTGCCTTGAAACAAAATTGATGAATGAGGGAGGAACAAAGTCCAGTTTGATATCCATGTTTGCTATAGTCCTGTTAAATTTAAAAGCAGAAAAAGAGAGTTCATAATAAAATAATAGGAGCGACAAATTCTTTTTAACACTGAATTTGATGTCACTCTGACTATCCTACGCCGCTTATCGCAGCATTAGGCTTTTCTTTCTTTCCAATAACTAGGTACTTTTTCATCAAAGAGAAGTAGGTGATCACGATTATACATCTACTATAAACAGTATCTGATTTATAAAACAGTATTTGGTTAATGTTGTATCCTGTCTTGTTGCACATAAAAGCACTGAATCAAGAGGAACGTTCTCCCTTTTGCCAAAAGTATCAGCTCTAAACATTTGCAGAACTACTGCTAACCACCAAAAAAGAGGAGGAAACCTTTTTTGGGCTTCTAGGACTTCATTTCATCTCTGTCTTCGTCTTAGCTGTTTCAGCTTTCATTGGTCGAAGAACCCGTTGAATGTTGACCAAATTGGGTAAGACTCTTGTCACTGACACAGGTGTCATGTCGACATTCTAATTCCTTCGGTTCTTTAGGAGCTCAAACAACATGCAAGTACATCACGGAGCACCACTCTTAAAGAATAATATATTGTTATGTTGGATTCTAGAAGAGTAGTCGTTATATTATTGCATATTTCCAATATATCAAGAGCAGGACATACTCCAAGAATCTGTGCAACATAGCTGGCAATGCAATTTATATGAACGTTCTCTTTTTTTCAATATGTAAATATAGGAACTCTTTGATAAGAAAATTTTAGTCAGTAAACAGGACCATCTTGTACGAAGAAATATTAGCTTATTACAACCAAAGCTCTCAACGTATTGAGTGGAAGAATCATGTTTCAATACCACTGGAACCTACTTAATAGCCATATCATCAACTTCAGCTAGAGTTAGAACTTTTTAGAGTGGAAGTCAAAATAGCGGGGTTGTTCCGAACATGGGAAATTGTGCTACCCATTCTCAACCTCCCCCCTCCCCCTCCTCCCCCCTCCCAACCTAATGAATTGGAGAAGGAACCAGATTACCAGAATAAAATTTTCAAAGATTTATTACTATATCACTTAAAGTTTCAACACTACAAAATCTTATATCCACAAACAGTCCTCATAGTTCCAAAAGCATCTTCTTGAAACCCCCCCCCCCCCCAACAAAAAAAATAATAATAATAATAAAGAAGTTGTAGTGCATGAGGCTAACACGAGAAAGCAAAAGGAAGCGTTCAAAGCTGAGCATACTGCCCATGTCAAGACTTGCTATGCCTGTCTATCTATATGTGATAAATATTTTAAATTTAATATAAAAGAAGTTCAAAGTTACCTGAAGTAGCTACGATTATCAGTAACTTTCTGGATAGCAAAACCTCCCACCACATCAATTCGTACTACATCCAGTGGAATTGGTATTCCATCTTTTGAAAAACCATGAGTGCTTCTATCAACACTATCTAAGTCAGAGATCTGGAAATAGAGCTTGCTTGCTATCAGTTGCTTTAATATTGATGAGAACAAATATGATAATGGAAATATAGATAGTTATCAAAGATATAATCATTGGCAAATGTCATGGACTTTCACAAACTTACCGAATTTAGAAGTACTACAATCAGACCATCTTGAAAGTACTCAAATACAAAGAAATGTATAAGGGCCTCCCTTGCTGACAACGGCCATGAAAGCTTCATCCTTTCTTCCAAGTAGTTAAACATATATCAGCACATTATTAGAGACATAATAAGAAGAACAAAATAAACATCTATGGACTGCTATAGGATGACAAACCTTACTAGACATATTTGTTCACCGTCTCTGACCTTCTGCAAGCACTCGGAGGCTACAATCTTGAATGTTGGAATTGTGGTTTGCGGCCACCTGATGCGAAAATGGGGTGTATTAACACAATTTGTTGCTTGACATTTATCCACAACGAGTTTTTGCATTGATAGTAGAAACGCACATTAAATAGAAGTGAAAAAGGATAAGTAGAAATATCCATTAAACAGAAGTGTCAATACAACATCAGACTATCCCTCAATCCCAAAATCGCTGGGACAATCCCTTGAACTAGTATTCAACGAACATTACTGTATCACCAATGGATATGTTAAAGATAATTTTGAACCTCTACTGACATTTTATTTAGCATTAAGCTTCTTCGAGCAGATCCATTCTAGAGCTTTCATATTCACATTTACTGCATTAAGTCTACCAGCAGCTTTAATGTGCATCATCACCTTGAAAAAAGGTAAGAGCAAATGCTCCCCAATATAGACAAAACCAAGAAATTCCGGTTGTGCTACAAATACACACATATATTTCTGTGTAGTACTTTTCTTAAAATATATATGTGCTCTTATTATTTACCTTTTGTTTGTGCATTAACTACTTGGGTTGTACAGGTAATAAAGAGTATCTCTGAGCGGATGCTGCGATACAATTGTACTTCATGCACAATTTCTCCCCGCTCCCCCTAATGAATTCACCATGAATGTCATTCTCCGTGAATTGCTTCAAAAGCCACCTATCCACCACTTCTACCAGTCTCATATCTGCCAACTTATACAATTTCTCTTACTCGAATGCTTGATTTCGAACTTATGCAAAATTTGCTGATACAAATGCAATACCACCATTACAGCTAAAATTTTATAGTTCAAGCTCTGCACCGACTCCAGTCCCTTTGTGCCAGAAAATGCGAACATTTGTATTAAGAGTTTACCCAGACAATTATTCTTTAGGACATCAAAAGTGTCAGATTTTTATATCCTTATTTCACTCGTTGCTTGTGAAGATTATTTAGAAGCAGTGCAGCAAGCAGCTGCCTAGAAACTGATTTTTGTTGCATGGTAAACATGAGACAGGCTGCTTAAGAGTCTTTAGCATACTGGATACTCACCATTTCTTGTAGAGCTCTGCCCCCCATGAGATGCATAAACCTGAAACAGCCATTTCTTATCTCAAAAGTCGTCCAATACTAAAGCAACACGAACTTTCTACATGACCTTGACTGATAACCACTCCAACAGTGAATAAAATAGTTGAGATTTTAATTTTATCTTACAAACATCTGCTGGGCCATCTACATAGCCTTCAACAAGGAGAGTATGGAAAGGAGTGCCTTCTGGTCCCTCTCGATACATAACACGGTATTCTTCAGTATCTTGTTTTACCTGCAAAAGATGGAGAAACCAGCATTGCTCTCATATTAAATAACAGATGAGGAGAAATATTTTTACAATACATGAATAGTAACACTAAAAATTTCTGGCTGTCCAATAAAGCATCAGGCTTTGGTGCTACTAAAAACGAGCAACACTGATGCTTCAAATAAGTTTCGGATCCACAATCACATTAGTGAGTCAAGATTTTGAGAATTAGAAAAAAGATAATCTATAAATGTGATAGATAGCCTACTTTCCAACCACCATGTGTTGCCTCAGAAGACTTTGACTTCTCACCATCAGTTACAGATGCACTCCTTAACATGCTCAGGAAGTTTGCCACTTCCTTGGTTCTTCTCTCAACTAGATTATCACTAGATTCTGCAAGAGAAAAGGGGATGGGGATGGATAAAGGCATCTCTGCTTAGTATGTTTAGATGATATAAATGTTTTAGAATTAGGCAACTACCTATCAAAGTAAAATCCATATTCAAAGTGACAGAACAAACCTTGAAGATCACATTCTGATGAGCGTAGCATTTGATTCTTGACAAGGGGCTTAAGTAAATCATTGTTTACAAGATCATGAGACGCCAGCGTCTGATCCAATCTATCGCGGTACTGAGAGATGTTACCAGTGTCCCTCATATTTATCAAGGAAAACAGTACTGTCTCCTCTCTAATTCTTAATCAATGAATGAAGTGATTTGGTATATCAAGTATGGAGGGACCTACAAATTTATGAAAAATCATGTTTCAGAAAAGCTTCTCAGTATAGATGTATTTGTGTAAGTTAGTCACGACAGGAATTTGAACTTTTGACAAAATAAATTTATTATTCAATGGATATATATCTATGCCATTTTTTTATTCAAAGTTAAATATCACACATAAAATGGATTAGATACTTTATCTGAAAATTTGTCAGCAGGGAATTCAAGCAAACAAGGGAAAGAGCAAATCTCAGAGTATCCGAACAAGGTCCATAGGTTTGGTAAACATATAATAAATGTTGGGCCATCCAAGCAACTCTGAGAATTTGTGTACATAACATAACTAAGAAGTGCCAAAAATTTAAGACGTATAGGTTAAATAAAGATAGACATTTAGTACAGCCTGATCAGATATATAAAGTTGATTAAATGTGCAACTTCAGGGAAGTTATACACCACCTAATTGACTTCAAATAGAAACTCAATAGCTATTTCTTTCCTATCCAAATCATTATCCATAAATGAATGATAGCAAATGATACTGGTTTCAGTTAACACTAACCAAAAAAAAGTTCCCAGCACCTACTAGTCCACAGATGCAGAAAATTCTAGATCCGCCACTGCCCACCCTCCTCAGACCCCACTCATATTGGGTATATTATTGTTGTATTGATTGGTGATATATATATTTGGTTAAACCCAGAAAGGATTCTGGGGTGTTGTATTATATCATGAACTCACAAAACAGAGGGGGGCTTGACCTGACCTCTGGAATACAACACAGATTGTTAGACAATCAATACAAAAAAGGAGACAGTTAACCACAAAGTCTCCAAACTAACTACTATACAATTAACTAACAAAAAAATTGGCTTTGTCGTTATCCATCAAAAGAGGTCCTTTAGCTTTCCCTGGTAATTGCTGAAAGGAATGATATACGGCTCCCTCAGTCAATGTACCAGCTAACTTAGCGAGATAGTCAGCCACCTGATTGGCTTCCCTATAGCAATGAGATATCCTGATAGTTGCTTGATCCAAAATCTGCAATGTGTTTTCGATGATGTTTCTGAGGAGAAGGTTGCTAGTGAGTCTATTTCTCAACATGTTTACCACAACCGTTAGAAATGCACCATAGCACATCTGTTATACCCGTTAGAAATGCACCAGATCCCTCCATAATGTACAGCTAAAGCTTCTGCACAATTGTGGTCCTTGCATTGTACAAGGATAGCAAATGCAAAGATGAAATCCCCATGTTCATTTCTGACAATTCCACCTATTCCTGCTTTTCCACTCTCCTTCGAAAAACTCCCATCTGTATTAATTTTAACTTCTCCAGAACCCGATTTCTCCCATGTGACAAATATACTTCTGGAGATTGGCTTAAGCTTCTCAACATCCTCACAGATTCTACTCCAAGGCATACTCAGTTTGCAGCTAGGAAATGCCCTTGCAATTGTAGTCTTAATAGTCCATAAAATTTGGTGTTCCATGCTAGAAAGATAGAATTTTTTTGTTCTCCATATCTACAAGCACACCTGCTCTTCCAGAGAATGACAATAGGTGTTATTTGTATGAGCATTTTATGGACGGGGTTCATGTATTTACTTTGCCACCAGCTATTGAGGAACTCCCTCACAACAGTTCTATGGTATTTGATTCCCAAAGGTTGGCCAAACCTACACCAGAGGAATTGTGCAGTATCACTCTCAATAAACAAATGTTGGATAGTTTCACCATGAGGAGCAAAACAACAAGAGTAATTAGTCACTAACTGGATTCCAAATCTACTAATGGTGTCATCAAAAGGAAGTTTTCCTTTAATCAATCTCCAGGACAAAAAGGAAATTTTAAAAGGTAGACATGAGTGCCAAACCTTACTGCAAAGGTAGTTAATCTGGTTGTGTTTCCTAATACTCTGCCAGGCAGCATAATTAGAAAAATGTTCATCCGTAGATGTCCTCCAAGTGATGAAATCAGGCCTGTTTCTATCTCCAATATCTATTTTGACTATGTGTTGCACCATCCAGTTTGGTAGAGTAGCTTGTAACTTCTGCATATCCCATCCCATGTCATTAAAAAATTCATTCACCTTGCTTTTAGGAGAAGTTTGTAGTGTTGGGCATAGATTAGCTAAGGCTCCTTTTTCCGACCAATTATCCCACCAAAAGCTACCTTCTCCATCTTGCAGTTTCCATGCCATATTAGGTTCTATTTTCTTTTTGATTTGCATAAAGCTCATCCAGTTATGTGAGTTCCCTGAAACTGCTACTTTGGCCACCGGGTGTGCTCTAATACAGTACTTGGCCTTAGTAAAGGTAGCCCAAAGAGTGGGTTGGGATCTGAATCTCCACCACCTTTTCACTGTAAGAGAATCACATATGTCAGTCATTCTTCTAACTCCCACTCCACCTTCCTCTTTAGGATAGCATAGGTTTGCCCAAGAACTCCAATGATAATTGTTTTTGTCCCCATTTGAGCCCCAAAAGAATCTGGCAAAGTGCCTCTCCATCAAGTTAAGAATACTTTTAGGAGGATTTAATGATGTCATGGTGTAGGTAGGTAGTGACTGCAATACATGTTTAATCAAGATTATCCTGCCCCCGTAAGACAGCATTTTCCCTTGCCATCCATTCAGTCTCTTAATTATTTTAGCCAACATGTCCTCAAAGTATTCCACTTTTTTCCTTCCCACATATATTGGACAACCCAGGTAGTGGAAAGGAAACTCCTTTTTCCAAAAAATCAGTTGCTTCTCTGATTTTGTTGATCCTGTTGGCTCCGGTTCTTGGTGCAGTAAGAAAAAAACTTTTATCCTTGTTAACCTTTTGACCAGAGTTTTTTTCATACCACTTTATCTGTTTCATTATAGCCTTGATGGATTTAGTGTTGCCACTACTAAATACCACCAAATCATCTGCATATGCCAAATGGTTGATTGTGGGACCTCGATCGTTCATTGAAAATGGGATGAAATAGTCACTATGATTGAGCTGATTCAAAAGTCTAGACAAAGACCTCTGAACCAATGATGAACAAAGAAGGGGACAAAGGATCTCCCTGCTTGAGACCCTGTGATGATGTGAAAAATCCATTTCTCGTACCATTTACTAATATAGAATACCACACTCCAGATATTAGTTTTCCAATCATTTCTATAGTTCTCATTGAAGCCAAATCTCCTTAGTACTGCCATAAGAAAAGGCCAAGACATTCTATCGTATGCTTTGGCCATATCCAACTTCATCACCATGTTTCCCCCTATGTTTTTCTTTTTTATGTCCTGGACAATCTCCTGAGCCAACTGAACATTCTCTGTAATGAGCCTGCCCTTCAAGAAGCCACTCTGATTCTCAGAAATCAATGTGGTCGGCATAGGATTTAGCCTTCTAGATATAATTTTGGTTATGATCTTGCTGATAAAGTTACTCAAGCTGACAGGCCTCAGTTCTGAGAAACTAGGGAAGCAATACTAGAAGGGTATGAGTGAAAACTTCGTCAATGTTCCCCCGTTAAAAAAACTCTGAACAAAATCAGTGATGTCATTTTTAATGATATCCCAGCAACTGTGAAAAAACCTCCCACTGAAACCATCTGGTCCACCACAACTACTGGCACTCATACTGAACACTGCTTTCTTGATTTCCTCTTCTAGTGGAGTGCATGAGATCGATTCACTATCTTCATCTGTAATGCAAATAGTAATACATTGAAGGATTCTATGGTCCAAGACGGGTTGTTTAAGATTGAAAAGATCTTCGAAGTGTTTTATAGCAGCTTTGGAGATGTTCTCATTTCCACTCACCCATTTGCCCCTCTTATTCTTGATTCTATGTAGTTGTAGTTTCCTCCGCCTTTCTCGAATCACTGCATGGAAGTACTTGCTATTACAGTCCCCCTCCTCAAACCATTTGATTTGAGATTTCTGCTTAAGTAATGATTCCTGCTTGTTGAGCCACATTATGTATTCAGCGTGCACCTTGTTCATTTCCTCCGTCCCTTGCTCAGTATTGTACAATAGGTCAATATCTTCCAGATTTTGTACCTTTGCTTCCCATTCTTCCACTTGTTCATATACATCTCCAATTGTTTCCCTAGACCACTGACTCAATCTTCTCCCCACCTTCTTGAGTTTTTATTGCAGCCTCCACATAGGGTTACCATCAAAATGGTGATCCCATTCATTTCTAACAATTTCAAAAAATCCAGGTTGTTTGATCCAGAAATCTAGGAATTTGAAGTACTTAATTCCTGTTTGCTGGTCTGTTTTGCATTTCATAAGCAACGACCTACGATCTGATCCCACTCTAGCAAGGTGTTTCACTGTATTAGAACTGTACTTTTGCACCCAAAGATCATTCATAAAAACTCTATCTAACCTCTTCCAGATTCTCTTGCTAGGTCTCCAATTATTGCACAAGGTGACATTGGATCCAATAAATCCAATATCGGCCATCCCACAAGAATCCATACATTCAGCAAAGTCAAAAACTTCTATAATTTCTATGTGGTCTGCCTCCTACCTTCTCCTCCGGATCAAGAATAACGTTAAAATCCCCTCCGACGCACCAAGGATCAGTAATTCTTGAATTTAAATTTTCCAGATTGCTCCAAAGTTCTTTCCTCTCAGCTGTAGTGCACTTAGCATACACAGCTGTAACAAAGAACCAATCAAAAGAAACATTCTTCCTAAATTTGAGAGTAATTTGTTGTTCATGGTCAGAGACTACAACAGCCTGACAGTTATCTTCCAAAAACACCAAATGTGCCCATTTTGATTAGTAGTACAGTGTTGAAAAACCAAAAAAATTCTTGTACCCCTCCACTTTATTAGCATTAACAAAAGGTTCAAAAATCGCTACCATATCAACTTTGTTTATATATACTAGTTTTTTAAGCCTATGAATTGCTTTCTTTTTTCTCACCCCCCTTATATTCCATATAATTGCACTAATCATAAAAGAATATTTAGGAGTTTTTGTTGTCGCCTCCCTCACCAGAAGGTTCTGCTTTGTTTTTGTTGTTCTTAGAGGATTCTTTTGTCTACTTCTCCCCCTTTTTACTGGTGAAACACCATTCCTTTCACATACTTCCTTCATGTGTCGATGTGCATGATCTTCATCATTGTGATTGTCATTATGTTCGGCCACATTCAAAGGGTCATTGATGATTAATTCAGCATGCTCTTCATCTGTTTCTTCCACAATTTCTTGTGAGCTTTGTGCATTAGGGAGTTGACCAAAAATATCAACTACCAAGTTTATTGGTGCCTGTTTTTTCACATAGGATGGAAGACTGCTGCTTGATTCAGAGACAACATCCTCCTTCCTTTGGTTTTTAGTAACAGAGTGTTCACAATCTTTGTCGTCCGGGCCCTTGTTGAGATGTTGCATACCCTCACTAAATTGCTCATGTGTACCTCCTCTATCAACCTCTTCCTCCTTCTTACTATTGATTGTGCCTTGACTGGATTCTTGGTCGTGCCCATTTAACAATTTCTCCCCAATATGTGAGCTGATTTTCTCCTTTTGATTGCTTCTTTTTCTTAACTTTGCCTTTTCCTGTGAAAGCAGAGGTTTAAACATCACCTTGACTTTCTTTTTCGGAGTTTTGTTTTGTTTCTTCTTCTTTTTCTTCTTCATGGCCATCCTAGCATTCATCGTAGTCACCTCCTCATCAAAATCAGCTCTTCAGAGATAATACACACGCTACCAAACTAACCTCATATAGGAAGCAAACAGCTTTTAGTTTTCAATAACTATTATTCATAACAAGGCTCACAGCAGTGGTTTAAGTTCAGTTCAATCAAAATCAAAATCATAATCTAAATCAACAAAACTCAGGAATTCACTTACTACTACTCCCATCTTTCCTCAAACAAACAAACAAACCACAAAGACACAAACTTTAATAGTCAAACTCAAGTAATCATCCAATCAACAAAAATCAAGCTAACAGTAAAGCAAAGAATCAAAATTACATCAAAGTTTCAACTTTTTAACTCACTCAACAGCTGTTCTGAAGGAAATCAAGCTGGAATCTTGAAGTTTAGAGCACGACTCAGTAAAGTGCAAAGACTGAATTTTTATGGCTTCTTTCAAAGACACGGATCTCAAGGAAATTGATTGAAGCTAAAAAAAAGGACAAGATCAGGTGCAAAGGCGGATATCTAACATGGGCTCTCCTTAATAATAACGAATTTGCAGACAACAAAGCAGCAGAATAATCCACAGTGGGAAATGGGAATCAAGAGCTGAACTATTCCAAAGAATTTTTCAAAGCTAAAAATTTTTACTGTAAGAAGATATCTTTAAAATAATATTCCTGTATGTCCTTTTTAGTTTATTTAAAAAACAAAAATCAGTTTCTATAACTAATTTAATATATTATTAATTTTTATCTTACTAAAATAATTTATATCACATAAATATTTATAACTTATTTAGATTATATATTTCTAAATTCTTTTCTTTCTAAGGTCTAAACTTATTTAAACATGCCACAGAAATAAAAATGTAGGAAAGCTAAGAGTGAGTCAAGAATGATGTGTCGAGAAAACACTACTTAAGAAGTCTGTCTTTTTAAGTTGTATCTGGTTGACCCCTTTTAATCATTACTTTTTCAAGGATTTATGTTTTCTAATGCTACTAGCTTCTCCTCATTTTTTTTTTTTTTTTTTTTTGCTTAACAGTATGCTCTCCTAAAATTATGGGCACTTTTTACTTTCTTCAGAGATATAATGTGTTATCTATTTTAATAAATGTATTGTTTAGAGCTTAAGCACACCTTAATTATTTGATTGGATACATGCTTCCTTTTATAATTATCTGTTGGACAATATTTAATTGAAATTGAGAAAAAATAATTATTCATAGTTGAAGTTAAAAGAGAACATTTAAAAGTATTATCATTTTACCACCAAGACTTAAAAAAATATAAAAAAAAATGCCCTAGTGATATTTTATCTTTATTAAAATTTAAACCTTGATCTTTTGTGTCACTTTTTTGACATGATTTGTAATTAGTGTTAAGAACAATACTGATACAATTAATAAAAACCTTAAGCTTCATTCTAAATTATGCGAAAATGCAATATGACAATATTTATGCGAATGAAGAAGTTTAAATAATTTTACATAAAAGTATCAAGGAATTGTTTGAAGATTTCATATAATTGGATGGAGAATCAATGATATGTGTTGATGTTCACCTACTTTAAGCATTTATTTCTCCAACTATTCTGGTGACCGGGGAGACTTGTGGGTACAATTATTAATGGAAGACTTGCCCATTATTATAGTGGTCCAATTCATCATCTTCTTACAAAAAGATGGAAGTTTAATAAATCCAAGAAGGTCCTAAAATATCCTTAAAAAGGTTTAAAATTACCCTCTATTATACTGTTAGCTCAGAAAAATCCCTACCGTCTTACTATTGAAACACATGTACCCCTAACTTGACGGACTAGACATGTGGCACCCATCTAAAGTAGTTGGTCCATCCGGCCTTAAATTAGATGCGACCCGCCCCATTACCCGCTACCTGACCCATAAAGTTTGACCCTCTCCTCCTTTCCATCTAACTCTCCAACTAACCAAAATAGTTGTCTCCACCGCCACCATCTTTTTTTTTATTGCAAAGGATTTCATCAATAAACCGTCACAAACTCATAATAGAGATGAAGAAAATCGAGTTCCAACCTATGACAATCAAGGTCTAAACCAAATAAGGAGCTCAAAATTGGTAAAGGGACAACAACGACGATGAGGCCCAAACTTAGAAGCTAAGAGAGCTTCACAAATTAGCAACCTTCGATAGGAATTAGAATAGTAGCGGCCTCATAAAAAAATGGTAACAAGGATAATTTCATTTTCATATAAACGGGCGGGGGAGGGAAGAAGAAGACAAGAGTATGGGTGGGGGAGAGGGGGGAGAAGAAAACAAGAGTATGGGTGGGGGAGGGGGGAGAAGAAGGGTACAATAGGGTGGGGGAAAATTTATACAGGGTCTTCTTTTAATTGAAGGATACCGTAAGGCAGCGGGAGGCGGGTCGCCTAAGACTGAATGGACTAATAGCCTTGGATGTGTGCCACATGTCTAGTCCGCCAAGGTAGGAGTATAGTAAGACGGTGGGGATTTTTCTGAGCCAATAGTATAACGGAGGGTAATTTAAAATAATTTCTAATAGTAGAGGGGTATTTCAGGGCCTTTTCCGTTAAGAAAATGGATTCAATCTCACCCCTCTCCAGTGTTGAATGATATATGACTCCTTCCTTTTCACCACAAAAGTTGCGGTGGACAGATAGAGTTTATCGATCTTTAATAAGTAGTTTTGGGTTTGCATCTTGAAAATAAATAAAACAATTTAGTAGGGAGCATTTTCCTTTTTAATGGGCCTTACCCGACGCGAATTCAAATTAATTGAAATCTTAAAGTAGGTACTTCTCCACTTCATTATTTTTAATATAATGAAAGAAGAAAGTAAGGGAAGATGCCTATATATGCTAAATAATAAACCTAATTATTACTATCAGGGAGATTTTTCTTTAATTACTTAACACATAATAAACTAATCAAAGAGAACTTAAAATTAAATAATTATTTGAATGAAGGACCAAAAAGATGTATGAAAAACAACCTCGACAACACTGGCTCCTGCTTTGCTTGTGGCTGCATCTGCCTTTTGGGCATCTTCTGTTGAGAAGGAAAAACAAAAATTATAACAAGAATAATAAGATTGTCAATATCTTCTTATGTTAGCAAAGACATTATATTCATCTAATTAATTTATTGTACTGCCGTATAGGACCTATTTGTTGTGGCCTTATCAGCATCAAATTATATATTGCGTTGCAATTATAATCCCTCTTCAAGTCATTTAATTTTAGTTGGTTTTTGAATTTTGCCATCATATGCCTATGAGAAGAAAAAGAAATTAGACTTTATTTAAGCGTGTATAACACTATAACATGAAGACATGAGCTTAAACTCTATTGACAACTATTAAAAAGTTTCAAAATATTAAATTCAAATTTGAATTTTGCGAATATTTTTATTTGTTTGGATTGAGTATTATTATAAAATGATTGGGATATCCTTTGAAATATATATCTCAATTTTGAGGGAGCTTGGTGAATATTTGAGATTGGGAATAGCCTTTGGTGTATATATCTCAATTTTGAGGGAGTTTGGTGAATATTTGAGATGAATTTGGTTGGAATTTCATATTGAAACTCGAAGAGGATGACACAACATTAGTGACATTAGGAATTTTCATGGTCTAGCTAGTTTCAATAGGAGGTTTGTTAAGGGTTTTAGTACTATAGTTGAGGCGATTAGGAAAGACAAACTCTTCGATTGGGGAGAGAGTCAAGAGGAATCTTTTAGGCTTTTGAAGGAGAAGCTTAGCTTCACACCTCTTTTGCAACTTTCTAATTTTGACAAGACCTTTAAGATTGAAAGTGATGCTA
Organism: Nicotiana tabacum; assembly: GCF_000715075.1. NCBI lineage: Eukaryota > Viridiplantae > Streptophyta > Magnoliopsida > Solanales > Solanaceae > Nicotiana > Nicotiana tabacum. The sequence goes on from NC_134098.1 coordinate 35,989,819, forward strand.
GTGGATTAGGAATAAGAGTCGTACTCGACCAAAACCTATAGAATACTTTAGTAAGAAATTGAAGGGAGATAACTTGAACTATTCCACATATGATAAGAAGGTGTTTGCTTTAGAGAGAGCTTTGACCAATTAGGAAACACTATCTTGGACTAAGAAGTTTGTGATTAGGACCAACCATGTGTCTCTTAAACATATTAATAGCCAAGGTAAGTTAAACAAGAGGCATGCTAAGTGGGTGGAATTCATAGAGACCTCTCCATATGTTATCCACTATAAGAAAGGGAAGGATAATATGGTTGTTGATGCTTTGTCTAGGAGATATTCTTTGATGAACACCCTTACCTCTAGGTTGATGGATTTTGAGAGTATAAAGTAAATGTACCCATTAGATGATGACTTTGAAGAGGCCTATGCTAGGCGTGATCAAGTGGAACAATTAAGGAGAGCTAGTGAATTGGAGGATAAAAAGTTGACGGAGTTTCATAAATTTGATGGGTTCTTGTTTAGAGGAAATAGATTGTGCGTGCCTAAGTCATCTTGGAGAGAGTTGTTGGTAAGGGAGGCACATAGTAGAAGTTTTTGTCACGACCCAAGACCGCCAACTGGCCGTGATGTCACCTAATGCACTTGCTAGGCAAGCCGAATATAACAATAACGAATCATAATAACAGAAATGATAAAATAGTATAAGTCTAAAGTCGTCAACATAACTTAATAGTGTCGATACATAGTAAATCCCTAGAACTAATAAATACAGAGTCATAAGCCCTAAAATAGAAATACAAGTCTGAACTGCCAAATAACCATACTGTCTGAATGAAAGAAAACAGTACAAAATAAAAAGAGACGCCAAGATTGCGGTAGAGATGCAACTCTACCTCGTTTCTCCGAAGATAACTCAACAACAAGCCTCAGCTACTAGTGGCTCGGTCCAATACTTGGATTTGCACATTTAAGTGCAGAGTGTAGTATGAGTACAACCAACCTCATATATTCAACAAGTATCATAACTAACATCAGCGAGGTAATAGAAGCAAGAATTATAAATAATACTAGCTAATCACTTGTACAGTTCATAATTCCAACAAGTGTATAGAACAATAATATGATCAAATCATGAATCACAGATAGAAACCACCTTGGTGCACACAATAACTTAACATACTCTACTCAATCAACGATCTGGCATATAAAGAAGATATGCAAACAAATCAGGTAAACAATCAAGGAAATTGCAAATAAAGATGAAATGCAATAACCAAAACAACAATGGACAGCTTTTCCTCAGCATCTCAATAACCGAACCAAATCATTGATCAACTTTTCTCAAACCACATGTACACGATCAATAAGGAACGTGAGAGGGTGACCCTAGGAGGATGTATCCATATAGTCACGTGCTAAAAATCACAATCCGCCCGGCGTGGTCACAGGCACAATATCACAACCCCCTGGCTGACTGGAAGAATTAGGTGCAACATTCGATCTCTGGGCCTAGCATGCCACTATCTGAGCCAATATCTGTATGGCTCCCCTAAGGCCCCCCTCAGAAATACTGGGACCGGAAGCTGGGGCTGGAGGTGGAACTGGAATATCAGTTGGAGGAATCGTTGCACCCACAGTAGGTGTAGGAATTGGTGCAGTCTGAGCAGAGTAGTAGAATCAGGCGATGTAGTAGTTGGGGGAATATCCTCACCCCTCAGGTGCTCACCCACATCATCAAGTATAGAATCAACTGCCACTCCTGGGGTGGCATTGGCTTTTTGGCCAGTTCTCGCCTTCTTCCTAGGTGCCATGTACTGAAAATTAGAGTAATGCACGAGTTAAAGGAGGAACAATCTTACAATCAGCTCCATCACATGACCTAGAACATCAAAGAAGGGTGGTATTCCTAAATGCCCAAGTAGCCTCCTAATTATAGATGTGGTCAACAATACACCGATAAGAATGACTCAACTAAACACGACTCTGAGATATCCTAGGATACTTTAAAACCTTAGGCTCTGATACCATGTTTGTCATACCGCTCAACCGAGATAACCCTGTCAAGCAAGCATGTTAGATACTTTCTACCCGAACTTACCCATGAATAAAGAGAAGATATAATTCATCAATTAGACTATGAGAAGATCATGTGAGTAACACCAATCCATTACCATTAGTTACATCATTTATAAGTCTCCAAAATATTATATTACATATTCATAGTTTCGAAGTGGAAACATGTGATACAATTACAACATAATTAGTTTGACTTTCCCAACACCAATATACAACCCACACTATGTCTACAGAGCCTCTAACAGATACAAAAGAGTACTATGATAGTGCCGGCAATAGGACTCCGGCTATACCTCAAAACATAATACATAAGGAACAAAAGATATATGACCCCGAAATGAAGTGGGACTCACCAAGTCAGCTGGGAAGAGGGTGTACCGCTATCACTGATCAATGGCGCATGCTGTGGAACCACCTACATCCATTAAAGATACAACGCCCCCGGTAAAAGGGATGTTAGTACATATGGAATAGTACTAGTATATAAGAATAAACACCCTCTCAATAGAACGAGTAACAATACAAGGAGAAACAATTATAGGAGCAATGGAAGCCTCAAACAATAATCAAGTTAGGAGCAAGATAAGTTTTCAAGTAAATTTTAATATTTTAGGTTGGGAGATCTTTAGTACCGATATACCACTGTGATTTTAGCATGGAGTCCGATCACAGCCCGATCGTCTAGGCCGTCTTACCCAAAGACGTCCAATCATAATCACAATCACCACCATATGCGCGGCATGTCATCTGATCTTGACCCGATCGGCTAGGCCGTCTCACCATAATGTCGTATGGATCGACATCACCCTCTGCTAGCAATCATCTCATCTCAATTAAGGGGAATAATCTCAACACATCAATCTCATCCCATTTAAGGGGAATAATCTCAACGCATCAATCTCATCCCATTTATAGGGAATATTCTAAACACATTAGTACGGGGATTTACCCCTCAATCACTCCTACACCGGCACATATAGTTTTGGGGTTAGGTTATTTCAACCTACCCTTCCTCGGTGACTAACGATACTCCCAAAATATTTATTATATAAAGGATTTTCAGTAGCCACAAATGTAATATTATTCTTAGCACGTTGGCGGTATTTCATATTTCATGCTCATCCCCTTCACTTTCAAACATCATCGTAGATTATCAACAACAAGGCATTTCTAATCAAGACTTTAAGTATACATATGAGCAAATAAGAGTCTAAGCATATTGAGTCTTCTTCCAGAATTTGGCATACTAACTTTCATTTGAAACACAACTCAAATTCATAATATTTTAATACACAACCCATACATTGAACACATTTTCAAAGGATAACATAATATGATAAGAGCATTTGAAATTTATTCAGAATAGTCAAATTCATAATGAATAACTCGGAACATGGGAAATAAGAATTTGGCCCATCATACTTTAGACTTATGAGAACATCGTGGGATTCCATTCTAAGAGAGAAGTTCAGCCAACATACCTCGCTTTGAGCTTTCCTTAAATTACTACAATGTTCCAAAAATTCTAGCAACTTCAATCTATTTAGAGACATGATAAAATTGAACCATAATTAGGATGATATTCGTAGGTTCAGCTCATTTAAGCATTTTATCAAATGCTAGGTGTGCATTATGATTTCAAGGTTCTTCTATGGTGGATTCCTTCATCCCACAACCCAATATTTACCCATTTGAGCTCAACAACCTTTCCACAAACCTTGATGGTACATGCATGCATAAATAACACTCTCATACCCAAGAATCACACTCCCCATTACCCATCTTCTACCCCAAATTCGAAATAGAAAGCTAGGGCTAGAACCTTACCTCTTTAGAAGACAACTAGCATGGTTTCCTTGTGAATTCTCTTGAGCAAGGATTGATGAATAAATAGCTTAGGGATTCTTTATCTCACTCTAGAGCACTTTCCTCTCTCTAAAATAACAGTTTGAACCTTCTAAAATAACCCCCAAGGTTGTTTTATAAAAATGGGATCGGGTTATAAAATCAGAAAATGGACCCTCCGAACTCAACTCTACGGTCGCAGAGTGCACCGCAGATCAGGTCTACGGTCCGCAAAGTGGAACGCGAAATGGTCCTCCAAAACTGGGCTGGCTTGGTCCAGTCTACGATAGATCTGCAGTCCGCAAATCAGTTATGAGGTCGAATAGTGCGCCGCAAAATCTTCCTCCGAAGTTTTCTCATGCTGGTTTTGCGACGGATGTGTGACCTGTGAAATGATTATGCGGTCACAGAGTTGACCGCAAAGCGACCTCCAAAATTGGCCCATTTTTCTGCTCCACTCTGCGGCAGATTTGCAGTTCGCGGAGTAGTTATGCGGTCGCATAATGGACTGCAGAAATACCATGTTCTACAACAATTTTCCTTTAACTCCCTGACGCACTGTACATCCCAAGGATTTCCCCCTATAACTGGGCCTATCCACTTATCAAAGAATCCCATAAACCAATCCTAACAATATATACATAATCCAATGACGTAGCATAACATGAATACAACACCAACCGTGCCCTCATAAGTAATACATTACCAGAAAGGAACACGCTTAACATCAACTATACAAGTGATACATAATTCATAGAAGGTAAGCTCTTAACATTTTCATAGAACACCACTACCTAAATACATAGTTATTCAAACAAATGGGGTTACTTCTTCTTCATCTCTTCCTCGGCCTCCCAGATGGCCTCTTCAACCTGCTGATTTCGCCATAGCACTTTCACAGAGGCAATTTCTTTATTTCTCAACTTTCGGACTTGCCTGTCAAGAATGGAAACTGGAAGAATTCATAAGTCAATTCCTCATTAACCTTAATAGTCTCAACAGGAACAATGAGTGCTGGGTCTCCAACTACCTTCTTCAACATAGACACATGAATCACTGAGTGCACTAAGGACATCTCTGGAGGTAGCTCAAGCCTGTAAGCCACCTGACCAATCCTCTGAATGATTCTGTACGGTCCGACATACCTCCGACTCAATTTCTCTTTCTTACCAAACCGCATTATACCCTTCATGGGGGAAACCTTCAAGAATACCCAATCATCCTCTTTGAACTCCAAATCCCTACAACGTACATTCGAATAGGACTTCTGACGATTCTGGGCAATTTTCAACCATTCCGTAATGGTCTTAACCTTCTCCATAGCCTGATGCACGAGGTCTGGCCCTATCAACTCTGCTTCCCCAATCTCGAACCACTCAATGGCAGATCTACATCTCCTACCATATAGAGCCTCGAACAGTGCTATCTGAATGCTAGCATGATAATTGTTTTTGTAGGCAAATTCTATGAGCGACAAATGATCATCCCAGCTACCCTTGAATTCAAGAACACAAGCGCGCAACATATCCTCAGGTGTCTGAATAGTCCGCTCTGCTTGCCCATCGGTCTGTGGATGGAAGGTTGTACTAAGATTTACTTGAGTACCCAAACCTTGCTGAAATTTTTTCCAAAAATTAGCTGTGAATCGTGCCCCTCGATCTGAGATAATAGAAATAAGAGTGCCATTTAACCTGACTATTTCCTTGATATACAACTAAGCATACTGTTCCGCTGTGTCGGTATCCTTAACAGGTAAAACATTTGTTGATTTCGTGAGTCGATCCACAATCACCAAATCACGTCGAACTTGCGATGAGTGCGAGGTAGTCCTACCATAAAGTCTATATTGATCATCTCCCACTTCCACATTGGAATTTCTATGTTCTGTGCCAACCCACCGGGCCTATGGTGTTCGGCCTTCACTTGCTGACAATTTGGACATCTTACCACAAAGTCCGCTACATTCCTCTTCATATCATTCCACTAGTAGATTTTCTTAAGATCATGATACATCTTTATAGAGCCTGGGTACACAGAATACCTAAAAGTGTGAGCCTCAGTCATGATTCTTTCCCGGAGACCATCTACATTTGGAACACATAATCGCCTTTGGTGCCTTAGTGTACAATCATCCATGCCAAGAGAAAAAGTCGTAGTCTTATGTTTATGAATCCCCTTCTTCAACTGAATCAATAATGGATCGTTGTATTGATTCTCCTTGACCTCCACAACAAGCAATGATTCAGCCCTATTTTGCACAATCACCCCTCCTTCACTAGAGTCTGCAAGACGAATTCCCAAACTAGCCAACCTGTAACATACCGCACCTGGGCATTAGGATACGTCGTAGTAAATCCATATAAGCTTGAAGCGATTAAGGGTACTCATGTGGTTACAGGGGGATTTATGACAGTGTTAACAAAGACCCCGTAAGTTTGATAACCTTTTAGTAAAGATTTGATAACTTTGCTTTTATGTAGTTATTGCTATTTTTACTTTTCGGATGTGCATTAAATTAAGTACATGATAGGAGGAAGTTTATAAATGAGATTTTCTTTATTAGAAAAATAGAAAATATTTTCTCATAAAGCGAGAAAGTTATCTTTTTATCGTTTTAAGAACTTATAGTAGAAAAAATTGTATTTTGATATTATGTTGGGAAAAATTAGAATTTGATATGATATAATTTTTTTTATCAATGTCCTAACCTTTATAAAATACTAACATATTTATTTTGTTACCATGTATTATAATAACCAATCAATAGATAAGTTTGTAAATAATATTAGCCACATATGTTTATTAGATAAGTATTAACTTTTATGGAATAAGTATTTTATCTTTATCAAAGTAGATATAGTAATCTATTTAAGAGACTTCCTAGTACTACGTGGCATATGATGAAATTTTACTCAATTTGAAAGTTAGTGTAGTCTTGGTAAAGGACAAATCATTTCAATATATTCAAAATACTTTGAGTTCTTCTACACTAAGAAATAGACTTTTGCAATTAGAAGTGACGAGATGTATTTCAGCCGACCATATCCTCTATAAACATAGTGTTTAGGACACCTTATCGTTTGGGAAAGGAGGGAATCATTAGATACATATATTTACACTCTAGCAACTATGTTGGGAGAAACTCCATCTTACTCGTCCTTTTTAGTTTTCCTAAAACAGTGAAGTGCACAAAGTTATTTTCTATGTACAACTTCTCCATATTTTCATACATCCAGTTAAGGTAAGTTTTATTTTAAGGCATGTAATTTTTGAGAACTCACGGGATGGTGATTGGAAGCCGTGAGTTCAAGTTATAGTAATTGTATAAATAGGTTATGGGCTCTTTTCTTTTGGTATGGAGTTTAGTGGTGGTGTGGCAGCTCGTGTAGAGCTTGGTTGTTGTTAAAAGGAGGTCGCGTGTAGAGTACACCATTGTATAGAGCCTCGGGAGCTTGTCGCTCTTTGATTACTTGACGATAATGTCGGTATAGCTGTAGTTTTTAGTTGATGTTGTGGTTGTGTTGTTATTATTATGCATCGTGAATTTGAAAGAAGAAAGTGCATAAATCTATCATATACAAGCGTATAATGGTTGTTGTTTGCTGTTATAACTTGTGGAAAATCATATAAATATGGGAGGTGCTACCCGTTTTATTATAAAATAGGTCATGGTCGACATATAATAGTTACGACGCTTAAAAGATAACGATAGTATCGTTTCTCTTATTGTAGACTAAGGAGCCGTGACCTCGGCACAACTTGAGGTTGGCAAGTATATACAAGGTATATTAAGGCTATCCCTTCTTTACTTTTGGCATGATCCATATGAAACAAACGAAAAGAGTAAACGCACAACTTTCATAAATGGCTCTATTCATAGAAGTACTAGGAGTGCATATGTTCTTGATTCCCCATGTGTTCTATTATTATATTATCTGTTCATGGGTCTTAGAAAAATACATAAGTTGATAAAGTTTATTCGAGAGATCTTATTTACTTACTTCATTATGCATTGCATTCATTTATACATGTACATTGACCCATGACCAGATGTCACTATATACGCGTATATTATATGTATATGGGATATGGGAAAAGGTTACAACGCTATATACGCACCACCACCTGATCAGTTGGTATACATTGATGATTTTGCCCAGTGAGGCTGAGATGATATGATGGGATGCCCTCAGAGGCTTGATGATGTTATGTACCCATATACCCATGCATGATACGATATTTATACGCACATGCATGACATTATAAATATTTCAGGATTCACAAAATTATTTAGGCTTACAGGCGAATTCCTTTACTCCATATTTCTTTTATGTCTTCTATGTACTGATTTTCATGACTTACATACTCAGTACATTATTCGTACTGATGCCCCTGTTTCCCGGGGCCTGCTTTCATGCCCGCAGGTGCAGGTAGACGGGATGACGATTCCCCTTCTTAGGATCCTTGCTCAGCGAGAGTTAGTGTGATCTATTCGATCCGGAGCTGCTTTTGGGTTTTGGTACGATATGTTTGTATACATATATGGGTATGACGGGGCCCAGTCCTATCCTTTATATAATTGTACACTCTATTAGAGATCTGTAGACAGTCATGCATAGTCGAATAGTATGTAGCCTTGTCGGCTTGCCTACCATATTTCGTATATATATATATATACATGTCTTTTGGGCACGTTTTCTCGCGTATGGTATTCACACAATTCAGTAGTTTACTGCCAGATGTTATGCATTTCCTACACTTATTTGATGTTTTATCTTAGACGTATGCTTAGGGGTGTTCGATAGGTAGGCTCGGGCACTCGTCATGGCCCATCGGTTTGGGTCGTGACAAAAGTGGTATTAGAGCAGTTCTGTCCTAGGATTATCTATAGACCGTGTCTAGTAGAGTCTTGTTTATGCGTGTGTTGTGCACCACATTTATAAACAAGAGGCTACAGGACATATAAGATGTTATCCTCCCTTCTTATCTTAGATCGTACGATATAAGAATTCATGTTCCTAACGATATGTTATGTTTTCAGCGATGCCCAAGAAGGCTATAGCCGCCTAGAAGGGCAAGTCCATGGCTGATGAGACTACTAGTCGAGCGGCACAAGTTACCAGGGCTCGGGGAGTGTCTCATAGTGAGATTCTGTCTTAGACTTCATATACCCCACCCTCTCCAGAGAAGCTCTGAGGGGCACCAGCACCTGCACCTGTACACCCAGCTCCTCAGCCGGATGCATCGGGTCAGGAAATGAGAGATGTTATTCAGCTATTGACTCGATTAGTAGCCGCACAGTCTCAGCATCAGGAGGTAGGTATTGGTCATGCAGATAGGGGCATCAGTGCAAGGGTTCGTGATTTCATTAATTTGGACCCTCCGGCATTCACTGGAGCAGATCCAAACGAGGACCCTCAGGTATTTATCGATAGGATGTAGAGGACTTTGAGGGTAATGAAGGCCACTGCAACTAAGTCAATTGAGCTAGCTTCCGATAGACTTCAGGATGTTGTAGTTAATTGATACGAGTCTTGGGAGTTGTCCAGAGGTGAGGATGCCTCTCCAGCGGTATGGCAGGAGTTTATAGAGGCTTTCCTTCGTCATTATCTGGTACCAGAGCTTAGACGGGCCAGATTTGATAGGTTCTTGACCCTTCGGCAGGGTAATATGAGTATTCAGAAGTGTAACCTTCAGTTTGATTATTTGTCTAGGTATGCTCCCGCTATTGTAGCTAAGATGGAGGATCGGGTTCACCGTTCATGATGGGGTTGGAGCCGCACCTGCTTAACGACTGTATGTCGATCTCACTTCAGCCAGGCATGGATATCTCTAGTATTCAAGCATACGCTCAGCGTGTAGAGGAGCGTAAGTAGAAGCAGAGGGCCGATCATGAGCATGATAGGGGACAGAGTAAGAGAGCGAGATCTTCGGGTCCTTCTAGTGAGTTTCGAGGTGGTCAGAGAAAACAATACCCGAGGTATCCAGCCCAGCCATCGGCTAGCGCACCCCCTCAGTTTGCCGATAGGAGATTTGATCATTCCACATATTCAGGGCCTAGTCAAAATTCCAAGGCCTCTAGTTCTCAGTATAGGAGTGAGTCAAGTCAGATGAGGTTGCCCTTGCCACGATGTTCTTAGTGTGGTAAGCAGCATGCCAGGCAGTGCCTTATGGGGTTTGGTGTTTGTTATACTTGTGGTTATCCATGCCACGTTATGAGAGATTGTCCGACGAGAGGTGGTGCAAGCATAGTTTAGCCAGCAGGACCTGTAGCTGGTTCATCATCATCATCAGTACTTTCCCCGGGCAAGGTTCACAAGAACCAATGGGTCATGATAGAGGCAGAGGTAGAGCATCTAGCTCGGGCGGTCCTCAAAACCGCATTTATACATTAGCAGGTCGACAGGATCATGAGTTGTCACTTGATGTTGTTATAGGTATATTATCAGTCTCCTCATATGATGTATATGCATTGATTGATCCAGGTTCCACCTTATTGTATGTCACTCCGTTGGTTGCTAGTAAGTTTGGGATAGAACCTGAGTTGATTAAACCTTCTGAGGTATCCACACCTATTGGGGATCCAGTGCTAGCTGGACAGGTATATAGAGACTGTATAGTAATAGTTCATAATCGTTCTACAGTAGCAGATCTGATTGAGTTAGATATGGTAGAATTTGATGTTATAATGGGTATGGATTGGTTGGCTTCTTGTTATGCTAACGTTGATTGTAGATCAAAGATGGTTTGGTTCCAGTTTCCAGGGGAGTCTGTTTTGGAGTGGAAAGGTAATACGGCATCGCCGAGAGGTAGGTCTATTTCCTATCTCAAGGCAAGAAAGATGATCAGAAAGGGCTTTATTTATCACTTAGTTCGGGTACATGATTTGAAAGTAGAGTCACCAACCATTCAGTCTATCCTTGTGGTTAATGGGTTTCCCGATATTTTTTCCCGAGAGCTTCCGGGTCTTCCACCAGAGTGAGAGATTAAGTTTGCTATTGACATATTACCAGATACTCAGCCACTATCTATTCCTCCTTATAAAATGGCACCTGCAGAGCTGAGAGAGTTGAAGGATCAACCAAGGGACTTGCTTGAAAAAAGGCTTTATCAGACCTAGTACATCACTGTGGGGAGCACCTGTGTTATTTATGAGGAAGAAAGATGGTTCCTTGCGGATGTGTATTGATTACATACAGTTGAATAAGGTGACGATCAAGAATAAGTACCCGCTCCCGAGGATTGATGATTTATTTGATCAGTTGTAGGGTGCCAAGTGCTTCTCGAAGATAGACTTGAGGTTTGGGTACTATCGGGTAAGGGTTAAGTAGAAAGATATTCTGAAGACACCATTCAGGAAAAGATACGGGCACTTTGAGTTTCGTGTTATGTCATTCGGTTTGACCAATGCCCCAATAGTATTCATGGATTTTCTGAACCATGTGTTCAGACCCTTTTTAGATCTGTTCGTGATTGTATTTATCGATGATATATTGGTTTATTCCCATTCAGAGGATGAGCATGCAGATCATTTGCGTACGATGCTCAGAGTTCTACAAAAGAGAAGTTGTACGCAAAACTCTCTAAATGTGAATTCTGGTTGAATTTTGTAGCTTTCCTTGTGCATATTATTTCAGGTGAGGGTATCTGGGTTGATACCCAAAATATTGAGGCAGTGAAGACTGGGCCTAGACCCACGACACCGACGGAGGTTCGTAGCTTCCTCGGTTTGGCAGGTTATTACAGGAGATTCATAGAGGGATTTTCTTCTCTTTCAGCACCATTTACAAAGTTGACTCAGAAGGGAGATAAGTTTCAATAGACTGATGCTTGCGAGTGGAGTTTCCAGGCATTGAAGGACAGATTAACTTCAGCACCGGTTCTAACACTCCTAGAGGGAACCAATGGTTATGCTATCTATTATGACGCTTCAGACGTTGGATTGGGTTGTGTACTGATGCAACATAGTAAGGTTGTAGCTTGTGCTTCTAGGCAACTAAGAAAGCACGAGAAGAATTACCCAACCTACGATTTAGAGTTAGCCACGATGATTCATGCACTAAAGATGTGGAGGCACTATTTGTATGACATTTATGTTGATATCTATACGGATCATAAGAGCCTTCAGTATATCTTCAAGCAAAAGGAATTGAATTTAAGCCAAAAGAGATGGTTGGAGCTACTGAAAGACTATGACATTGATATTTTATACCATCCAGGGAAGGCGAATGTAGTAGCCGACGCCCTCAGCCGTAGATCTATAATGTGTATGGATTGGTTGGCTTTTTGTTATGCTAACGTTGATTGTAGATCAAAGATGGTTCGGTTCCAGTTTCCAGGGGAGTCTGTTTTGGAGTGGAAAGGTAATACGGCATCGCCGAGAGGTAGGTCTATTTCCTATCTCAAGGCAAGAAAGATGATCAGAAAGGGCTTTATTTATCACTTAGTTCGGGTACAGGATTTGAAAGTAGAGTCACCAACCATTCAGTCTATCCTTGTGGTTAATGGGTTTCCCGATGTTTTTTTCTGAGAGCTTCCGGGTCTTCCACCAGAGTGAGAGATTAAGTTTGCTATTGACATATTACCAGATACTCAGCCACTATCTATTCCTCCTTATATAATGGCACCTGCAGAGCTGAGAGAGTTGAAGGATCAACCAAGGGACTTGCTTGAAAAAAGGCTTTATCAGACCTAGTACATCACTGTGGGGAGCACCTGTGTTATTTATGAGGAAGAAAGATGGTTCCTTGCGGATGTGTATTGATTATATACAGTTGAATAAGGTGACGATCAAGAATAAGTACCCGCTCCCGAGGATTGATGATTTATTTGATCAGTTACAGGGTGCCAAGTGCTTCTCGAAGATAGACTTGAGGTTTGGGTACTATCGGGTAAGGGTTAAGTAGAAAGATATTCTGAAGACACCATTCAGGAAAAGATACGGGCACTTTGAGTTTCGTTTTATGTCATTCGGTTTGACCAATGCCCCAATAGTATTCATGGATTTGATGAACCTTGTGTTCAGACCCTTTTTAGATCTGTTCGTGATTGTATTTATCGATGATATATTGGTTTATTCCCATTCAGAGGCTGAGCATGCATATCATTTGCGTACGGTGCTCAGAGTTCTACAAAAGAGAAGTTGTACGCAAAACTCTCTAAATGTGAATTCTGGTTGAATTCTGTAGCTTTTCTTGGGCATATTATTTCAGGTGAGGGTATCTGGGTTGATACCCAAAATATTGAGGCAGTGAAGACTTGGCCTAGACCCATGACACCGACGGAGGTTCGTAGCTTCCTCGGTTTGGCAGGTTATTACAGGAGATTCATAGAGGGATTTTCTTCTCTTTCAGCACCATTTACAAAGTTGACTCAGAAGGGAGATAAGTTTCAATAGACTGATGCTTGCGAGTGGAGTTTCCAGGCATTGAAGGACATATTAACTTCAGCACCGGTTCTATCACTCCTAGAGGGAACCAATGGTTATGCTATCTATTGTGATGCTTCGGGTGTTGGATTGGGTTGTGTACTGATGCAACATGGTAAGGTTGTAGCTTGTGCTTCTAGGCAACTAAGAAAGCACGAGAAGAATTACCCAACCTACGATTTAGAGTTAGCCGTGGTGATTCATGCACTAAAGATGTGGAGGTACTATTTGTATGGCATTCATGTTGATATCTATACGGATCATAAGAGCCTTCAGTATATCTTCAAGCAAAAGGAATTGAATTTAAGCCAAAAGAGATGGTTGGAGCTACTGAAAGACTATGACGTTGATATTTTATACCATCCAGGGAAGGCGAATGTAGTAGCCGACGCCCTCGGCCGTAGATCTATGGGTAGCGTGTCATATTTACAGCTAGAGAAGAGTGGGATAGCCCATGATATTCATCAGCTAGCTAGTCTTGGAGTTCAATTACTGGACTCAGGTGATACATAGTTAATGTACATATATATAATGCTTTGTATAGCCTTGTGAGGCCGCAGGTCGGGTTTAACTACTTACAGGTTTGACTAGTGTCCATTTTATTGGGGAAACTCCACCGAAATTTCTTTTGTCGGAATCTACGATGAGCTAGACTCCCCATAAACCCTTACATTCGAAGATGAATGTTCCTAAAGAGGGAAGGATGCAACATATCGCACCTGGGCATTAGGATACGTCGTAGTAAATCCATATAAGCTTGAAGGGATTAAGGTTAATCATGTGGTTACAAGGGGGATTTATGACAGTGTTAACAAAGACCCCGTAAGTTTGATAACCTTTTAGTAAAGATTTGATAACTTTGCTTTTATGTAGTTATTTCTATTTTTACTTTTCAGATGTGCATTAAATTAAGTACATGATAGGAGGAAGTTTATAAATGAGATTTCCTTTATTAGAAAAATAGAAAATATTTTCTCATAAAGCGAGAAAGTTATCTTTTTATCGTTTTAAGAACTTATAGTAGAAAAAATTGTATTTTGATATTATGTTGGAAAAAATTAGAATTTGATATGATATAATTTTTTTTTATCAATGTCCTAACCTTTATAAAATACTAACATATTTATTTTGTTACCATGTATTATAATTACCAATCAATAGATAAGTTTGTAAATAATATTAGCCACATATGTTTATTAGATAAGTATTAACTTTTATGGAATAAGTATTTTATCTTTATCAAAGTAGATATAGTAATCTGTTTAAGAGACTTCCTAGTACTACGTGGCATATGATGAAATTTTACTCAATTTGAAAGTAGTGTAGTCTTGGTAAAGGAAAAATCATTTCAATATATTCAAAATACTTTGAGTTCTTCTACACTAAGAAATAGACTTTTGCATTTAGCGATGACGAGATGTATTTCAGCCGACCATATACTCTATAAACATAGTGTTTAGGTCACCTTATCATTTGGGAAAGGAGGGAATCGTTAGATACATATATTTACACTCTAGCAACTATGTGGGGAGAAACTCCATCTTGCTCGTCATTTTTTCCCCCTAAAACAGTGAAGTGCACAAAGTTTTCTTCTATGTACAGCTTCTCCATATTTTCATACATCCAGTTAAGGTAAGTTTTATTTTAAGGCATGTAATTGTTAAGAACTCACGGGACGGTGATCGGAAGCCGTGAGTTCAAGTCATAGTAATTGTATAAATAGGTTATGGGCTCTTTTCTTTTGGTATGGAGTTTAGTGGTGGTGTGGCAGCTCGTGTAGAGCTTGGTTGTTGTTAAAAGGAGGTCAAGTGTGAAGTACACCATTGTATAGAGCCTCGGGAGCTTGTCGCTCTTTGATTGCTTGACGATAGTGTCGGTATAGCTGTAGTTTTTAGTTGATATTGTGGTTGTGTTGTTATTATTATGCTTCGTGAATTTGAAAGAAGAAAGTGCATAAATCTATCATATACAAGCGTATATTGATTGTTGTTGGTTGTTATAACTTGTGGGAAATCATATAAACATGGGAGGTGCTACCCGTTTTATTATAAAATAGGTCGTACATATAATAGTTACGACGCTTAAAAGATAACGATAGTATCGTTTCTCTTATTGTAGACTAAAGAGCCGTGACCTCTGCACAACTTGAGGTTGGGCAGTATATACAAGGTATGTTAAGGCTATCCCTTCTTTCCTTTTGGCATGATCCATATGATACAAACGAAACGAGTAAACACACAACATTCATAAATGGCTCTATTCATAGAAGTACTGGGAGTGCCTATGTTCTTGATTCCCCATGTGTTCTATTATTATATTATCTGTTCATGGATCTTAGAAAAATACGTAAGTTGATAAAGTTTATCCGAGAGATCTTATTGACTTACTTCATTATGCATTGCATTCATTTATACATGTACATTGACCCATGACCAGATGGGGCTATATACGCGTATATTATATGTATATGGGATATGGGAAAAGGTTACGGCGTTATATACGCACCACTACTTGATCAGTTGGTATACGTTGATGATTTCACCCATTGAGGCCGAGATGATATTATGGGATTCCCTCAGAGGCTTGAAGATGTTATGTACGCATATACCCATGCATGATACAACATTTATACGCACATGCATGAAATTATAAATATTTCAGGATTCATAAAGTTATTTAGGCTTACAGGCAGATTCCTTTACTCCATATTTCTTTTATGTCTTCTATGTACTGATTTGCATGCCTTACATACTCAGTACATTATTCGTACTGACGCCCCTATTTCCTTGGGCATGTGTTTCATTCCTGTAGGTACAGGTAGACAGGCTGACGGTTCCTCTTCTTAGGATCCTTGCTCAATGAGAGTTGTTGTGCTCCATTCGATCCGGAGCTGCTTTTGGGTTTTGGTACGATATGTTTACTTCTAACCTTCTATCTGTAGTATGGATTATTCGCAACCTTCTGCATTTGAGTATCTCGTACGTTGTTCACCTTTACCTTACTTATCTTAAAATCTCGTATCACGTCTTCTATCTCTTTCATGACCTCGCTTTAACATAGGTATAATTCACATCCACAACTTGAAGCTCTATTATAATACTTGCACCTCTGGTGCATACACAATCCGGTGAGAGCTTCATACTGACTTCTTAGGAGGCTGGTACTCTTCTGACTGGCTTTATCGTAGAGCCGTTATAGAATATGGCTATTGTACTATCTCTCTTGTACCTCTGATATTTAAGAGTGATCCTGCAATGTTCTCAATCGCAAGGTCTATAATTTTTTGGGTCCAATAATCAGATTCCTGATTTACTTAGTTGGTGTAACTCTTTAGTTTTCTTTTCCCTCTGATCAACCTTTATGTAGGCTTAAGCTATCTTCCGATCTGCGGCTCATGGTACGAGTTATTACTGTAGCCTTTCATAGATGCTATGGAATATCCGTGATACCATCATCTAACAATTCAATCCCTTGTCTATGACCTGGACTCAATTCTTTCTTTTAACTTATACTAAAGTATTCTACAACTGTATGATTGTCAACATACATGCTGCATGGATAATACTCCGAAATCTTGAGTGCGTTCATAACGTAATTAACTCTGGATCATTAATCGAATAATTCTTTTCGTTCCTTCTAAGATTTCTTTAATATTAGGCAATTACTTTTTCTAGTCTTTCTGTTCCCTTGTTGCGTGCATTACTTAGCTTATCTTAGTTCCCACGCATGCCGGAGTTTTTCTCTCAATTCATATGATCTCAAATATTACTTTTGATTTTACTTCCTGTTCATTAGCCACAGTAGGTTCCACTTTCTCATGGAGTGCATACAATGTTGTAGTGAGACTGTTTTTTACATGACCATTTCTTCTTCAAGTTACTATGTTTGGGTTGAAACCTTCTTTCTTATTTCCTCAGCTAGACTTTTATTGTAATATTTAGGGAGACCTTCTGGCTCTTGTAAAGTTACAAGCTTATCACATCGTATCCTTGACGGAATTTTTGATGTTCTTTCTTGCCTATAATTATCTGTAATTACTTATTTCCATGACCTTGTGCTTGTAGGGTTGTTCCTGTACTGAAGTTTTGACTGTCTTCCCAATGAGACTATCTTTTATTTCTATAACATTCATACGATACCTTTAAATACCCTAACTCTTATCAGAATATTTCTCAAGTATTACAATGACATTACTGCGAGGCTGAATTCACTATATTGGGTTTTACTATATTTATCTTGCAGAATCTGATGTCTCGTCTTTAACCTCCTGTTTAGCCATAACTAGGCTTTCCCCGAATCAATTACTAACTACTCGTTGGCCCATTCTCATAACAATATTTCGCGTAATCTTTCTTGGGTTATTTTCTTTGTCTTAACTTACGTCTTGCACTGGCTCCTTATCTATCAATAACATTTCGGGCAGGGACCCTTACTTCCTTTCCTTGATGTCGTGTTTGCATAATGTTCTGGAATCGTAGTATATCTGTAGTCTTGGAATAAGTGCAATCTCATCCCTTTTTCATTATTTTTTTTTCGCATTCTTCCTTTACCATTCCATAATTACTAGAACCACTTAATTCTGACTTAATGCCACATCACACCATATTCCCCCCTTTAGGGGAGAACTAAAGTTTAGTGCTACGACGATCTACCTATAGATGTTTTACCTCTTCATCTTTGGCGTCTTTTCACATCATCGATGACCCTTACTCGCCTTGCGGTAATCCTTCTGTACCAAGGATAACCAGATTCCTTACTCGCGAGGGTGAGACTTAGTCAAACTGGCACATACAGTACCTTAAGTTTAACTTTGCTCATATTGCTTGCTTTAGAGAAGTATCTTCATGAAGGACCTTTAAAGGGTATTCTTCTGTCGTCCATTCTATTATCGTCGGGACGCAATCTCTGAAATTCTCATGATGCCGACTATTACTCAGCCCCTAGTTCATGTTTAGTTTTTCTTGTTTATTAGTCCATGCTAATTTCTTATTACTCTGGGGTCTAATTTTTCTTTTTGGTAATCACGTTGGAGTCACAAACTTATTTCTCGAAATGAGGATATGGCTTTATGGCCTATACTCTTTTGTTGTCTCAAGGCCTGTCACCTCTTGTCTTTTCCTTCACTTGACTATAGACTCTATAATACTGTCATCTTTTTGATCTACCGTTGTCATTCATGTATCACATCTTACTCATAATGCTTCATTAACTCTTTTCTTATTTCCTGCTAACATTTATGTCTATCACTTTATTCTGAAAACTCGAACAGGATATTATTTTGCTTTTAGCTCCCCTTTGCTCCATCTAGTGGCTCTTCGGGTTGCTTAACGTTCTCGCTCTACTAGGGACGTGAGTCACACTAAGATAATATTTATCCCTTCCAGGCTTCTAATGCCTATCTTTGTAGTACTCATATCTAGTTGTACTATTTTAGAGTGCACCATCTGGGTATCTCACAAGGAGATCTATTAGCACATTTGCTATATCCTTCGGAAATGTCAACTAACACAAACAATCCATTCACCATTTTGGGTTACTCTTACCCCAACCGGATCATGATGTCACGCCCCAAAACTGAGGAGCGCGACCGGTGCTCAACCGAGTGAACCCGACCGAGCAAGCCTGTTAGATTTCATTCTACCCAAACTCATCCATGAATAGAGATCATACATATTATCATTAATTGGATGAAAATGTGTTCATGTCTACAATACCAATTCATTTCTAATAGTTTCATCATTTTTAAAGTCTCAAATGGATAAGTAATACATCTACAATATAACATAGTTTGTCTTTCCCCAGCACCAATACACAACCCACACTATGTCTACGGAGCTTCTATAGATAAAGAAGAGTACAATGATAATGCCGGAAACAAGGCCCCGGCTATACCTCAAACAAAATACACAAAGTACAAAAGATTCATGACCCTGGAATGAAGTGGGGCTCACCAAGTCAGCTGGGGAGAAAGTGCACTGCTATCACTGATCAATATCTCATGCTGTGGAACTACCTGCATCCATTGAAAGATGTAGCGCCCCCGACAAAAGGGACGTTAGTACCGTCGAATAGCACTAGTATGTATAACTAAACATCCTCTCAATAGAATGACAAATAATACAAACAAGATTATCATAATGTCAATGAAAGCCTTAATCAACATCAAACCTCAATTTAGGATCAAGACAGTGTTCAAATTAATTTTCATATCACACATTAGGAGATTTTTAGTATCGATATACCATTGTCCACAATACCAGTACCATTATTCACCATACTAATACCGCTATTCACAATACCATTATTCACAAAACCAGTACCACCGTACTCTCAGCAGAGAGTCACCGTACTCTCAGCAGAGAGTCCGATCACGACCCGATCGGCTAGGCTATCTCAGTAGAGACATCAACCACAATTTATCTCAATATCAATACCACCGTCTTTAACACGGAGTTCGATCACGACCCGATCAGCTAGGCTATCCATTAGGGACATCGACCACAAATCACAATTTCAATTACAATTTCCAGCACAATCACCACAATGTGTGCGGCATATGTTCGATCACGACCCGATCGGCTAGGCTGTCTTATTTGAGACATCAACCTTTTTATATCAATCATCGCATTTCATATTACTTTCACATCTTTTCATTTCATTGGTACTAATGGCCATAATTATAAGGTCATTCTTGGCACGTTGGCCATATTCAGTATTTTATGCTCACCTTATCAATTTAAAATATCATTATCATCATCAACAACAAATACAACTCAAATCAAGGTGTGCAGTACACATGTGAGAAATTTAGAGTCTAAGGCACATAGAGATATTTCACAAAATTTGGTATAATAGCCTTCATTTGAACTTGACTTAAAGTCGAAACATTATTAATGCACAGCCCGTATTTTAACACATCCTCAATTGGTAACATAACATGAATAAAGCATTTAGGATGCTTGTTGAATATATATCTTTCAACCCAATCTTACTCGGAATGGCCAGTCTCATAATGAATCACTCGGGACTTACATAATTTACATGAATATCGTGGGATTTAATTCTAAGAGAAGCATTCCAAGGTCCCTTTTATGGAGAATTCCATCATCCCACAACCCAATCTTTACCATTTTTAGCTCAACAATCTTCCTACACCCTTTGATAACATATGAATGTAAAATAAACAACTCTCATGCCCAAATATTATCTTGCTAGTTACCCATTTTCAGAAAATTTCGAAATTAGGGGTTTAGGGTGTAGAATCTTACCTCTAGGATGAAGACCTAGTGAGCTTCCCTTCTTAATCTTCCAAAACTTGAGCAAGAATTAAAGAAAAATTATTGAAGAACACCTTCTCACTCTAGGGCACTCTCTCTCACTCTAAAATATCAGATTATGTCTAAAAAATGGCCCAAAGAGTGTATTTAACAAAATAGGGTCGGGTTTTAAAAACCCAAAAATGGAGCTCCGGAACAAGGTATGCGATCGCATAACCGATATGCGGACCGCATATCGGTCGCATAATTGGTTACAAAATAGCCAAAAGAACTGTTTGTGTATGCGGTCACTATGCGATCCGCATAACTGTTATGCGGTCACATAATGCACCGCACAACAGTTATGCAGTCGCATAGTCGACCGCATAGTTGTTTCTAACTGACCCAATTAAGTGCCTCACTCTGCGGCCATTATGCGGTCCGCAGAGTGGTTCTGCGGTCGCATAATGGACCACAGAAATGCACTTTTCCGCCAAAAATTTTCTTTTACTTTCCGGTACATTGTTCAACCCAAAAGGTCCGAGCCTCAAACACGTAAGCCTAGTCTGGCACCATGAAACATTATTTTCTTTGCAAACTTTACCGGACTTTACACTTAAGTACTTCGAAATTTTCTGAAGTGTTACATTCTCCCTCGCTTAGGATCATTCGTCCTCGAATGAGGGTAAAAATCCGTCATTAGCATCTTATGCAACTCAGTTTGTTTCATACCACATTCGAGCAGCCCCAAATTAAACTAACTCCCAAAATCTCCAAAAACTTTGCCAGAGTTTCCCTTGTAACTAGGCCTATCCACCTGTCAGAGAGCCCTAGAAACACATCCTAACAACATACACGTATTCCAACGACGTAACATAATACAAAACAATACCAAATATGGTCTCATAAGCAATATATATCCAGAAAGGAACACCTTAATGCCAATTGTTCACATGATATAAAATTCATAAAAAGTAAGTCTTATAATTATTTTTTAGATCACAATTTTAAATACATGGTCATTCAAACAAATAAGGATACTTTTTCTTCATTTCTTCCTCGGCCTCCCAAGTAGCCTCTTTAACCTGTTGGTTTCGCCACAACACTTTCACGGAGGTAATTTCTTTATTTCTTAATTTTCGGACTTGCCGATCAATAATAGAAACCAGAATCTCTTCGTAAGTCAATTTCTCATTTACCTCAATGGTCTCAACCGGAACAATGAGTGTCGGATCTCCAACTACTTTCTTCAACATAGACACATGAAACACCGGGTGTACTAATGACATCTCAGGTGGTAGCTCAACCTTGTACGCCACCTCACCGATACTCTAAATAATTTTGTACGGTCCGACATACCTCGGACTCAATTTCCCTTTCTTACCAAATCGCATTACCCCTTTCATGGGGGAAACTTTCAAGAATACCCAATCATCTTCTTTGAACTCCAAATCCCTACGACGAACATCCGAATAGGATTTCTAACAACTCTGAGCAGTCTTCAACCGCTCCTTAATGATTTTAACTTTTTCCATGGCCTGATGCACGATGTTTGGCCCTATCAACTCTGCTTCCCCAATTTCGAACCACCCAATAGGAGATCTACATATCCTACCATATAAAGCCTCGAACGATGCCATTTGAATGCTAGCATGATAGCTATTGTTATATGCAAATTATATGAGTGGTAAATGATCATCCCAACTACCTTTGAAGTCTAGAACGCAAACACGCAACATATCCTCAAGCGTCTGAATAGTCCACTCTGCCTGCCCATCAGTCTGCGGGTGAAAGGCTGTACTAAGATTCACCTGAGTGCCCAAACCTTCCTGAAATATCTTCCAAAAATTAGCAGTGAATTGTGCCCTCCGATCAAAAATGATGGAAACTGGGGTGCCATGCAACCTGACTATTTCTTTGATATACAGCTGAGCATACTACTCTGCTGTGTCGGTAGACTTAACCGGCAAAAAGTGTGATGACTTCGTGAGCCGATCCACAGTCACCCAAATTGATCAAACTTGCACGAAGTGCGCGGTAATCCTACCACAAAGACCATATTAATCATTTCCCACTTCCACATTGGAATTTCTATGTTTTGTGCCAACCCACCAGGCCTTTGGTGTTCGGCCTTCACTTGCTGACAATTCGGACATCTTGCCACAAAGTCCGCCACATTCCTCTTCATATCATTCCACCAATAGACTTCCTTAAGATAATGATACAACCTGGATGCACGGAATACCTAGAAGTGTGAGCTTCAGTCATAATTCTTCCCCGGAGACCATCCACATTTGGAACACAGAGTCGCCCTTGGTGCCTTAGTGTACCATTATTCATGATAATAGAAAAGGCCATGGTCTTATGTTTATGAATCCCCTCTTTCAATTTCACCAACAATGGATCGTTATATTGTTTCTCTTTCACTTCCACAACAAGCGATGATTTAGCCCTATTTTGTACAATTATCCCTCATTCACTAGAGTCCGTAAGACGAACTCCCAAACTAGCCAATCGGTGAACTTCTTTGTCCAATGGCCTTTGATATGCCTCCAAGTGTGCTAAGCTACCCATAAATTTTTGGCTAAGAGCATCCGCCACAACATTAGCCTTCCCCGGATGGTATAAAGTATCAATGTCATAGTCCTCGAGTAATTCAAGCCATCTTTTCTGCCTCAGATTCAATTCCTTCTATTTGAAAATATATTGAAGGCTCTTATGGTCTGTGAATATATCCACATGGACCCCATATAAATAATGACGCCAAACTTTCAATGCAAATACCACCGCCGCAAGTTCTAAATCATGTGTTGGATAGTTATTTTCATGATTCTTTAGTTGCCTAGAAGCATAAGCTATCACCTTCCCATGTTGCATTAATACACATCCAAGCCCAATTCTTGAAGCATCACAAGATACCCCAAATCCATCTATACCCTCTGGTAGAGTCAACACCAGTGTCATAGTCAATCTTGCTTTCAATTCCTGGAAACTCTTTTCACAAGCATCTGACCATTGGAACTTAATTGCCTTCTGCCTCAATTTAGTCAATGGAGAGGCAAGATTAGAAAACCCCTCCACAAACTTTCTATAATATCCAGCTAAGCCTAAGAAACTGCGAATCTCTGTTGGAGTTGTA
The DNA here is from genome assembly GCF_000715075.1 of Nicotiana tabacum. Lineage (NCBI taxonomy): Eukaryota > Viridiplantae > Streptophyta > Magnoliopsida > Solanales > Solanaceae > Nicotiana > Nicotiana tabacum. The sequence continues at coordinate 36,013,547 of NC_134098.1, forward strand.
GGCCTCAGCCAATTCTTCACAGCTGAAATTTTCTGAGGATCAACCTTAATTCCCTCACTAGAAACTACATGACCCAAAAATATGACTGATTCAAGACAAAATTCATACTTTGAAAACTTTGCATATAACTGGTGCTGATGTAGGGTTTGCAGAAGTACCCTGAGATGGTCAGCATGGTCCTCCTGTCTTCGTGAATATACAAGAATATCGTCAATGAACACTATCAGAAAGTAGTCGAGGAATGGCTTAAAAACGCGATTCATAAGATCCATGAAGGCTGTTGGAGCATTTGTTAGCCCAAAAGACATTACTAGAAACTCAAAATGCCCATACCGGGTTCTAAAAGCTATTTTCGGAATATCCCGCTCTCTGATCTTCAATTGGTGATACCTGGATCGTAAATCGATTTTGGAGAAGTACCCGGCACCTTGCAATTGATCAAACAAGTCATCTATCCTTGGCAGTGGGTACTTATTTTTGATTGCTACCTTATTAAGCTGCCGATAGTCAATACACATTCTCAATGACCCATCTTTCTTTCTTACAAAAAGGACCGGTGCGCCCCAAGACGAAACACTTGGCCGGATAAAACCCTTTTCTAACAAATCTCTTAATTGTTCCTTTAGCTCCTTCAGTTCTTCCGGTGCCATTCTGTAGGGTGGAATAAATATAGGATGCGTGTCTGGCATCACATCAATCCCAAAATCAATCTCCCTATCTGGTGGGATCCCAGGGAGTTCATCCGGAAAGACTCCCGAAAATTCATTCACAACAGGCACAGACTCAAGTGTAGGCGCCTCAGCATCGGTGTCTGTAACCCGGACCAAATGGTAAATACATCCCTTGTTGATCATTTTCGTGGCCTTTAGGTAAGAAATAAACCTACCCTTCGGCACTATATCATCACCCTTCCACTCAATAACTGGCTCATTTGGAAATTCGAACTTAACAGTTCTGGTTCGGCAATCAAGCTTGGCAAAACAAGAATAAAGCCAATCCATCCCCATCATAACATCAAAATCGACCATTCTCAATTCAATAAGATCGTCCACGATGTCCCGACCACGCAACGTAACAACACAATACCTATAAACCCGCGTGGCTAAAATAGACTCACCAACCAGAGTAGATACAGAGAACGACTCATAAAGCTGTTCTAGTTCTATCCCAAATTCCATAGCAACATAAGGTGTGACATATGACAAAGTGGAACCGGGATCAATAAGAGCATATACTTCATGAGATTGGACAGTCAATATACCTGTGACAACATCTGGAGAAGCCTCTGAATTCTGGCGACCCCTCATAGCATAGAAACGGTCGGATCCTCCCGAACTCTGTGCTCCACCCCTAGCTGCACCATGCCCTACGGGTGTTAGAGTGCCTCGAGCTGGAGGAGGTGTTGCGTATGTAGTAGCTGCAGAACTAGCTGGCTGTGCCATGCCCCTGCCCGCACCCTGGCGGGACGAATGACAATCCCTCTGAATATGACCCCTCAATCCACATCCGTAGCATATTCCTAGGTGCATCTTTCCACACCTAGGGCATGAGGGCTTCTTCTGCTGCTGGAATCTACCACCATGACGACCCTGCTGATTAGATCCCCTGTTGCCCTGACTGGTCCTGAAACAGCTCCAATGCTGCTGCTGACTAGGCCCTGATGGCGGTGCACTAGCCAAAGACTGAGAAAAGGAATGTGATGGCCCTGACGACCCTCCTCTAAATGTTGACTTGCCACCACCTGAAGAACCACCAAAGTTGCCCATAGACCGGGCCTTATTACTACCCCCTCGCTCCATTCTGTTCCTTAATTTGCGGGTCTCTGTGGCTTGAGCAAATGCCACCATCTTTCCATTGTTCATATTAGAATTCAAGACTGCTGTAGCGGCCTCATTAATTACCAAGGGACTAAGGCCCTGCACAAATCGGCGAACTCTAGCCTCCATAGTAGGCAACATATAAATAGCATATTTAGACAGGTACGCGAATCTCATATGGTAATCCTACACACTCAGGCTACCTTGCCTCAAGTTCTCAAACTCAGCAGCACGGGCTGCCTTAGTCTCAGCAGGCAAGAAGTGGTCAATGAAAGCATCAGTAAACTCACTCTACCTTGTCGTAGGGCTCCCTTCTTCATGGGACTCCTCCCATAGTTCAAACCAAGAATACGCCACCTCTTTCAGGCGGTAGGAGGCCAATTCCACTGCCTCTGTTTCAGTAGCATGCATAACTCTGAGAGTCTTGTGCATCTCATCAATGAAATCCTGGGGATCTTCCTCTAGGTTAGTACCCGTGAACACTGGAGGATCCAACTGGAGAAACCTATTCACCCTGGAACCAGTAGAATCCCTTGGTTGACTGGAAGAAGTGGGTGTAACATTTGACCTCTGGGTCTGGGAAGCCACTATTTGAGCCAACATCTGTATGGCTCCCCTAAGATCAACATCAGAAACACCACAATCGGAAGCTGGAACTGAAGGTGGAACTGGTATATCAGTTGGAGGGACTGTTGCACCTTCAGTAGGTGTAGGGACAGGTGTGGTCTGATCAGTTGTAGTAGAGTCAGGTAGTGTAGTAACTGGAGGAATATTCTCACTCATCGGGTGCTCACCCGCATCATCAATTATACGATCAACTGTCACTCCTGGGGTGACATTGGCTCTTTGGCTAATTCTTGCCTTCTTCTTAGGCGCCATGTAATGAAACTTAGAGCAACTCAGGAGTTAAAGGAGGAACAATATTACAACAAGCTTTATCACATGATCAAGAACATGAAAGAAGGGTATTATTCCTAAATGCCCATGTAGCATCCTAATTATAGATGTGGTCGACAACACACCGATAATAAGGACTCTACTAGACACGGCTCCGAGACATCCTAGGACACTTTAAAACTTTAGGCTCTGATACCAAGTTTGTCATGCCCCAAAACCGAGGAGCGCGACCGGCGCTCAACCGAGTGAACCCGACCGAGCAAGCATGTTAGATTTCATTCTACCCAAACTCATCTATGAATAGAGATAATACATATTATCATTAATTAGAAGAAAATATGTTCATGTCTACAATACCAATTCATTTCCAATAGTTTCATCATTTTTAAAGTCTCAAATTGACAAATAATACATCCACAACATAACATAGTTTATCTTTCCCCAGCACCAATACACAACCCACACTATGTCTACAGAGCCTCTATAGATAAAGAAGAGTACAATGATAATGCCAGCAACAAGGCCCCGGCTATATCTCAAATAGAATACACAAAGTACAAAAGATTCATGACCCCGGAATGAAGTGGGGCTCACCAAGTCAGCTGGGGAGAAAGTGCACTGCAATCACTGATCAATATCTCATGCTGTGGAACCACCTGCATCCATTGAAAGATGTAGCGCCCCTGACAAAAGGGACGTTAGTACCGTCGAATAGCACTAGTATGTATAACTAAACATCCTCTCAATAGAATGACAAATAATACAAACAAGATTATCATAATGTCAAAGAAAGCCTTAATCAACATCAAACCTCAATTTAGGATCAAGACAGTGTTCAAATTAATTTTCATATCTCACATTGGGAGATTTTTAGTATTGATATACCATTGTCCACAATAACAGTACCATTATTCACCATACCAATACCGCTATTCACAATACCATTATTCATAAAACCAGTACCACCGTACTCTCAGCACGGAGTCCGATCACGACCCGATCGGCTAGGCTATCTCAGTAGAGACATCAACCACAATTTCTCTAAATATCAATAACACCGTCTTTAACACGGAGTTCGATCACGACCCGATCGTCTAGGCTATCCATTAGGGACATCGACCACAAATCACAATTTCAATTATAATTTCCAGCACAATTACCACCATGTGTGCGACATGTGTCCGATCATGACCCGACTGACTAAGCTGTCTTATTTGAGACATCAACCTTTTTATATCAATCATCCCATTTCATATTACTTTTACATAATTTCATTTCATTGGCACTAATGGCAATAATTATAAGGTCATTTTTGGCACGTTTACCATATTTAGTATTTTATGCTCACCTTATCAATTTCAAATATCATTATCATCATCAACAACAAATACAACTCAAATCAAGGTGTGTAGTACATATGTGAGCAATTTAGAGTCTAAGGCACATAGAGATATTTCACAAAATTTGGCATAATAGCCTTCATTTGAACTTGACTTAAAGTCGAAACATTATTAATGCACAGCCCGTATTTTAACACATCCTCAATTGGTAACATAACATGAATAAAGCATTTTGGATGCTTGTTGAATATATATCTTTCAACCCAATCTTACTCGGAATGGCCAGTCTCATAATGAATCACTCGAGACTTACATAATTTACATGAATATCGTGGGGTTCAATTCTAAGAGAAGCGTTTAGCCAACATACCTCACTTGAGCTTCCTTACACTCTAAATGTTTCAGAATTCTTAGCAACTTTAATCTATTGTAGAAATATAACAAATTGAATCAAAATTAGGAAGGTGATCGTGGTTCGAGCTCATTTGAGCATTTTATCAAACACTAAGCGTGCATTAAGGTTCCAAGGTCCCTTTTATGGAGAATTCCATCATCTCATAACCCAATCTTTACCATTTTTAGCTCAACAATCTTCCTACACCCTTTGATAACACATGCATGTAAAATAAACAACTCTCATGCCCAAAAATTATCTTGCTAGTTACCCATTTTCAGAAAATTTTGAAATTAGGGTTTAGGGTGTAGAATCTTACCTCTAGGATGAAGACCTAGTGAGCTTCCCTTCTTTATCTTCCAAAACATGAGCAAGAATTGAAAAAAAATTATTGAAGAACACCTTCTCACTCTAGGGCACTCTCTCTCACTCTAAAATATCAGATTATGTCTCAAAAATGGCCCAAAGAGTGTATTTAACAAAATAGGGTCGGGTTTTAAAAACCCAAAAATGGAGCTCCGGAACAAGGTATGCGATCGCATAACCGATATGCGGACCGCATATCGGTCGCATAATTGGTTACAAAATAGCCAAAAGAATTGTCTGTGTATGCGGTCACTATGCGGTCGCATAGTCGACCGCATAGTTATTTCTAACTGACCCAATTAACTGCCTCACTCTGCAGCCATTATGCGGTCTGTAGAGTGGTTTTGCGGTCGCATAATGGATCGCAAAAATGCACTTTTCCGCCAAAAATTTTTCTTTACTTTCCGGTGCATTGTTCAACCTAAAACGTTCGAGTCTCAAACAAGTAAGCCTAGTCCAGCACTATGAAACATTATTTTTTTGCAAACTTTACCGGGCTTTATACTTAAGTACTTCGAAATTTTTGGGGGTGTTACACCTGATATCCATCCTTCTCTTATACTACTTTTGTTAGCCCCATAAGGCATAAATGAGATGGGTGTGGCTAATTGTATATACCTCTGTTACTGTTGAAGGTAATTCAAAATGCTTATATTTCTCAGCTTGAATTGTAAATACTGATAATCTTCATTAACTGTGCGTCTCGTACCCTTCTTCACCTTGCTTCTTTTTCTTATCATGAGCATCATGCAAAATCGAGTTCCTCTAACTTAACTCTTCAACAACTATATCTCTTATCATCTTTCTGGATGTAGGCATCGTCGTATTATGAATAAGATAGAGTTTAAGAAATTGAGTTCTTACAACTGAGCTCTACCACACGATCTAGAGTAAGAAGAAAGAGTGACAGTCCTAAATGCCCTGTAGCCTCATGCTTATAAGTGTGGTGCACAAAACACCCATAAATAAGACTCCACTAGACACGACTTGTAGACTCCCTAGGACAGAACTGCTCTGATACCACTTTTGCCACGACCCAAACCGATGGGCCACGATGGGCACCCTGTACCTAACTCAACCGAGTACCAACATAACATATCTTTCGTATCATTCCATCATAGGTAAATGAACCGGAGTAAAGCATGAGGGAATAAACTTATACATATGACATACTGGCCTATAAGACCCAAAACGCTCACTCGTACACTGAACATAGGACGACAAGGCCATACAACCTTTCATATACATGACATATGTCTACAAGCCTCTAAGAATACATAATTGTCATAAAGGTCGAGACAGAGCCCCGCCATATCAAACAATACACATCTAAATCATACTGACCAAACAAGCAACTCCGGAGCAAATAGAGTGCACCAACATCTTCCGCTAAGTTGATCGCCTACTTGGAGGACTCTCGACCTATCTATCGAGACCTGCGGGCATGAAACACAGGGTCCCCAGGCAAAAGGGACGTCAGTACGAATAATGTACCGAGTATGTAAGGCACATAAATAGGTACATAAAAGACATGGAAGAAATATAGAGTAAATGACTCAATCTGTAAGTCTGGACAACTCTGTAAATCATGAAATACTTATAGTGTCATGCATATGTGTATGAATGTCATGTCGTGCATAAGTACATGTGTTGATAAAATCATCAAGCCTCTAAGGGCATCCCATCATATCATCTCGGTCACTGTGGGCAAAATCATCAACGTATACTAGCTGATCAGGTGGTGGTGCGTATATAATGCCGTAACCTTTTCCCATGTCCCATATATATATAATATACCTATATATATGCGTATATAACGTCGTCTGATCATGGGTCAATGTACATGTATAAATGAATGCAATGCATGAGAAGTACGTCAATAAAATCTCTCGGAACATGATAAGACCATTATACCTCTAATTAATATGATGAAACAAACTTTATCAACTTACGTATTTTCTGAGACCCATGAACAGACGATAGAATAATAAGACATATGGGAATTCAAGAACATAGGCATCTCTAATACTTCTATGAATAGAGTTATTTATGAAAGTTGTGCATTTGCTCGTTTCGTTCGTGTCGCATAGATTATGCCAAAAAGAAAGAAGGGATAGCCTTAATATACCTGAGTCAATTCTCTTGACAATCCCTCTAACATACATCAATTGTGACAACATGTAACGGCAAGATCGGAGTATTAAAAAATCCGTATAATATTCTTGAGAAAGATTACACTGTACTCCGTTATAGTTGCAAAAGCTCACTTTGATTTGAATTGTTGAAGGTCTTGCGTTGCTTATATTCTATATGCAGATGCATATTAAATGACCAAATAACGTGATGAGATTCTTTAAGAGTCATAAAACTCTTAAGTTATAGATAATAACGTGATGTGGATGTGGATAATAACGTGAGTCAGAAGACTCTTAAGTTTAGATTTCTTATACATGAATGTGGGCCCCACTTTATGTGGTGGCTTAACCACATATCCTTCATCTTTGCCAAATAATCCACAAGATTTAAGAGTCATAGGTCTTGGGTGGCTTGCTGCCACGTTAAGGATCTTATCCAATAATTAGCAAATAATTATCTTAATTAATTGTTAATCTCTCACTTAATTTAATAATTACCTGATTATCCACATAATTAAGAATGATCTCAAATTACTTATAATATTACTCACTTTAAACACACCTTATACACCTTACTATAATGGCCATGTGGTACCTTGTATGATACTTGTCCATAAATACCAAGTACTTTAACTCGGGCCGTATTTTATTCCAAAATGTCAAACTTCGACGAAATTCATTTTATTCGATGTGATTACCCTCTCAACTTCACGAATTTACTCATCACTTGTTTGAAATAGTATAATTCTTATAATCTCAAAATAATCTCATTCCCGATCTTACGTTGATTAGATTATGACGAAATTTTAACGTACAAAAATGCGGGATGCAACATCTTGTTTTTCCGAGCTTCTATCAATTTACTTATGGCATACTTTCACATACAAAAATATGGGGTGTAAAACGTATTTTGGTTCCGGAGCCCGGTACAGGTCCACTATAATATTTATGACATATCTCTTGAACTTGGTGAGAAACATAGTTTATTTTACATGATTTGGATGTTCGGTTGTGAAAATAAAAGTTTTATAGTCTTCTTGAAAATTTTCTTTGATTTGGTGTTCAATTCATAGTTCTAGGTGTTATTTTGGCGATTGGATCGTGCAAGCAAGTTCGTATGATGATTTAGGACTTGTGTACATGTTTGGTTTGGAGCCCCGAGGGCTCGGGTGAGTTTCTGATAGGCTACAGAGTGTTTTGAACTTAGAAAACATAATAGCTACTGCAAACTGATCTGCAGACTTCGCATATGCGAGGTCTGGCTCGCAAATGCGAGCCTCGCATTTGCGAAGAGACCATCGCATTTGCGAGCAGTGGGCTGGGGTGAAGACCTTCGCATTTGCGATCCTGGCCGTCTGCATTTGCGAACACTGGTTCGCATTTGCGAAGGCAACAAACATATCCATTCTTCGAGCGATCACTGGGTCGCATTTGCGGTCAAGCCTTAGTTCGCATTTGTGAAGAATGCAGAGGTGTGATGTTTCTCGCATTTGCGATGAAATCTTCGCATTTGCGGGCTTCGCATTTGCGAAGCCCAGGTCGCAAATACGACATCTGCAGCTGAACAAATATGACTTAGACGGGATTTTTGGTTCATTTCTAAAATTTTCAAAACCTAAAACATTAGAGGCGATTTTTCCAAGACTTCTTCTTCCCCAAATCTTTGGTAAGTGATTCTAACCTATTTCCTTTCAATCTTTCACTAATTTTCCTAAGATTTCAACCTAAAATTTAAGTTTTTCATGGTGGAATCAGGGGTTTTTGGGTAGAAACTAGGGATTTGGTAAATTGGGGATTTAGACCTCAAATTGAGATCGGATTCCAAAATAAATTATACAACCGGGCTCCGGGGTGAATGGGTTAATCGGGTTTTGGTCCAAATTTCGGGTTTGGACCAAGCAAGCTCGGGAGTTGACTTTTGTTGACTTTTTCAATAATGGCCTAAATTGAATTCTTTACAATCGTGGGTAATTCCTAAGGCTTAATTTGAATCGTTTGGTTGGTAAATTGCTAGATTTTATTAGTTCGGAGGCTTGTTTGAAAGGAAGGAAAAGCCGTGGTTGAACTTTGAGTTTGGTCTTCGGAGCGAGGTAAGTGTCGTGGTTAACCTTGACTTGAGGGAATAGGACTTGTTTGTCTTCTTGATACATTTTTTGATGTTGGATACAACGTATATATGAGGTGACGAGTACTTATGCGTTGTTGTCGGGTTAAAGCATGCGGGTGAGACTTGGTTTCTTGTAATTATTGCCTTCTTTGATCATGTTATCCATGTTAGACTAGTATTGTTAAATTGATCGTCCTTACCATATTTACGGATCTTTGGTGATAATTGAGTATTGATTTCAAAGTTGAGGTTAGTATTGTGGAACCAAATGTTGAAGTAAGGCTTGTTCTTGTTATTCTATCTCCCTGTTGTTATTTGATCATTGCTTTATGGTAAGGGAGAGTGTTAATGCATGAAGGGTGATGTCGTGCCGTTTCTATTGATTTATATGGTGAGAATGAGAGTAAAATCACGAAGGGTGATGCCGTGCCACACGGTGAGAGTAAAAGCACGAAGGGTGATATCGTGCCATGTTATGAGAGCTAATGCACGAAGGGTGATGCCGTGCCATTTCTATTGGTTTATATAGTGAGGTTGAGAGTAAAAACACGAAAGGTGATGCCGTGCATTTTCTTTTGCTGTGTTTACTTACTCTTATTGGTTCAAGGTATAATGGTTGCTCAAGTTTTCATTTATGATGTGATTCTCTATCTTGTATTCCCCTCAGTATGTTTCCCCTCCCTATATTACTTGTCTAGGTTTTACTTGCCATTATTTTTGCACATATACTGTTAAAACTGCACAAGTTTGTTATATAGGTGTCTTGTCATAACCTCATCACTACTTCGTCTAAGTTAGGCTCGACACTTACCAGTACATGGGGTCAGTTGTACTGATACTGTACTCTGCACTTCTTGTGCAGATTTTGGTACCGACACTAGCTGATCATGAGGCTTAGCAGCTTGGATTTGCTGTCAAGAGACCCAAGGTAGATCTGTTGGTGTCCGCAAACCCTGGAGTCTCTTCCTAGTTTTATCATTTACTGTTTTCTTACTTCAAAACAATGTATTTTCCCTTTTTAGACTGTGTTTGTAGTAAATCATAGTAGCTCGTGAGTTATGACTCCAGATCCGGGTGGTAGTAATTAATGAAGTTTTTATATCATTCCGCACTCGCTGTATTTCAATTTTTGCTTATTTGCTGTTATCTACTGAATTGAATAAGGATTGGCTTAATAATTCTCTAACGTCGACTTGCCTAGAAAGTGGAATGTTAGGCGCCATCACGGTCCCGACGGTGAGAATTCCGGGTCGTGAAATTAATGTGCTATAAAATATGGATGCCGATTGCCTCCACTAATATAAAGCTCCCGATTGTCCCTGTGATCGCATCTCTTCTCCTCCACCCATCTAAATTTTTTCTCTTTCAAACATAGGAAAAAATTGATTAAATATTATTGATGTATCTAAACAGTTAATAAATTGACCTTGTTCAACATCAATTCTATTAGTCAAAACCTAACAGCTTGCAAATATCTATACAAACTTTCATGGATTAAAAATAGTAAACATCCAAGAGATATTATCATCTTAGGTATCATTTATAATCTTAGTTGTCTTGACAATATCAACCAGATCAATATAATAAAAAAGATTTCATTTAGCATTAGATATAAAAATCTCCAAGAGAAAATTCCATGATATTTCTGATAATTATCAACTAATTCGCATTCTAGTTAAATTGAGACTAATGGAGTTATCATTACGGAACAAGAATATCGTATGGTTTGCTTTTCACATTTTTGTATAGTGTTTTTTCCAAACGATTTCCTTTCTTTTCATCAATTAATAATAAAAAATCAACACTAAAATTTACACTCACTCGTTTCGCCATAAACCATTTATGTTCTAATAATGAGTAATTCCACTTAATCCCTTACTTTTTAATTGTTGGAAAATAATATTCATTCTATCTTTAAATGAGAATAATAACCCCATTGAACAATATTTTCATCCAATCTTCGTGGTTCGTACGCTTATTTCTAATCTGTCTAGTGAAGAGGAAATTCTACAGTTTTGTTTTTTTGGGACGTGGAGCAGATTTAAGGAATACATATTTTTCAATTTGTATTCCTTTCTTTTTCCTCGTTATATAAGAAGCAAGTTTCTTAATGTTACCTGTCTTCTTATGATATGGAGATAAAACAGATAATTGGAGAATGGCATTTTATTGTTATGGTTGCTTTTCTCTTTCTTTTTCTTTTTCGTTTTCAGTATCATAATTTTTTTTTCCAATAATAACAATAACTAAGATTTATTACAAAAATAAAGAGAGATGTATATTTGTCTTTTATATTTCCTTTTTTTCATTCAAATAGATTGTGATGACCCAAAAGGTCATCTTATGTTATAGAACTCGAATTTGCGCTCTTAAACCTAAAAAATCTCATTTTTACCCTCCTCAATTTGCGTGCACAGTCCGGGCGTGTTTCCGAAAAACTTTTATGTTGAAAATTGATAAAAATAAGAATTTTTGCCTTAAAAGTTGATTCTAGTTGACTTCGGTCAATATTTTGGTAACGGGCCCGGATCAGTATTTTGACGATTCCGGTGGGTCCGTATCGAATTATGAGACCTGGGCATATGCCCGGAATCGAATTCGGAGGTCCCCAACTCGAGTTATGCATTTTTGATGAAAATTAAAAGTCTGAAAATTAATTATTTTTAAGAATTGATTGATGTTGGGCATTGTTAGTACCGGATATGTATTTTGGTTTTAGAGCCCGATACAGGTTCATTATAATATTTAAGACTTGTCTGTGAAATTTGGTGAGAAACGGAGTTGATTAGACGTGATTCGGACGTCCAGTTGAAAAGATAGGAATTTTAAAGTGTTCTTGAGAATTTTATTTGATTTGGTGCTAAATTCGTAATTCTAGGTGTTATTTTGGCGATTTGATCACGCGAGCAAGTTCGTATGATGTTTTTAGACTTGTGTGCATATTTGGTTTGGAGCCCCGAGGGCTCGGGTGAGTTTCAGATAGGTCACGAGATGCTTTGAACTTGGAAAATCTGGTATTTTGCTGCAGCAGGTGTTCTGGCATGTCCTTCTTCGCGTTCGCGAAGGTACTCTCGCGAACGCGAAGAGTAAACTGGTCAGCTGAAATTTTTTTTTTCGCGAACGTGAAGTTTTGGTCGCGAACGAGAAGCGATGGGGGCGTTACCCTTCGCGAACGCGACCAGCTCCTCGAGAATGTGTAGTGTTAGGCACACCTGGGGGAGAGTCGGTGATCCTTCATCGCGAACGCGAGCATGGTCTCGCGAACGCGAAGGCCAGTGGGTAACCATCACGAACGCGAGCAAGGTCTCGCGAACGCGAAGGCTTGGCAGCCGATACTCTTCGCGAACGCGACAGTGGCCTCGCGAACGTGATGCACACTGTCGCCCAACACTTAAAACAGAATCAAACATGGGATTTAGCCATTTTTCCACATTTTTAAGAACCAAACGGTCTAGAGGTGATTTTCAAGAGTTATTTTCTTCCCCAAAGTATTGTTAAGTGATTCTAAATCATTTTCTTTCAATTACTCATTTTATTTCATGAATTATTAACCTAAAATCTAGAGTTTCCATGGTAGAATTAGGGATGTTGGGTAGAAACTAGGGATTTCAGAAATTTGGGAATTTAGACCTCAATTTGAGGTCGGATTCCAAAACTAATTACATATTCGGGCTCGGGGGTGAATGAGTAAAAGAATTTTGGTCCGAACCTCGGGTTTTGACCAAGCGGGCCCGGGGTCGATTTTTTGACTTTTTGGAGGAAAATTTGGGAAATTTAATTTATGCAATATAATTGATTCCTTTAGCAATATTTAATATTATTGAGTCATTTTTGAATAGATACGAGTGGTTTGGAGGTGAATTCCAAAGGAAAAGTTGTGATTGAGTATTAAGTGGCCTTCGAAGCGAGGTAAGTGTTGTGTCTAACTTTGACATGAGGGAATCAGGAACCTCAGACTATTTATTATGTGAAATTCATTTGAGCGGCGTATATGTGAGGTGACGAGTACTTATGTGCCACCAATTTAACTGTTTTCCATGTTTCTTTTGTTTTTCTTATATTGTCTCTTTCCTATGCCTAATTGCTACGTGTTTAGACTAGTGTTGTTAAATTGATTGTTCTTATCATGTTCATGGACCTTCTAGTGATAATTGAATATTTATTTCGAAAATTGAGATTTATATTTTGGAACTAAATGTTTAGGTAAGGTTTGTACTTGTTATTCTATCTCCCTGTTGTTATTTATGCATTGCATTATGGTAAGGGAGAGTGTTAATGCACGAAGGGTGATGCCGTACCATATTGTGAGTGTTAATGCACGAAGGGTGATGCCGTGCCATATTGTGAGTGTTAATGCACGAAGGGTGATGTCGTGCCATGATATGAGAGTTAATGCACGGAGGGTGATGCCGTGCCGTTTCTATTGATTTTATGGTGAGATTGAGAGTAAAAGCACGAAGGGTGATGCCGTGCATTTTTCCTTTACTGTATTCGTTGTTTCTGTTGATTCATAGTACATTGGTTGTTCCAGTTATCATTCTGTTATTGTTCTTTATCTTGTATTTTCCCCAGCATGTTTCCCCCTCCCGTTATTTCCTGTCTAGTTCTTCATTTCTGTTATTTGCATATACATTGTTGAATTGTACAGGTTGATATGTAGGTACCTTGCCTTAGCCTCGTCACTACTTCATCGAGGTTAGGCTCGACACTTACCAGTACATGGGGTCGGTTGTACTAATACTGCACTCTGCACTTTCTGTGCAGATTTTGGTACCGGCTCGGGTTGATCGAGATTTTGCTATTGGACCGCTATTCGGAGATTCAAGGTAGATCTGTCGGCGTTCACAGACCTTGAAGTCCCCGTCTATCTTTTATGTTCTACTGTTTTTTTTATTCAGACAGTTGTATTTCTTTCACACTATTACTAGTAGTGAATTCTAGAATGCTCGTGAATTGTGACTCCAGATCCGGGTAGTAGTAATTAATGTAGTCTTTATATTATTCCGCACTCATTATATTTCACCTTAGCTAATTTGTAGTTATTTACTGAATGGGATAAGAATTGGTTTAATGATTCTCTAACGTTGGCTTTCCTAGCAAGTGAAATGTTAGGCGCCATCACGGTCCCGATGGTGGGAATTCCGGGTCATGACAATTTGGTATCATAGCGCTAGGTTGCCTAGGTCTCACGATTCACGAGCAAGCTTAGTAGAGTCTGGAGGATCGGTACAGAGACGTCTGTGCTTATCTTCCGGAGGCTATGAAGTTTAGGAACAAATTTCACTTTTATTCTTCTCTATCGTGCGATGTTGTTTTCTCAATACTGATTGAACTCTTCTACTCTTATTCTCTCGTAGATGGCGAGAACACGTATCGCTTCCTCAACTGAGCAGCAGCCAGAGCCTCCAGTGGCAGCTCCTATGCGGGGTAGAGGTCGGGGCCGAGGCCGTGCCAGAGGTCGAGGTAGGGGCAGGGCTCAGTCCAGAGCCCGAGCAGCAGCCCCAGCAGTGGAGCCTCAGATAGAACTCAACGAGGAGGTCCCAGCCCAGACTGTTCCTGTCGGGCCAGCTCAGGTTCCGGAGGGGTTCATTGCCACTCCAGTACTTCAGGAAGCTTTGGTCCGTTTGGTGGGCCTTATGGAGAGTGTGGCCCAGACTGGCGCATTTTCCATGGCACCAGTCGTCTCTCAAGCTGGAGGAGGAGCCCAGACTCCCACTACTCCCACTCCGAAGTAGATAGCTCCTCAGTATCAGGCTCCAACAGCTTATCCAGTCGGAGTAGTTTAGCCGGTTGTTGCGGCACAGGCCGGAGATGGGCCAGCTATGTCTTCTAAGGCTTTGTGGAGATTGGACAGGTTTACCAAGCTCTTCCCAGTTCACTTCAGTGGTGCTACTTCAGAGGATCCCCAGGAGTATCTTGACAGCTGTCACGAGGTTCTATGAAATATGGGTATAGTGGAGACCAATGGAGAAATCGTGGAGAGATTATTTGTTGACCAGACCAGCTGGGTCGCATGATTTTACTTGGGACCAGTTCTCTCAGCTCTTCCTAGAGAAGTTTCTGCCTGTCACATTGAGATAAGAGCGTCGCCGTCAGTTTAAGTGTCTCCAGCAGGGCAGTATGACTGTTACTCAGTATGAGACTCGTTTTGTGGATTTGGCCCGTCATGCTATTATTCTGCTTCCCACCGAGAGAGAGAGAGAGAGAGAGAGAGAGAGAGAGAGAGAGGGTGAGGAGGTTTATTGACGGACTTGCTCAGCCTATTAGATTGTAGATGGCTAAGGAGACTGGGAGTGAGATTTCTTTTCAGGCGACTGCTAATGTCGACAGACGAGTGGAGATTGTTCTTGCTCAGGGAGGTCAGGGATCTGACAAGAGACCTCGTTATTCCGGCGAGTTCAGCGGTGCCTCACCTAGAGGCAAGGGTACTTTTGGTAGAGGCCATCCTCCCAGGCTATTTCATTCAGCACTTCAAGCATCCCACGGTGCCTCAGGTGGTCGTGGTCCTCATATGCCTTATTCCAACCAGCTAGCCTACAGTGCATCACCAGCTCCTATTAGTGCACCTCCACTCTAGAGTTATCAGGGTGGTTACTCAGGTCGACAGGGTCAGTTTCAAGGTCAGTAGTCACAGCAGCCGAGGTTATGTTATACTTGTGGTGATCCGAGGAACATTGCTAGATTCTGCCCTTAGACAATGGACATCTCACAGTAGCAGAGTTCTCGTGCCATGGTTCTGGCACCAGTTGCTGCACCACCTGCTCAGCCAGCTAGAGGCAGGGGTCAGGCAGCCAGAGGTAGAGGTCAGATTATTAGAGGTGGAGGTCAGGCAGTTAGAGGTAGAGACCGGCCAGTTAGAGGTCGTCCCAAGGACGTAGTTCAGAGTGGTGGGGCCCAGCTTTGGTGTTATGCTTTCCCAGCCAGGCCTGAGGCTGAGTCATCTGATGCAGTTATCACATGTACTATTTTAGTTTGCAGTAGAGATGCTTCAGTTCTATTCGATCTGGGATCTACTTACTCCTATGTGTCATCCTATTTTGCTTCATATTTGGTTGTGCCCCGTGATTCTTTGAGTGCTCCTGTGTATGTGTCCACACCAGTGGGGGATGCTATTGTTGTAGATCGTATTTATCGTTCGTGTATGGTCACCATTGGGAGTGTTGAGACTCGTGTAGGTCTTTTAATTCTCGATATGGTTGATTTTGATGTCATACTGGGTATAGATTGGCTGTCACCTTATCATGCTATATTAGATTGTCACGCCAAGAGGATGCCCTTAGCCTTGCAGGGGTTGCCTCGATTAGAGTGGAGAGGGACTCTTGGCCATTCTACCAGCAGGGTTATCTCTTATGTGAAGGCTCGACATATGGTCGAGAAGGGGTATCTAGCTTATTTGGCTTATGTCTGCGATTCTAGTGCGGAGGTTCCTTCCATGGATTCAGTGTTGGTTGTTCGTGAGTTTCCAGAGGTGTTTCCTGTAGACCTGCCGGGGATGCCGCCCGACATGGATATTGATTTTTGCATTGATTTGGCTCTGGGCACTCAGCCCATTTCCACTCCGCCATACCGCATGGCCCTGCCAGAGTTGAAAGAATTGAAAGAACTGTTACAAGATTTGCTTGATAAGGGCTTCATTATACCTAGTATCTCGCCCTGGGGTGCACCTATGTTGTTTGTGAAGAAGAAAGATGGATCAATAAGGATGTGTATAGATTATCGGCAGTTGAACAAAGTCACCATCAAGAACAAGTATCCATTGCCGAGGATTGATGATTTATTTGATCAGCTTCAGGGTGCCAAGGTGTTTTCAGAGATTGATTTGAGATATGGCTACCATCAGTTGAGGATTAGGGAATCCGATGTCCCTAAGATAGCTTTTCGGACTCGGTATAGGCATTATGAGTTTTTAGTGATGTCATTAGGGCTGACAAATGCCCCAGCATCATTCATGGATTTGATGAACCGGGTATTTAAGCCCTACTTGGATTCCTTTGTGATTGTGTTTATTGATGATATATTGATCTACTCCTGCAGCCGGGAGGAGCATGAGCAGCATCTTCGGATCGTTCTTCAGACTCTGAGAGACAACCAGTTATATGCTAAGTTCTCAAAATGCGAGTTTTGGTTGAGTTCAGTTTCTTTCTTGGGTCACGTTGTATCAGCCGAGGGTATTCAGGTGGATCCTAAGAAGATTGAGGTAGTCCAGAACTGGCCTAGACCCACATCAGCTACAGAGATCCGTAGTTTCTTAGGATTGGCTGGTTATTACCGTCGATTTGTGGAGGGGTTTTCATCCATAGCAGCCCCGTTGACCAGGTTGACCCAGAAGGGTGCCTCGTCCGGGTAGTCAGATGAGTGTGAAGCGAGCTTTCAGAAGCTCAAGACAGCTTTGACTACAGCGCTGGTATTGGTGTTACCCATAGGTTCAGGATGGTATACGGTGTATTATGATGTATCCCGAGTTGGACTTGGTGCGGTATTGATGCAGGGTGGCAATGTTATTGCATATGCTTTGCGGCAGCTGAAGGTTCATGAGACGAATTACCCTGTTCATGATCTAGAGCTGGCAGCCATTGTTCACGCGCTGAAGATTTGGAGGCACTATATTTACGGCGTGCCATGTGAGGTATTCACGGATCATCGGAGCTTGCAGTATTTGTTCAAGAAGAAGGAACTCAATTTGAGGCAGATGAGGTGGTTGGAGCTATTGAAAGACTATGATATCACCATATTGTATCATCCCAGGAAGGCCAATGTGGTAGCCGATGCTTTGAGTAGAAAGTCAGCTAGTATGGGTAGCCTTGCTTATATTCCAGTTGGTGAGAGATTGCTTGCATTGGATGTTCAGGCCCTGGCCAACCAGTTCATGAGGTTGGATGTTTCTGAGCCCAGCCGTGTTCTAGCTTATACAGTTGCTCGGTCTTCTTTGTTTGAGCGCATCAGAGATCGGCAGGATAACGATCCTCATTTACTTGTCCTTAGAGACACAGTGCGGCACGGTGGTGCCAAGCAGGTTACTATTGGAGATGATGGAGTTTTTAGGATGCAGGGTCGTATTTGTGTGCCTAATGTGGATGGACTTCGTGAGTTGATTCTTGAGGAGGCTCACAGTTCCCGGTATTCTATTCATCCAGGCGCCGCCAAGATATGTTATTGGTGGAGGAGGATGAAGAAAGACATAGTTGCATATGTAGCTCGATGCCTAAATTGCCAGCAGGTAAAGTGTGAGCATCAGAGACCTGGTGGTTTACTTTAGAGGTTAGAGATTCCTGAGTAGAAGTGGGAGCGTATCACTATGGATTTTATTGTTGGACTCCCACAGACTCAGAGGAAGTTCGATGCAGTTTGGGTCATTGTGGATAGGCTGACCAAGTCAGCGCACTTCATTCCTGTGGCAGTTACTTATTCTTCAGAGCAGTTGGCAAAGATTTACATTCGTGAGATCGTCTGTCTTCACGGTGTGCCCGTGTCTATCATTTCTGATCGAGGTACGCAGTTCACCTCGCACTTCTGGAGGGCAGTATAGTGTGAGTTGGGTAAGCGAGTTGAGTTGAGCACAACATTTCATCCTCAGACGGACGGGCAGTACGAGCGCACTATTCAGATCTTGGAGGATATGCTCCGCGCTTGTGTTATAGACTTCAGAGGATCGCGGGATCAGTTCTTGCCCCTTGCAGAGTTCACCTACAACAACAGCTACCAGTCGAGCATTCAGATGGCTCCCTATGAGGCATTATATGGTAGGTGGTGCCGGTCGCCAGTTGGGTGGTTCGAGCCGGGAGAGGCTCGGTTGTTGGGCACAGACTTAGTACAGGATGCCTCGGATAAGATCAATATTATTCAGGATCGACTTCGCACAGCTCAGTCCAGGCAAAAGAGTTATGCCGACCGTAGAGTTCATGATGTTGCATTCATGGTCGGGGAGAGAGTATTGCTTCGGGTATCACCCATGAAGGGTGTAATAAGGTTCGGAAAGAAGGTCAAGTTGAGCCCTAGGTATATCAGACCTTTTGAGATTCTGGAGAGAGTGGGAGAGGTGGCTTACAGGCTTGCGTTGCCACCTAGTTTAGCAATTGTTCATCCGGTATTCCATGTGTCAATGCTTCAAAAGTATCACGGCGATCCGTCCCATGTGTTAGATTTTAGCTCTGTCTAGTTGGACAAGGATTTGACTTACGAGGATGAGCCGGTGGCTATTCTAGCCCGACAAGTTCGCCAGTTAAGATCAAAGAGTTACCCTTCAGTTCGAGTGCAGTAGAGAGGTCAGCCTATTGAGGCAGCTACTTGGGAGTCCGAGTCCGATATGCGGAGTAGATATCCCCACCTTTTCACCAGCCCAGGTACTTTTCTATGTCCGTTCGAGGACGAACGATTATTTTAGAGGTGGATAATATGATGACTCAAAAAGTCATCTTATGTTTTAACCTCCTCGATTTGCGTGCGCAGTCCCGCTGTGTTTCCGTAAAACTTTTATGTTGAAAATTGATGAAAATAAGAATTTTTGCCTTAAAAGTTGATTTTAGTTGACTTTGGTCAACAATTTTAGTAAACGGGCATGGATCAGTGTTTTGACGATCACGGTTGGTCCGTATCGAATTATGGGACCTGGGCGTATGCCCGGAATAGAATTCGGAGGGGAACCCCAACTCGAGTTATGAATTTTTTATGAAAATTAAAAGTTTAAAAATTAATTATTTTTAAGAATTGATTGATGTTGGGCATTATTAGTACCAGGTCTGTGTTTTGGTTCCGGAGCTCGGTACAGGTTCATTATAATATTTATGACTTGTCTGTGAAATTTGGTGAGAAACGAAGTTGATTTGACGTGATTCAGACGTCCAGTTGAGAAGATAGGAATTTTAAAGTGTTCTTGAGAATTTCATATGATTTGGTGCTAAATTCGTAATTCTAGGTGTTATTTTGGCGTTTTGATCACGCGAGCAAGTTTGTATGATGTTTTTAGACTTGAGTGCATGTTTGGTTTGGAGCCCCGAGGGCTCGGTTAAGTTTCAGATAGGCCACAGGATGTTTTGGACTTAGAAAATCTAGTATTTTGCTGCAGCAGGTGTTCTGGCATGTCCTTCTTCGCGTTCGCGAAGGTACTCTCGCGAACGCGAAGAGTAAACTGGTCAGCTGGAATTTTCTTCTTTGCTATCGCGAAGGCTTGGTCGCAAAAGCGAAGTAATGGGGGCGTTACCCTTCGCGAACGCGACCAGCTCCTCGCGAACGCGTAGTGTTAGGCACACCTGGGGGAGAGACAATGATCCTTCATTGCGAACGTGAGCATGGTCTCGCGAACGCGAAGGCCAGGGGTAACCATCGCGAACGCGAGCAAGGTCTCACGAACACGAAGGCTTGGCAGCCGATACTCTTCGCGAACGCGATAGTGGCCTCGCGAACGCGATGCACACTGTCGCCCAACACTTAAAACAGAATCAAACACAGGATTTAGCCATTTTATCACATTTTCAAGAACCAAACGGACTAGAAGCGATTTTCAAGAGTTATTTTCTTCCCCAAAGTGTTAGTAAGTGATTCTAAATCATTTTCTTTCAATTACCTATTTTATTTCATGAATTATCAACCTAAAATCTAGAGTTTTCATAGTAGAATTAGGGGTGTTGGATAGAAACTAGGGATTTCGAAAATTTAGGGATTTAGACCTCAATTTGAGGTCGGATTCCAAAAAAATTATATATCCGGGCTCGGGGATGAATGGGTAAATGAATTTTGATTCGAACCTCGGGTTTTGACCAAGCGGGGCCGGGGTCGATTTTTGACTTTTTGGAGGAAAATTTAGGAAATCTAAATTTATGCAATATAATTGATTCCTTTAGCAATATTTGATATTATTGAGTCATTTTTGAATAGATACGAGTGGTTTGGAGGTGAATTCTGAAGAAAAAGCTGTGATTGAGTATTAAGTGGCTTTCGGAGCGAGGTAAGTGTTCTGTCTAACTTTGATTTGAGGGAATCAGGAACCTCAGACTATTTATTATATGAAATTCATGTGAGCGACATATATGTGAGGTTATGAGTACTTATGCGCCGCCAATTGACCTGTTTTCCATGTTTCCTCCGTTTTTCTTATATTGTCTCTTTCCTATGCCTAATTGCTACGTGTTTAGACTAGTGTTGTTAAATTGACTGTTCTTATCATGTTCATGGACCTTCTGGTGATAATTGAGTATTTATTTTGAAGATTGAGATTTATATTGTAGAACAAAAATGTTGAGGTAAGGCTTGTACTTGTTATTTTATCTCCCTATTGTTAATTGTTCATTGCATTATGGTAAGGGAGAGTGTTAATGCACGAAGGGTGATGCCGTGCCATATTGTGAGTGTTAATGCACGAAGGGTGATGCAGTGCTATATTGTGAGTGTTAATACACGAAGGGTAATACCGTGCCATACTGTGAGTGTAAAAGCACGAAGGGTGATGCCGTGCCATATTGTGAGTGTTAATGCACGAAGGGTGATGCCGTGCCATGATATGAGAGCTAATGCACGAAGGGTGATGCCGTGCATTTTTTCTTTACTGTATTCGTTGTTTCTGTTGATTCATAGTACATTGGTTGTTTCAGTTATTATTTTGTTGTAGTTCTTTATCTCGTATTTCCCCTAGCATGTTTCCCCCTCCCGATATTTCCTGTCTAGCTTTTCATTACTGTTATTTGTATATACATTGTTAAATTGTACAGGTTGATTTGTAGGTGCCTTGCCTTAGCCTCGTCACTACTTCGTCGAGGTTAGGCTCTACACTTAGCAGTACATGGGGTCGGTTGTACTGATACTGCACTCTACACTTTCTATGCAGATTTTGGTACCGGCTCGGGTTGATCGAGATTTTGCTATTGGACCGCTATCCGGAGACTCAAGGTAGATCTGTCGGCATTCATAGACCTTGAAGTCCCCGTCTATCTTTCCTGTTCTACTGTTTCTTTTATTCAGACAATTATATTTATTTCAGATTATTACTCGTAATGAATTCTAGAATGCTCGTGAATTGTGACTTCAGATCCGGGTAGTAGTAATTAATGCAATCTTTATATTATTTCGCACTCATTATATTTCACCTTTAGCTAATTTGCTGTTATTTACTAAATGAGATAAGAATTGGTTTAATGATTCTCTAACGTTGGCTTGTCTAGCAAGTGAAATGTTAGGCGCCATCACGGTCTCGTCGGTGGAAATTCCGGGTCGTGACACAGATTTTCCTCTTATATTTCAAGTGGGCATAATTTCAGTTGATTTCAAATTTTAATAATAATAACTAAAATACTTAAATATCTTTTGAGGAATTATGTCACTGAGAAACAATAAGATATAAACACAAAATACAGCACATAAAAAATTCTAAAAATCACATTTTATTAAAATAAGAACAACATTGTTCTGCAAATAATTGAACAACCTTTAGACTAACAAAAGGAAAGAAACTGAAACCTAATTAAAATACATGAAGGAAATTAATTACCTCCAACGAAACTCATATTCTGAGCGTGCGACAATAGCTGAAAACCACGTGGAATTGCTATAGTTTGGAAATTCAGGAATAAACTTTTGATTGAGAATGTAAGTGATGATGGAAAATAATTACCTTTAAAGAAATGGTTGAAAACTTATTATTAGAAAATTTAATGAGGCGTAAGATCATGTGGAATTGGTGTAGTTTGTAACTTCAAGAATGTATGTAGACATAATATCTGAAAAGATTGGAACTTGATTCAAATTAGAACTTTCATGCAAATCCGTATTTAGGAAAATATTAGTATAATTATATCCAACATAAATTAGTTAGATAAATATCTATCTATTGAAGGGCTCAGTCGTCACTAAGGTACACGATGACAGAACCAAAACACAGGTTCAAACAAATACACCATAATTAAAATATGATGAAATAACATAAAGTGATGCTCATAAAGAAGAACATGAAACCAAACCAATTACAAAAACTCCAATATTGTTGATCAAAGTTAAGATTTTCTGAAAAAGAACCATATTGAAACAAAATCAGCTCCCAAAGCATTGATACTAATAAGTAATAAGTAATAATAAAAGCAGATTCACTACTCTAATGATGAGCTTTGCAACCAACTAGTCACATATTTAAGATTTCGAAGCTTCCGTGAGTCCCAATCCTCTGTTGCAAACAAATGGTTTTACAGTTGTATGACCAACAAACCGGCCCCTTCATAAACTCGTAATTGTCACGATCCAAAATTCCACCACAGACGTCGTGATGAAACTTAGTATCTAAGACTAGGTAAACCGATTACAATTACATTTCGAGCCATTTTTTTTAAAATATATAATTTAATACAAATATCGAAACCAAAAGCGGAAATAATTATAACAACCTCCCAAGACTGGTAATACTGAGTCAGGAACTCTAACTGAATACATGCAGTGATCTCAAGGATCGAATATACAATATTATTCGAATAAGAGTTGACAGTACAATAAAATGGAAAGACTCCAAGCGACTACGACGACCAGCAGCCCTACCTTGAATCCTTGCGATCACACTCTAATCTCTGCCCGAATCCGATATCACTAATGCCTGGCTCTGCACAAAAATGTGCAGAAGTGTAATATGAGTATACCACAGTCGGTACCCAGTAAGTATCAAGACTAACCTCGGTAGACTAGTGACGAAGTACATTCAAGACACTCACTAATCAAATAACATGTGCAATATAGCAGTATACAATAGTACTGAAAAACAACTAGCAATGATAGCAACAAAATGAAACAGCGATATAAACAGCAAGGCAACAAGAACACCATAATTATTGTTCAAACGAATAAGGAACATGAGTACAACCAATTAAACAAGTCCTTCAAATATAAATCTTTCACATATAATTCTTTCGAATAAATAACTTCCGAATATATTTCTTTTGAATATATTCTGAATCTGACTGCGAAATTTTGAGCGCGGTCCGCGTAATTCCCCACTCTTAGGCAAATTTTTCCAGCAACAGTCCCGTACTGCATAAACAATTCCTACACAAAGCTCACAACCAGTTAGTTTAAAATAAAGTCTGATCTAAGAAGGAAATCAAAGAAGAAAGAAAACACATAGGTTGTCTCCCAAGAAGCACCCGATTTAATGTCGCGGCACGACGCATGTTACCAACATCATTGGAAATTGATCAAGGCTACCATATGGCTGTCATCAAACTTGCCGAGGTAATACTTCACTCGGTGCCCATTAACTCTGAAGATTTCACCATTTTTGGTTTTCAAGTCAAGAGCACCAAACGGAGTCACGTGCACCACCTCAAAGGGGCCACTCCATTTTGACTTGAGCTTTCCCGGAAACAGTCGTAACCGGAAGTTGAATAGAAGAACCAAGTCACCCTCCTTGAATTCTTTGTTCCGGGCATATTTATCATGTAAGTACTTCATCTTGTCCTTATACAAGGACGAGCTGGAATAAGCATGAAATCGGAATTCATCAAGTTCATTGAGTTGCTCTACCCGGAGGTTGGCTGCTACATCCCATTCAAGGTTTAACTTCTTGAGCACCCATATGGCTTCGTGCTCTAACTCAACCGGAAGATGGCATGCTTTCCCAAATACCAACCGGTACGGAGACATACCAATTGGAGTCTTGTATGCAGTTCTATAAGCCCACAAAGCATCGTCAAGTTTTTATGACCAATTCGTCCGGTTTGCATTGACAGTTTTTGATAATATGCTCTTTATCTCCCTGTTGGAGACCTCAACTTGTCCATTAGCCTGGGGATGATAAGGAGTTGACACCTTATGATTGACACCATACTTGGAAAGTAAAGTGTCGAAAGCCTTATTGCAGAAATGAGAACCCCCATCACTGATGATTGCCCGAGGGGTGCCAAACCGTGTGAAGATATTTTTCTTTAGGAACGCCACCACACTCCATGCCTCATTGTTGGGCAAAGCTACAACTTCAACCCACTTGGAAACATAATCAACATTAATCAGAATATAAGTGTTACCATAGGAACTCACAAATGGCCCCATGAAGTCTATCCCCCACACGTCAAAAATATCGATCTCAAGAATAGTGGTGAGAGGCATTTCATCCTTCTTGGAAATTCCACCAGCTCTTTGGCATTCATCACACCTCTTAACAAGCTCACTTGCATATTTATACAGGGTAGGCCAATAAAATCCACAGTTAATAACCTTTGAAGCAGTTCTCGCCCCACCATGATGACCACCGTAGGGCGAGGAATGGCAAGCATCAAGAATATTCATTTGCTCCTCTTTCGGGACACATCTCCGGATCACACCATCATTGCAAATCTTGAAAAGATAGGGCTCGTCCCAATAATAATTCAAGCTGTCCCGTTTGAGTTTCTTCATTTTGTTAGAAGAGAGCTCACTCGGGACAATGCTGGTCACAAGAAAGTTAGCCACATCGGTGAACCAAGGCATACCATTCAAAGACACGGAGAGGAGTTGTTCATCCAGGAACGAATCATTGATTTCGAGGCCATTGTAGGGCCTTCACTCCTCTTCTAAGCAGGACAAGTGGTCCGCCACTTGATTATCACTTCCTTTTTTATCAATGATTTCAAGGTCAAACTCTTGAAGCAGAAGAACCCATCTCATCAACCTAGCCTTCGAGTCCTTCTTGGTCATCAAGTAACGGAGTGCCACGTGATCGGTGTGCACAATCACTTTGGCACCCATGAGATATGGCCTAAACTTTTCCATGGCAAAGAAAATGGCTAATAACTCTTTCTCGGTCACCGTATAATTGACTTGGGAGTCATTCATCATTTTGCTTGCATAATGGTCCGGATGAAATATCTTGTTGACACTTTGCCCCAAAACTGCTCCTACCGCAATGTCACTAGCATCGCACATGAGCTCAAATGGTAAGTTCCAATTGGGTGCGGTGATGATGGGAGTGGTTGTCAATTTATACTTGAGAAGCTCAAAAGCTTTCATGCAATCTTCATTGAACACAAACTTTGCATCCTTTTCTAGCAGCTTGCACAAGGGGTTTACCACTTTTGAGAAATCCTTAATGAACCTTCGGTAGAACCCCGCGTGCCCAAGAAAGCTCCTAACTCCCTTGACGGAAGTAGGAGGAGGGAGTTTTGAAATAACTTCAATCTTTGCTTTGTCCACTTCAATACCGTCCTTGGAGATCTTATGGACGAGGACAATGCCCTTCTCAACCATAAAGTTGCAATTTTTCCCAATTAAGCACTAGATTGGTCTCTTCACATCGGGCCAACACTTTGTCAAGATTATCCAAGCATTCTTCAAATGAGTTCCCCACAACACTAAAATCATCCATGAACACTTCGAGGACGTCCTCCACCATATCCGTAAATATTGCCATCATACACCGCTGAAAGGTAGCCGGTACATTACACAAACCAAATGGCATCCGTGAGAATGCAAATGTGCCATACGGACATGTGAAGGTGGTTTTCTCTTGGTCCTCCGGTGCAATGAGAATCTGGTTGTATCCTGAGTACCCATCCAAAAAGCAATAGTAGGCACGCCCGGCAAGTCTGTCCAATATTTGATCATAAAAAGGGCAATGGAAAGTGGTCTTTGAGGGTCACTTTGTTCAGCTTTCTGTAGTCCATACATACCCTTCATCCGGTGACAGTACGAGTGGGGATCAACTCATTTTTCTCATTTGTGACTACATATATATATATGGGTATGACAGGGCCCAGTCCCATCCTTTATACATTTGTACACTCTATTAGAGGTCTGTAAACAGTCATGTATAGTCGGATAGTATGTGGCCTTGTCAGCTCACCTTACCGTATTTCGTATATATATGTACATATGTCTTTTGGGCACATTTCTCGTGTATGTTATTCACACAATTCAGTAGTTTACTGCCAGATGTTATGCATTTCCTACACTTATTTCATATTTTAGCTTAGCCGTATACTTAGGGGTGCTCGACAGGTAGGCTCGGGCACTCGTCATGGCCCATCGGTTTGGGTCATGACACAACCGATGAACCTCCTTGGCCAATGGCCTTTGATATGCCTCCAAGTGAGCCAAACTACCCATATGTTTCCGGTTAAGAGCATCTGCCACAACATTAGCTTTCCTCGGATGATATAGGATATCGATGTTGTAGTCCTTGAGTAACTCAAGCCATCTTCTCTACCTTAGATTCAATTCTTTCTGCTTGAAAATATATTGAAGGCTCTTATGATCCGTGAATATATCCACATGGACCCCATGCAAATAATTATGCCAAATCTTCAATGTGAAAACCACCGCCGCAAGCTCTAAGTCATGTGTTGGATAGTTCTTTTCATGATTCTTGAGTTGCCTAGCTGATATCACTTTTGTCATGACCCAAACCGATGGGCCGCGACAGGCACCTGGTACCTTACTCAACCGAGTACCAATGTAACGTATCTTTTTGTATCATACTATTATAAATGAGATGGAAAGGCTGCCGTGAGATAACTAGAATAAAACATGAGGGAATACTCGACATAGGACGACCCCACATGTAATACAAACTTATACATATAATGTATGGGCCTATAAGACCAAAATGATCACTCGTACACTGAACATAGGCCGACAAGGCCATACAATCTTCCACGTACATGACATATGTCTACAAGCCTCTAAGAGTAGATAAATACCATAAAGGTCGGGATAGGGTCCCGCCATACTAACCAATACATGTCCAAATCATACTGACTAAATAAGCAACTCCGAAGCAAAATGGAGCGCACCAACACCTTCCGTTGAGCTGATAGCCTACTTGGATGACTCTCAACCTGTCTATCGGGACCTGCGGGCATGAAACGCAGCGTCCCCAGGTAAAAGGGATGTCAGTACAAATAATGTATGGAGTATGTAAGGAATGAAAATTAGTTAAAAAAAGACATGAGAGAAACATGGAGTAAAAGACTCAACATGTAAGT
The DNA here is from genome assembly GCF_000715075.1 of Nicotiana tabacum. Taxonomy (NCBI): domain Eukaryota; kingdom Viridiplantae; phylum Streptophyta; class Magnoliopsida; order Solanales; family Solanaceae; genus Nicotiana; species Nicotiana tabacum. The sequence goes on from NC_134098.1 coordinate 36,041,526, forward strand.
CTGAATAGCTCTGTGAATCATTTCATATTTATAGTGTCATGTATATGCGTATAAATGTCGTACCATGCATAGGTATATGCGTACATAACATCATCAAGCCTCTGAGGGCATCCCATCATACCATCTCGGCCACTGTGGGCAAATTATCAATGTATACCAGTTGACCAGGTGGTGGTGCGTATATAACGTCGTAACCTTTTCCCATATTCCATATACATATAATATACGTGTATATAACGCCATGTGATCTTGGGTCAATGTACATGTATAGATGAATGAAATGCATAAGAAATACGTTAATAAGATTTTTCGGAATGTCATAAGATCAATATGCCTTTTGGATAAACTTTATCAACTACGTATTTTTCTGAGACCCATGAATAGAAGCTATAATAATAATTCACATGGAGAATCAAGAACAGTCATGTATAGTCGGATAGTATGTGGATAGTATAGGCACCCCTTGTACTTCTATGAGTAGTTGTGCGTTTACTCGTTTTGTTTGTATCATATGGATCATGCCAAAAAGAAAGAAGGGATAGCCTTAACATACCTGAGCCGATTCTCTTGGCAATCCCTCTAACCCACGTCAATCACGACAAAATACGTAATGGCGAGATCGAAGTAGGGAAAAATTCGTATGATATTCTTGAGAAAGACTGTACCGTGCTCCCTTAGAATCACAAACCACCTAGCCCTATAGCCCAAGAGTCACCATTTTTATTTTTGGTCCCCAATTCCTCTTGCTTCCACGTGAGGATGGTGTCTCCTTAAGCTTTATCCACAAAATTCAATTACATGCTGATCTCCCACTTAAAAATCTAATAATTAACTAATTACCCACATAATTAAGAATTATCTCAAATTACTTAAAACACTACTTACTTTTAACATACTTTATACACCTTACTATCATGGTCATGTGGTATCTTGTATGGCACTAGTCTATAAATACCGGGTATTATAGCTCGGACCGTATTTTATCCCAAATTGACAACCTTCAACAAAACTCATTTTCTTTGATTCGTTTACCCTCTAACCTTCACGACACTTACTTATCGCCTGTTATAAATAGCATAAATGCTTATAAACTCAAAAATAATCTTATTCCAAAATCTACGTCGATTAACTTACGACGAAACTTTAACGTACGAAAACGCGAAATGTAACACATAATACTTATAACCTCAAAATAATCTTGTCCTTGAACTGGTGTCAATTATCTTACAGCAATTCCAACGTACACTACTACGGGGTGTAACATCGTCGTAATATTGTGAGGTGTAACATTATCCCCCCCTTTGGAACATTCGTCCTCGAATGTTGACTGAGGCACTTATCTGACGTATAACCGGATAGCTCTTACGAATGGTTTTAATACTGTCCTTGCCATCTAGGCAACTCTTCTGTGAATAAATCCAAAGGCCAGGGAATTCCCCCCTTTAGGCCTCTTTCTCACACCACGACTTGTGATCGGAATACTTTCAATCTCGTAATTATTGCTACCTTCTATCATGCAGTCTGTACGACTTTGTCCTTGTATGTGCGCTTATGCGACTCTTCCCTCCTTTTTCCTCCAGCCTTTAGCCAATCTCTAGGCCTCACTTCGTGAACATATATAGAATTATGACAAGCTGTCCCTCAGGGCGTCTATGGCTTTACTACATCTAAGTAGGTTATACTATACCATAACTCTTACTTCAGTTTATTGTTACCGAGGTCTGCTACCAAACTCCAGGTTACTCTCGTTGCTTATCCTATATGTATAAATCTAAGTCCTTTAATGCTTCTTCATTGCTGTTCATCTTAAGAATGATGGCCTAATCTCACCTCATACTTTGTAACTTTTATCCATCTATTGTTGATTCACAATCTACCACTGATAACTTGAAACCTTTTACGTAATACATTGTCACTAGGGCTTACGTCTCATTGGGGAATATCTGCATCCCAATGTGATTCACCTTACGTGGGTATATTAATCTTGTACAATTCATGAAATCCCCTTTTCTTTATCTTTTTTTCTTCAAATCATTACTCAATCGAAGGCCCAAATGTCATCCTTTATCTATCACAATTACACCCTTATTCTACTACCAGGGCAGCATTCCATCTCTTCTAGATGCTATTAGTCTTAGACTCCTTTGAGTTCATTCAGGCTATACTGAGTTTTCTATAATACTTTAGCTTGCAATCTACACATATCTATTTATACTACTCGCAACCTTCCTTCAACTTGCTTGTACCATAGATTTCCTTATGTCATTTTGGAACATCAAGTGAGACATGACATCGTCTCTAACTCTTCTTTACTCTCTTAACTAGACCTCTCGATACCTAAAAACCATAGGCTGGAAGATATGCCACTGACGACACAGCTATCATTCCTGGATACTGAATCCCAGCATTTTTAGCCTTCTATCCGAAGTATGGACTATACACAACCTTCCACATGTGAGTATCTCGTACGTTGTTCATCTTTACCTTACTTACCTTAAAATCTCGCATCACATCTTCTATCTCTTTCATGACCTCTCTTCCACATAGGTATAATTCACATCCACGACTTGAAGCTCTATTATAATACTTGCACCTCTGGTGCATACACAATCTGGTGGAAGCTTCATACTGACTTCTTATGAGGCTGGTACTCTTTAACTGGATTTCTCGTAGAGCTATTATAGAATATGGTTGTTGTACTATCTCTCTTGTACCTATGATATTAAGAGTGATTCTGCAATGTTCTCAATCACGATTTCTATAATTTTCTGGGTCCAATAATCAGACTCCTGATTTACTTAGTTGATGTAAGTCTTTAGTTTCCTCTTCCCTCTAATCAGCCTTTATGTAGGCTTAAGCTATCTTCCGATCTGCGGCTCATGGTATTAGTTATTACTTTAGCCCTTCATGGACACTATGGAATATCCATGATACAATCTTCTAACAATTCAATCCTTTATCTGTGACCTGGACTCACTTCTTTCTTTTAACTTATACCGGAGTCTTCTACGGCTATATGATTGTTAACATATATGCTGCATGGATAATTCTCCGAAATATTAAGTGTGTTCATAACGTAACTAACTCTGGATCATTGATCGAATAATTCCTTTCGTTCCTTCTCAGCTTTCTTTAAACGTAAGCTATTACTTTTTCTAGTCTTTCTGCCCCCTTTGTTGCATGCATACTATGTTGTAGTAAGACTGTTTTTATAGGACCATTTCTTCTTCAAGTTACTATGCTTAGGTTGAAGCCTTCTTCCTTATTTCCTCGGCTAGTCTTTCATTGTATTACTTAGGGAGGACCCTCTAACTCTTGTAAAGCTACTTGCTTATTACATCGTATACTCGACGGAACTTTTGATGCCCTTCCTCACCTATAATTATCCATAGTTACTTACCTCCACACCCTTGTGTTTGTAGGGTTGCTTCTGAACTGATATTTTGACTGTCTTCCTAGTGGCACTCTCTTTTATTTCCGTAACACTCATACGGTACCTTTAACTACCCCAACTCCTATCTGAATATTTCTCAAGGGTCATGATATCATATCTGCCAGACTGAATTCCCTATGTTGGGGTTCACTATGTTTATCTTGCACGATCTGTTGATTTGTCTGTATCCTCTTGTCTAGCCATAACTAGGCTCTTCCTGAATCAACTGCTAACTATTCGTTAGCCCATTCTCATATCAATATTCCGCGTAATCTTTCTTGGGTTATTTCCTTTGTCTTAACTTATGTCTCGTACTGGCTCCTTATTTATCAATAACATCTCGGGCAAGAACCCTTACTTCCTCTCCTTGACGTCGTGTTTGCATAATGTTCTGAAATCATAGCATATATGTAGGATTTGAATAAGTGAAATCTCATCCCTTTCTCATTTTTATCGCATTCTCCCTTCACCATTCCATAGTTACTAAAATCACTTAATTTTGACTTAATGCCACATCACTGCATATTCCCCCCTTTAGGGGAGTACTAAGATTTAGAGCTACGACGATCTACCTATAGTTATTTTACCTCTTCATCTTTGGCGTCATCATCGATGACCCTTACTCGCCTTGCGGTAATCCTTCTGTAACAAGGATAACAAAATTCCTTACTCACAAGGGTGATACTTAGTGTAACTGGCACACATAGTCCCTTAAGCTTAACTTTGCTCACATTGCTTGCTTTAGGGAAGCGTCTTCCTGAATGACCTTTAAAGGTTATTCTTCTATCGTCCATTCTATTATCGCTGGAATGCAATATGAAATTCTCATGATACCGACTATTATCAAATCACTCAATCCCTAATTCATGTTTAGTTTACCTTGTTCACCAGCCCATACTGATTTGTATTACTATAGGGTCTAACTTTTCCTTCTGGTAATCACGCTAGAGTCACAAACTTTCTTTCTCGAAATGAGGATATGACTTTATGGCCTATACTCTTTTGTTGTCTCAAGGCCTGTCACCTCTCATCTTTTCCTTCCCTTGACTATAGACTCTGTAATACTGTCATTTTTTGATCTATCGTTGTCACCCATGTATCACATCTTACTCATAATGCTTCATTATCTCCCTTCTTATTTCCCTGCTAATATTTCTGTCTATCACTTTATTCTGAAAACTTCAATAAGACATTCTTTTGCTTTTAGCTCCCCTTGCTCCATCCCCTGGCTCTTCGGGTTGCCTAACATTCTCGCTCTACTAGGGACGGGAGCTATCTTTGAACATTCTTAGTATTCATATCTAGCTATACTATTCTAGAGTGCACCATCTGGGTGTCTCACAAGGAGATCTATTCGCACATTTGCAATATGCTTCGAAAATGTCAACTAACGCAAACAATCCATCCATCATTTTGGGTTACTCTAACCCCAGCCAGATCCTGATATCCCGTCCTTCTCTTAAACCATATCTGTTAGCTCCCATAGGGCATAACTGAGATGGGTGTGGCCGACTGTACATACATCTGTTATTGTTGAAGATAATTCAAAATGCTTATATTTTTGTGCCTGAATTGTAAATACTGATAATCTTCATTAACTGGGTGCCTCGTTCCCTTCCTCATCTTGCTTCTTTTACTTGTTAAAACTTGTATCTACCTTCTGAATCTCTCACTGCTTTTCACCATATGGGTGGATAGATATTCCTGCCTTAAGGCTCCTTATCAAGAAGCTTACATATCTTAGTACACACATGTTATGCTGAAAACTTCACATTTATCCATCATAAGAATGATGCAAAATCGAGTTCCTCTAACTCAACTCTTCCACCACCACATGGAATCTCTTACCAACTATCCTTTGGATATAGGTATCATCTTATTACGAATAAAATAGAATTTAGGAGTTTGAATTCTTACAAGTGAGCTCTACCACACGATCTAGAGTAAGAAGAAAGAGTGACAGTCCTAAATACCCTGTAGCCTCCTGCTTATAAGTGTGGTGCACAACACACCCATAAATAAGACTCTACTAGACACGGCTTGTAGATTTCCTAGAATAGAACTGCTCTTATACCACTTTTGTCACGACCCAAACCGATGGGCTGTGACGGGCACCCGGTACCTTACTCAACCGAGTACCAACGTAATATATCTTTTAGTATGATACAATTATAGGTAAATGAGATGGAAAGGCTGCCATGAGATAACTAAAATAAAATATGAGGGAATACTCGACATAGGACGACCCCACATGTAATACAAACTTATACTTATAACGTATGGGTCTATAAGACCAAAATGATCACTCGTACACTGAACATAGGCCGACAAGGCCATACAATCTTCCACGTACATGACATATGTCTACAAGCCTCTAAGAGTAGATAAATACCATAAAGGTCGGGATAGGGTCCCACCATACTAACCAATACATGTCCAAATCATACTGATCAAATAAGCAACTCCGGAGCAAAATGGAGCGCACCAACACCTTCCGTTGAGCTGATAGCCTACTTGGAGGACTCTCAACCTATCTATCGGGACCTGCGGGCATGAAACGCAGCGTCCCCAGGTAAAAGGGATGTCAGTACAAATAATGTACGGAGTATATAAGGAATGAAAATCAGTAAATAAAAGACATAAGAGAAACATGGAGCAAAAGACTCAACATGTAAGTCTGAATAGCTCTGTGAATCATTTCATATTTATAATGTCATGCATATGTGTATAAATATCATACCATGCATAGGTATATGCGTACATAATATCATCAAGCCTATGAGGGCATCCCATCATATCATCTCGGCCACTGTGGAAAAATTATCAACATATACCAGTTGATCAGGTATGTATATAACGCCGTAACCTTTTCCCATATCCCATATACATATAATATATGCGTATATAACGCCATCTGGTCATGGTCAATGTACATGTATAAATGAATGAAATACATAAGAAATACGTTAATAAGATTTCTCAGAATGCCATAAGATCAATATGCCTTTCAGATAAACTTTATCAACTACGTATTTTTTGAGACCCATAAATAGAAGATATAATAATAATTCACATGGGGAATCAAGAACATAGTGTCACGACCCAAACCGATGGGCCGCGACGGGCACCCGGTACCTTACTCAATTGAGTACCAATATAACGTATATTTTCATGTCGTACTATCATAGATAACTGAGCCAGAAAGCTGCCATGAGATAAGTAGAATACAACATGTAATACCAACTTATACATAAGACATACTGGCCTATAAGACCAAAATAACCACTCGTACACTGAACATAGGCCGACAAGGACATACAATCTTTTACGTACATGACATTTGTCTACAAGCCTCTAAGGATACATAATTTTCATAAAGGACGGGATAGAGTCCCGCCATACCAAACAATACTCGTCTAAATCATACTAACCAAACAAGCAGCTCCGAAGCAAATGGAGCGCACCAACATCTTCCGCTGAGCTGATAGCCTACTTGGAGGGCTCTCGACCTGTCTATCGGGACCTACGGGCATGAAACACAGCGTCTCCAGGAAAAAAAGGACGTCAGTATAAATAATGTACTGAGTATGTAAGGAATGAAAATAAGTAAATAATAGACATGAGAGGAACATTGAGTAAAAGACACGACATATACGTTTGCATAGCTCTGTGAATCATTTCATTTTTTATAATGTCATACATATGCGTATAAATGTCATACCATGCATAGGTATATATGTTCATAACATTATGAAGCCTCTGAGGGCATCCCATCATATCATTTCGGCCACTGTGTGCACATCATCAACGTATACCAGCTGATCAGCTCTCTCTCTCTCTCTCTCTCTCTCTCTCTCTCTCTCTCTCTCTCTCTCTCTCTCTCTCTCTATATATATATATATATATATATATATATATATATATATATATATATATATATACGCGTACATCTGGTCATGGGTCAACGTGCATGTATAAATTCATGAAATGCATATGAAATACGTTAATAAAATTTCTCCGTACATCATAAGACCATTATGCCTCTGATTAATATCATGAAATAAACTTTACCAACTTACGTATTTTTAAGACCCATGAACAGATGATAAAATAATATGACACATTGGGGAATCAAAAACATAAGCATCTCTAGTATTTCTATGAATAGAGTTATTTATGGAAGTTGTGCATTTGCTCGTTTCGTTCGTGTCGTATAGATCATGCCAAAAGGAACGAAGGGATAGCCTTAACATACCTGAGTCGATTCTCTTGACAATCTCTCTAACATACGTTAACTTCGACAAAACACGTGATGACAATATCGGAGTAGGAAAAAATCTGTTGCTTAAAATACTAATAATTCTCGTTTGATTCCTTGAAGATGCTGTGAAATCTTGTATGAACAGTTGAAGATCCGTATTTAGCATTTGCTATATGACTTGCGTTTGAAAATTATGTTTTGTAACATACAAACATTTCTGTTTTGAATGCATATTATAATGGAATTGTGACTTGTGTCTTTTAATAATGGACATGACTCACGTTTTATGTGTCTATCCATTATTAAATGGAAATGACTCACTTTCTTTAAGAATTGCCACATAACTTAGTTACTTTTGAGTCATAATTCTTTGATTCTTTAGCTGCCACGTTACTACACTTTCAACTTATCCAACTTTTAACCCCTTTTCCTAATCAATTTATTAATCCCTCACTAATTCAATAATTAACCAATTACCCTCATAATTAAGAATTATTTCAAATTACTTAAAATACTACTCACTTTTAACATACCTTATACACCTTACTATTATGGTCATGTTGTACCTTGTATGGCACTAGTCCATAAATACGGGATATTATAGCTTGGACCGTATTTTATCTCAAAATGACAAACTTCAACGAAACTTATTTTCTTCGATTTGCTTACCCTATCACCTTTACGAACTTGTTTGAAATACCATAATACTTATAGCCTCAAAAATAATCTCATTCCCGAGCTTATGTCAATTAACTTACAATGAAACTTCAACGTACAAAAATGCGGGATGTAACATCATTCCCTCCTTTTTGAACACTCGTCCTAGAATGTTGACCGATGCACTTATCATTATCATAACCTATAGTTCTTGCGAATACTTTAGTACTCTTCTTGCCATCTAGGCAACTGTTCTGTGGGTAAATCCAAAGGCCAGGGCCTTCCCCCATTTAGGCCTCTTGCTCATACCACGACTTGTGGTCGGAATCCTTCCAATCTCGTAATTGTTGCTACCTTTTGTCATGCAGACTGTATGTCACGACCCAACTGGAGGGTCATGACTAGCACCCGGGCCATACTTGCCGAGCACCAATGTATATTTTATCTAACCTTCCTTATTATCTTTAAGGGCCGACGTCATGAATATACATAACATGGGACGACAAGACTGTCAAGAAACTATATATAAGGTACGAGCTACCATGATGCCATGAAAGACTATACAACAAAAATCAGCCGACAAGGCATTCTAAACCATACATAAGTCGACACCTATCTATGAGCCTCTAAAGGAACATAAGTGCTACAACATTGCTGGAACAGGGCCCCGACATACCCATAATGTCTATAACAAAAATGCATACCAAGACCACGGCAAGTCCGGAGAAGGGATCTCGCCAATAACCGCTGAACTGGACAACCTACTGTGGTGGGGGAGCTACGTCTACCTATCTATCAGGACCTGCAGCACGACATGCAGCGTCCACAAATAAAAAGGACGTCAGTACGAATAAAGTACTGAGTATGTGAGGCAAGAAAGCATAAGTAAGAACAGTAATGTAAACAGGGATAGAGAATATATAACCTGTGACATCTGGGTACCTCTGAGGGCTACTGACATGAAATACATGATACATACATATATATACATAAACTTTTAAAACATACGCCTTTGTGGGCATCACCATCATCATATCGTACCCGGCCATAATAGGCTCGGTAAAACGTACCCGGCCATCATAGGGCTCGGTAGAATCGTACCCGGCCATGTGGAGCTCGGTAAAACCCAACTGATCAGTGGTTGCACAATAGGTGCCATACCCGACCGACTATAGCGCGGCTCGGTAGAGTAAAATAGATACATATATATGATGCATGCTGGACTCATTGGAATCACATTTTGAACCTTTCGGAGTGACGTAAGGTCGGTATCCTTCGTACACGTTATTAGGATTAACTCTTCATCAAGAATCTTATAAGAATCAGGAACTACCAACAACATTGATAATATAAGAATAAGAGAAGTAACATCAATATCAATCGTTTCATAAGAAGGGCAGCAATGTAAGTCCTGCTAGCTTCTAAGAGTAGAGTATCTTTGGGAGCTCGTTCATTACATTATGTACAATCGGAGTCGTGCAAAAGAATGAAGGGGATAGCCTCACATACCTTGTATATACTGCCCAACCTCAAGCTATGCAAATGTCACGACTCCTTAGTCTACAATAAGACAAATGACACTATCATTATCGTTTAAGCGTCGTAACTATTATGTATCGACCGCAACCTATTTTACGATGAAACGGACAGCACCTCCCCTATTTATATGACTTACCACAAGTCAATACAATCACCAAACAGCCCAAACAACATCATTAATAATCATATTGAGCCTCCAAAACAGTCCACCAACTAACAACATTACTACCAAGCCTTTCGATATATATTTCACAAGTTCTAGCTTCAACGACTTAACTGCAACTTGGATAATCTTAAATATATATAGAGTAAGAGGTTCCTTACCTTTAAACAGAAATAACAACTCCAATTTGACCTTAATTTTCCACGAAATATCCCTTCAATTCTGCCACAAGAACAAGGAAGCGAAACTAGCAATTAATTCGGGTTTTTCGGCACTAGAATTACTTTAGAAGACTTGAAATCACCTAGGGTTGATATTAAAAACTTGAAGGTGTATTTACAGGACATAAAACACTTAAAACAACCTCCCACACGAGCTAGAACAACACAAAAATCAGCAACAACAAGAAGAACAAGAAACTTACTAGCGCCACGGGATTCCCGACATTTGATTTGTGTTGTTTGCCCTTTGTTTGGGTCTTGGATCATGAGAGAACCTTGAGAGACTGTTTTTAGGGTTATAAGGTCTGAATATACTGAAAAATAATGACTTGAAACGGGTTTGAGGTATCTTATATATGTCCATATGTCTTAAACCGCCTTTGTGGGCCCCATAGAGAGCAGCTTGGCGCACTCTCGCAAAAACGCGAATATCTCTCTATTCCGAGATCGTATCAACGAACGGTTTAATGCGTTGGAAACTAGACTCATAGATCTTAGATTTAATAGGTAGATCACCCCATAATTCCAAGCACATTGGGAGAAAAATGCAGTAACATTTGACCTAAAGTTTAAGTAAAATTATAAACCTAAGTTGCGACAACTTTTATCGACTTTTGTTTCATAACTCGCTTAACTTCAAGACTTATGATGCGGATATTATATGACTCAAATACATTAAAACAAGACCTCTTGGGACAATTAATCACCTCTAGTATTACCCGAAAATACGGGTTACAACATCCTTGATTTGTTTAACTTCAAATACTTGTTAACCACTCTTATACACCCTTGTATCGTTTAAGACCAATAGGATTAACTTCTTATCATCTCAAAGATAATCTCTTCTTGGATTTACGTCGACTAACTTACGGCGTGATCTATGGTATGCGAATTTGGGTTGTAACACTGTACTATTTTTTCCTTGTATGTGCGCCTATGTGACTCTTTTCTACTTTTTCCTCCATCTTTTAGCCAATATCTAGGCCTCACTTTGTAAACATATACAGATCTTGATAAAATGTGTCCCTGGGCATCTATAGGTATACTGAAGTTCTTCGCTCGGTACTTTGTTGAACTTACGAATATTGCTATACCTTACTTCAAGCAGTTAAACCTAACCTATGGCCTTACAAGACTATACAAAGCATTATGGATATGTATATTATCTGCATATTACCATTTTGTATTAAAAAAAAGAGTATTCACAAGCTATTGCTTACCTCATAGAGCCGTTTCACCTTATAATGCGTCCTTCTTTCTCCCTGGTATCCTCGTTATCTTCACTCTGGAATAGGTAAGGGTATTTAGACTTCATCTCCTCTTCTGCTTCCCATGTCATTTCTTCTATATTCTTGTTCCTCCATAATACTTTCACGGAAGCTACATCCTTTGTTCTCTGCTTGCGGACTTGTCGATCTAATATAGCCACTGGCACTTCATCATATGATAGATCCTTTGTAACTTGTACATCTTTGATAGGGACGACCCGAGAAGGGTCTCCAATACATTTCCTCAACATAGATACATGGAATACCGGGTGGACAAATTCCAATTCAGATGGCAATTCTAACTCGTAAGCAACCTGTCCAATTCGTCGAAGAATTTTGTACGGCCCAATATACCGCGGACTCAACTTACCCTTCTTCCCAAAACGCATAACACCCTTCATCGGCGAGATCTTCAGGAAAACCCAATCACCAACCTCAAATTCCAGATCATGACGTCGGACGTCGGAATAAGACTTTTGCCTACTTTGTGCCATCCTCAGTCGCTCTTGTATCACTTTCACCTTCTCAATGGCTTGGTGAATCAAATCTGGCCCATATAATTCTGTCTCACCGACTTCGAACCATCCAACTGGTGATCTACATCTCCTCCCATACAGTGCCTCATACGGGGCCATTTTAATACTGGAATGGTAGCTATTATTGTAGGCAAATTCTATAAGTGCCAGATGGTCATCCCAATTCCCCTTGAAATCTAGAACACATGCTCGTAGCATATCTTCAAGCGTCTGGATGGTACGTTCAGCCTGTCCGTCAGTCTGCGGATGGAATGCAGTGCTGAGATTTACTTGTGTGCCTAAACCCTTCTGAAAATACCTCCAAAAGTTAGCCGTAAATTGAGCTCCTCGGTCTGATATAATAGATACCGGCACACCATGAAGCCTAACAATCTCCTTGATATACAACTTCGCATAATCTTCAGCCGTGTAAGTTGTCTTAACTGGCAGAAAATGGGCAGATTTTCTAAGTCGATCAACTATCACCCAGATGGAGTCAAACTTATGATAAGAGCGGGGTAATCCAATAATGAAGTCCATATTAATCACCTCCCATTTCCAGGTCGGAATCTCTATATTCTGAATCAATCCACTAGGTTTCTGATGCTCGATCTTTACTTGTTGACAATTAGGACACTAGGCTACAAATTCTGCAATAGACTTCTTCATGTTATCCCACTAATACTGCTCCTTAACGTCATGATACATCTTTGTCGAGCCAGGATGGATAGAATATCGGGACTGGTGAATCTCAATCATAATCTTCTCTCGCAACCCTGCCACACTAGGTACACATAATCGGCCCTGGTATCTCAGTGTCCCATCTCCTCCGATCTTGAAAGTTGTAATCTTACACTGCTGAATTCCTCTCAATCTTACTAAGGTAGGATCTTCATATTGCCGTGCTTTTACCTCGGCTACCAAAGATGATTCTGCTGTATTCTGTACAGTAACACCTCCGTCATCAGAGTCCAACAATCTGATTCTCATATTGGCCAGCTGGTGAAGCTCTTTGGTCAACCCTTGTCTACCTGCCTCAATATGTATTAAGCTTCCCATTGACTTACGGCTGAGAGCGTCTGCCACAATATTAGCTTTACCGGGATGGTACAATATCTCGACATCATAGTCTTTCAGTAATTCAAGCCACCTACGCTGCCTCAAATTCAACTCCTGCTTGAAGATGTATTGTAAACTCTTGTGATCTGTGTAGATGTCAACATGGACACCGTATAAGTAGTGCCGCCATATCTTCAAAGCATATATTACTGCAGCCAATTCCAAATCATGAGTCGGGTAATTCTTTTCATGCTTCTTCAATTGTCTTGATGCATAAGCAATCACCTTCCCACGTTGCATCAATACGCACCCCAAACCTATACCCGAGGCATCACAATATACCACATAACCTTCTATTCCTTCTGGGAGAGTGAGCACTGGCGCGGATGTCAATCGATTCTTTAGCTCCTGAAAACTATATTTACAAGCATCAGACCACTAAAACTTGGTAGCTTTCTGTGTTAACTTAGTCAATGGTGCTGATATAGAGGAAAACCCTTCTACAAACCGCCTATAATATCCTGCTAGCCCCAGGAAGCTGCGGACTTCTGACGGTGTTGTAGGTCTCGGCCAATTCTTCACTGCATCGATCTTCTGAGTGTCGACACTAATACCCTCATCAGATATCACATGGCCAAGGAATGCTACTGAGTTCAGCCAGAATTCACATTTAGAGAGCTTAGCATATAACTTATGATCCTGAAGGGTCTGTAATACTATCCGCAAGTGGCCCGCATGTTCCGCCTCCGAACGAGAATACACCAGAATGTCATCAATGAATACGATCATGAACACATCAATATAGGGCCTGAATACACTATTCATGATATCCATAAAAGCTGCTGGGGCATTTGTTAGCCCGAACGACATCACCAAGAACTCAAAATGCCCATATCTTGTCCGGAAGGCCGTCTTTGGAATATCCTTCTCCTTAACCCTCAGCTGATGATACCCTGAACGCAAGTCAATCTTTGAGAAATACTTGGCACCCTGGAGTTGGTCAAACAGGTCATCAATTCTTGGAAGTGGATACTTGTTCTTTTTTGTAAACTTATTCAACTGTCGATAATCGATACACATCCTTAACGACCTATCTTTCTTCCGCACGAACAAGACTGGCGCACCCCAAGTTGAAGTGCTAGGCCTAATGAAACCCTTATCCAGCAAGTCCTTCAACTGCGCCTTCAACTCTCGCAACTCTGCCGGGGCCATCCTGTATGGAGGGATAGAGATCGGTTGAGTGTCAGGCAATGCATCAATGCTAAACTCAATCTCCCTTTCAGGAGGAAGGCCTGGGAGTTCATCTGGGAAAACATCTGGAAATTCATTGACCACGGGGATTAATTGTAGAGTAGGCGGCTTCGCCTCCGCATCCCTAACGCGAACAAGATGATAAATGTAACCTTTTGAGATCATCTTCCTTGCCTTAAGATAGGAAATAAACCTACCTTTTGGCGTAGCAATGTTCCCCTTCTATTCAATGGCGGGTTCACAAGAAAACTGAAACCTAACCATCTTCGTACGACAGTCAACATTTGCATAGCATGAGGCCAACCAGTCCATTCCCATTATCACATCGAAATCAACCATTTCTAACTCAAATAAATTTTCCGAGGTTTGACGACTACAAATCATCACAGTGCAACCTTTATATACCCTTCTAGCAATCACAGAATCTCCCATCGGAGTGGATACCACAAGTGGTTTACTTATCAATTCAGGTTCAATGCCAAACTTATTAGCCACAAAGGGTGTAACATATGATAAGGTAGATCCTGGATCAATTAGCGCATATACATCATAAGAAAACACAGACAATATACCTGTAACAACATCCGAAGATGACTCGAGATCTTGTCGACCTATTAGAGCATAGGTTCGATTTTGAGCACCACTCGAACTCGGCACTGAACCTCTACCTCTACCACGACCTGTCGACTGTTGAAAACCTTGTGCTGGAGGTCGAACTGATGAGTAAGAACCAGACACAGATCCAGTCGGTTGAGCCATACCACCACCTCCTCTATTAGGACAATCCCGCATCATATGGCCACGTTGTCCGCAAGAATAGCACGCATCGGAACCTCGACGGCACAGTCCAAAGTGGGCCTTGCCGCATTGATCACAACGAGGTGTTGGGGGTCTCGTCTGACTAGTATCTCTATGAAATTGTGAGCCCGATGCCCTCAAACTCTGACCTGAACCAGAATAGGTAAATCGATCATACCGAGGCCTCTGAAACTTTGGAGGAGCACTAGCTACAGGTGGCGCCGAACTCCTCGAAGATTGGGGCCTGATACTGCCTCTGAACTCATCAGAATACCCTGCAAATCTCGCCCTCTTATGCTGGCCCCTATCCTGCTCCCTATCTACCCTTTGCTGGCGCTTACGATCCTCTAGGGTCTGGGCATAAGCCTGAATACGGGAAATATCCATGCCCTCTACCAAGGAGGCTGTTGTGCACTCATTTATCAGATGTGGTCCCAACCTGTTCACGAACAGACGCACCCTATCACTCATCTCGGCCACCATATGGGGAGCATACCTTGCTAAAGAATCAAACTGTATACTATACTCTCGTACACTCATATTACCCTGTCGAAGGTTCAAGAACTTATCAGCTCTAGCTCATCGTATCTCAACTGGCAAGTAGTGACAAAGAAAGGCCTCAGAAAATTCCTTCCACACGGCTGGAGGAGCGTTCGAACCCATAGATCTCTCCCAACTATCATACCAGAAAACCACTAAATCCTGTAACCGATAAGAAGCCAACTCTACTGCCTCCGTATCACTAGCATGCATAACCCGTAATGTACGATGAATTTGATCAATAAATGTTTGTGGGTCCTCCTTGGGGTCTGATCCGGTAAACACTGAAGGGTCTAGATTAATAAAATCACGAACTCTCGTACTAACCGGTTTATCAGCAGCACCGGTTTTCTGCCTCTGAGCCTGAGCAGCTACCAAGCTAGTCAACAATTGCACCGCACTGTGCATATCGTGGTCTGTAGTGCTAGACGGAGGAACTGGATGTACTGGGTGCCTCCTAATATCCTCTGGAGGAGACGGAGAGGTATGAGACGGCATCTCACTCTGAGCCTCACTTTGGCCTGCTCTGGCTGGAGGCACCTGAATGTTACCCTCTCCCACAGCTGTATCAAGCCATTTACTAATTGCTTGCTTCCTAGTCGAAGGCATCGCTGAAAGAAAACAAGGTGAATATTAGATATGAACACTTACTACTCAACTCTATGCACGATCTAGATTCAGGAAGAAGGTAACAACCCTAGATGTCACGTAGCCTCCTGATTATAAATGTGGCGCGCTACACATCCATAATCAAAACTCTACTAGACACGGCTCATAGACATCCCCTAGGACAGACTTGCTCTGATACCAAGTTTGTCACGACCCAACTGGAGGGTCATGACTAGCACCCGGGCCATACTTGCCGAGCATCAACGTACATTTTATCTAACCTTCCTTATTATCTTTAAGGGCCGACAAGATCAATATAAATGGTAGACATGGATCATGAACATCCAACAATGAAAGATAATGTCATGAACATACATAACATGGGACGACAAGACTGTCAAGAAACTATATATAAGGTACGAGCTACCATGATGCCATGAAAGACTATACAACAAAAATCAGCCGACAAGGCATTCTAAACCATACATAAGTCGACACCTGTCTATGAGCCTCTAAAGGAACATAAGTGCTACAACATTGCTGGAACAGGGCCCCGACATACCCATAATGTCTATAACAAAAATGCATACCAAGACCACGGCAAGTCCGGAGAAGGGATCTCGCCAATAACCACTGAACTGGACAGCCTACTGTGGTGGGGGAGCTACGTCTACCTGTCTATCAGGACCTGCAGCACGACATGCAGCGTCCACAAATAAAAAGGACGTCAGTACGAATAAAGTACTGAGTATGTGAGGCAAGAAAGCATAAGTAAGAATAGTAATGTAAACAGGGATAGAGAATATACAACCTGTGACATCTGGGTACCTCTGAGGGCTACTGACATGAAATACATGATACATACATATATATATACATAAACTTTTAAAACATACGCCTTTGTGGGCATCACCATCATCATATCGTACCCGGCCATAATAGGCTCGGTAAAACGTACCCGGCCATCATAGGGCTCGGTAGAATCGTACCCGGCCACGTGGAGCTCGGTAAAACCCAACTGATCAGTGGTTGCACAATAGGTGCCATACCCGGCCGACTATAGCGTGGCTCGGTAGAGTAAAATAGATACATATATATGATGCATGCTGGACTCATTGGAATCACATTTTGAACCTTTCGGAGTGACGTAAGGTCGGTATCCTTCGTACACGTTATTAGGATTAACTCTTCATCAAGAATCTTATAAGAATCAGGAACTACCAACAACATTGATAATATAAGAATAAGAGAAGTAACATCAATATCAATCATTTCATAAGAAGGGCAGCAATGTAAGTACTGCTAGCTTCTAAGAGTAGAGTATCTTTGGGAGCTCGTTCATTACATTATGTACAATCGGAGTCGTGCAAAAGAATGAAGGGGATAGCCTCACATACCTTGTATATACTGCCCAACCTCAAGCTATGCAAATGTCACGACTCCTTAGTCTACAATAAGACAAATGACACTATCATTATCGTTTAAGCGTCGTAACTATTATGTATCGACCGCAACCTATTTTACGATGAAACGGACAGCACCTCCCCTATTTATATGACTTACCACAAGTCAATACAATCACCAAACAGCCCAAACAACATCATTAATAATCATATTGAGCCTCCAAAACAGTCCACCAACTAACAACATTACTACCAAGCCTTTCGATATATATTTCACAAGTTCTAGCTTCAACGACTTAACTGCAACTTGGATAATCTTAAATATATATAGAGTAAGAGGTTCCTTACCTTTAAACAGAAAGAACAACTCCAATTTGACCTTAATTTTCCACGAAATATCCCTTCAATTCTGCCACAAGAACAAGGAAGCGAAACTAGCAATTAATTCGGGTTTTTGAGCACTAGAATTACTTTAGAAGACTTGAAATCACCTAGGGTTGATATTAAAAACTTGAAGGTGTATTTACAGGACATAAAACACTTAAAACAACCTCCCACGCGAGCTGGAACAACACCAAAATCAGCAACAACAAGAAGAACAAGAAACTTACTAGCGCCACGGGATTCCCGACATTTGATTTGTGTTGTTTGCCCTTTGTTTGAGTCTTGGATCATGAGAGAACCTTGAGAGACTGTTTTTAGGGTTATAAGGTCTGAATATACTGAAAAATAATGACTTAAAACGGGTTTGAGGTATCTTATATATGTCCATATGTCTTAAACCGCCTTTGTGGGCCCCATAGAGAGTAGCTTGGCGCACTCTCGCAAAAACGCGAATATCTCTCTATTTCGAGATCGTATCAATGAACGGTTTAATGCGTTGGAAACTAGACTCATAGATATTAGATTTAATAGGTAGATCACCCCATAATTCCAAGCACATTGGGAGAAAAATGCAGTAACATTTGACCTAAAGTTTAAGTAAAATTATAAACCTAAGTTGCGACAACTTTTATCGACTTTTGTTTCATAACTCGCTTGACTTCAAGACTTATGATGCGGATATTATATGACTCAAATACATTAAAACAAGACCTCTTGGGACAATTAATCACCTCTAGTGTTACCCGAAAATACGGGTTACAACATCCTTGATTCGTTTAACTTCAAATACTTGTTAACCACTCTTATACACCCTTGTATCGTTTAAGACCAATAGGATTAACTTCTTATCATCTCAAAGATAATCTCTTCTTGGATTTACGTCGACTAACTTACGGCGTGATCTATGGTATGCGAATTTGGGTTGTAACACTGTACTACTTTTTCCTTGTATGTGCGCCTATGTGACTCTTTTCTACTTTTTCCTCCATCTTTTAGCCAATATCTAGGCCTCACTTTGTAAACATATACAGATCTTGATAAAATGTGTCCCTGGGCATCTATAGGTATACTGAAGTTCTTCGCTCGGTACTTTGTTGAACTTACGAATATTGCTATACCTTATTTCATAGATCCGTTTATCCATCAATATGACTTTAATGCATCTAGCTGGGTCATATTATTCTATGACTCTTACTTCTATTTAACTAAGGTATGCTACCAAACTCCAGGTTACTCTCTCGCTGCTTATCATGTATGTATAAATCTAAGTTCTTTAATGCTTCTTTATTACTGTTTATCTTAAGAATGGCAGCCTGATCTCATCTCATACTATTGTAACTTTTATCCATCCATTGTTGATTCACCTCAATGTTGATCGATAATCTACCACTGATAACTTGAAACCTCTTACGTAATCACTAGGGCTCACGCTACATCAAGGAACATTTGAAGTGATTTTACGGACCCACCTGGGGGTGATACCCTACTTTCATAACCGTATTTCATAGCATCCCAACATGATTCATCTTATGGGTGGGGGTATTCTAATCCTGTGCCATCCATGAAATCAAATCATTACTCAATCGAAGGCCCAAACGTCATCCTTCACCTGTCACCATTACACCCTTATTTTACTATCATGGCAGCATTCCATCTCTTCTAATGCTATTAGTCTTAGACTCCTTTGAGTTCATTCAGGTTATACTGAGCTTTCTATAACTTAGAGAAACCATCAACTCTCTTATTTTCATGGGCTTAATCCCGAGGGCTTATCCATTCTCGTCACCTTCTCACTCGCCCTTTTTATTCCTTACTCATGTCTTCTTAAAACCTTGTCGCTTTACCATACTTTAGCTTGCAACCCACACATATCTATTTATACTACTCGCAACCTTCCTTCAACTTGATTACATCATAGATTTCCTTGTTATTCTGGAACATCAAGTGAGACATCACATCGTCTCTAACTCTTCTTTACTCTCTTGACTAGATCTCTTAGTACTTGGAAACCATAGGCTAGAAGATATGCCACTTACGATGCCGCTATCATTCATGGATACTGAATTTCTAGCGCTTCTATCCCTCTATCTGCAGTATGGATTATTTGCAACCTTCTGCATTTGAGTATCTCGTACGCTGTTCACCTTTACCTTATTTACCTTAAAATCTCGCATCACATCTTCTATATCTTTCATGACCTTGCTTTCACACAGGTATAATTCACATCCACATCTTGAAGATCTCTTATAGTACTTGCACCTCTGGTGCATATACAATCCGGTGGGAGCTTCATACTGACTTCTTATGAGGCTGGTACTCTTCTAACTGGCTTTATCGTAGAGCCGTTATAGAATATGGCTACTGAACTATCTCTCTTGTACCTCTGATATTTAAGAGTGATCCTACAATGTTCTCAATCACGAGGTCTATAATTTTCTAGGTCTAATAATCAGACTCCTGATTTACTTGGTTGATATAACTCTTTAGTTTCCTCTTCCTTCTGATCAGCCTTTATGTAGGCTTAAGCTATCTTCCGATTTACGGCTCCTGGTATTAGTTATTACTTTGTCTTTCATGGATGCTATGGAAAACCATGATACAATCTTGTAATGATTCCATCCTTTGTCTATGACCTGGGCCCAATTCCTTCTTTTAACTCATACCAGAGTTTTTTTACGGCTGATCATTAATCGAATAATTCCTTTCGTTCCATTTCAACTTTCTTCAAATGTAAGCAATTGCTTTTCCTGGTCTTTTTGCCCCCTTGTTGCGTGAATACTTAGATTATCTGGGTTCTTACGCCTGCCGAAATTTTTGTGCAACGCATATGGTCTCGAATATTACTTTTGTTTTTACTCCCCGCTTATTAGCCATGGTAGGTGCCACTTTCTTTTGTAGTGCATACAATTTTGTAGTGGGACTGTTGTTACACGACCATTTCCTCTTCAGGTCACTATGTTTAGGTTGAAGCCTTCTTCCTTATTTCCTTAGCTAGTCTTCCATTGTAGTACTTAGGGAGGACCACCTGATTTTTTGCAAGGCTGTGAGCTTATTACCTTGTTTACCCGACAGAATTTTTGATGTCCTTCCTCTCCTATAATTATCCGTAGTTACTTACCTCCATGTTCTTGTGCTTGTAGGGTTGCTTTTGAACTTGATATTTTGACTATCTTCCCAGTGACATTCTCTTTTATTTCTGTAATACTCATAAGGTACCTTTAACTACTCCAACTCCTATCTGAGTATTTCTCAAGGATCACGATGTCATAACTGCGAGGCTGAATCACTACATTGGGTTTTACTATGTTTATCTTGCATGATCTATTGATTTGTCTATATCCTCTTGTCTAGCTATAACTAGGCCCTTCCTGAATCAACTACTAACTACTCGTTGGCCCATTCTCATATCAATATTCTGCATAATCTTTCTTGGGTCATTTCCTTTGTCTTAACTTATGTCCCGCACATGCTCCTTTTCTATCAATAACATCTCGGGCAGGAACCCTTACTTACTCTCCTTGACGTTGTGTTTTCACAATGTTCTGGAATCGTAGCATATCTGTAGGATTTGGATAAGTGCCATCTCATACCTTTTTCATTTTTATCGCATTCTTCTTTTACCATTCCATAGTCACTAGAACCACTTAATTCTGACTTAATGCCACATAACTATATATCCCCACCTTTAGGGGAGTACTAAGAGCTGAAGCCACGAGGATCTACCTATAGATGTTTTACCTCTTCATCTTTGGCATCGTTTCACAACATCAATGACCCTTACTCACATTGCGGCAATCCTTCTGTACCAAGGATAACAAATTCCCTTACTCGCAATGGTGACACTTAGTGCAACTGGCACATACAATCCCTTAAGCTTAACTTTGCTCATATTGCTTGCTTTAGGGAAGCGTCTTCCTGAATGACCATTCTCTGAATTTCTCATGAATCGTCTTCTGTTGTCCATTCTATTATCCCCGGAATGCAAATCTGAAATTCTCATGATGCTGACTATTATCAAGTCACTCAGTCCCTAATTCATGTTCAGTTTATCTTGTTCACCAGTCCATACTGATTTCTATTACTCTAGGGTCTAACTTTTCCTTTTGGTAATCAAGTTAGACTCATGAACTTATTTCTCGAAACGAGGATATGACTTTATGGCCTATACTCTTTTGTTGCCTCAAGGCCTGTCACCTCTCGTATTTCCTTCACTTGACTATAGACTCTACAATACTTTCATCTTTTGATCTATCGTTGTCATCCATGTATCATATCTTACTCATAATGCTTCATTAACTCTTTTCTTATTTCCCGCTAACATTTATGTCTATCACTTTATTTTGAAAACTCGAACAAGACATTCTTTTGCTTTTAGTTCCCCTTTGCTCCATCCAGTGGCTCTTCGGGTTGCTTAACGTTCTCGCTCTACTAGGGACGCGGGCCACACTAAGGTAATATTTATCCCTTCCAGGCTTTCCGTGCCTATCTTCTGATTTATTTTTCATGCTAATATTCACATCTAATTGTATTATTCTAGAGTGCACCATTTGGGTGCCTCACAAGGAGATCTATTAGCACCTTTGTAATATCCTTCGAAAATGTCAACTAACACAAACAATCCATTTACCATTTTTGGTTACTCTAACCCCAGCCGGATCCTAATATCATGTATTTTTCTTAAACTACACATGTTAGACCCCAATAAGGTATAACTGAGATGGGTGTGACCAATTCTACATACCTCTGTTACTGTTGAAGGTAAGTCACAATGCTTATATTTTTCTGCCGGAGTTGAAAATACCGATAATCTTCATTAACTGGGTACCTCGTACCCTTCTCATCTTGCTCCTTTTACTTGTTGAAGCTTGTATCTATCTTCTGAATCTCTCATTGCCTTTCACCATAGAGGTGGATAGATATTCGTGACTTAAGGCTCCTTATCAAGAAGCTTACACATCTTAGTACACACCTATTCTGCTGAAGACCACACATTTATCCATCATAAGAATGACAAAATCGAGTTCCTCTAACTCAATTCTTCCACCGCTACATTCAATTTCTTACCAACTGTCTTTCTGGATGTAAGCATCGTTGTATTATGAATAAGATAGAGTTTAGGAAATTGAGTTCTTACAACTGAGCTTTACCACACGATCTAGAGTAAGAAGAAAGGGTGGCATTCCTAAATGCCCTGTAGCCTCCTGCCTATAAGTGCGGTGCACAACACACCCATAAACAAGACTCTACTAGATACGGCTTGTAGACTCCCTAGGACAGAACTGCTCTGATATCACTTTTGTCACGACCAAAACCGATGGGCCGCGACGGGCACCCGGTACCTTACTCAACTGAGTACCAACATAACGTATCTTTTCATGTATTACTATCATAGATAACAGAGCCGGAAAGCTACCATGAGATAAGTAGAATACAACATGTAATACCAACTTATACATAAGACATATAGGCCTGTAAGACCAAAATAACCACTCGTACACTGAACATAGGCCGACAAGGCCATAGAATCTTTTATGTACATGACATCTGTCTATAAGCATCTAAGGATACAAAATTTTCATAAAGGTCGGGATAGAGTCCCGCCATACCAAACAATAGTCGTCTAAATCATACTAACCAAACAAGCAACTCCGAAGCAAATAGAGCACACCAACATCTTCCGCTGAGCTGATAGCCTACTTGGAGGGCTCTTAATCTGTCTATCGGGACCTGCGAGCATGAAACGCAGCATCCCCAGGCAAAGGGAATGTCAGTACAAATAATGTACCGAGTATGTAAGGAATAAAAATCAGTAAATAATAGACATGAGAGGAACATGGAGTAAGAGACTCGACATGTACGTTTGCATAGCTTTGTGAATCATTTCATTTTTAATAATGTCATACATATGCATATAAATGTCATACTATGCATAGGTATATGTGTTCATAACATCATCAAGCCTCTGAGGGCATCCCATCATATCATTTCGGCCACTGTGGGCAAATCATCAATGTATACTAGCTGATCAGGTGGTGGTGCGTATATAATGCCATAACCTTTTCCATATCCCATATACATATATATACATATATATACGCGTATATAACGTCATCTGGTCATGGGTCAATATGCATATATAAATGCATGAAAAGCATATGAAATATGTTAATAAAATCTCTCGGTACGTCATAAGACCATTATGCCTCTGATTAATATCATGAAATAAACTTTACCAACTTACGTATTTTTGAGACCCATGAATAGATGATAAAATAATATGACACATGGGGAATCAAGAACATAAGCATCTCTAGTATTTCTATGAATAGAGTCATTTATGGAAGTTGTGCATTTGCTCATTTCGTTCGTGTCGTATAGATCATACCAAAAAGAAATAAGGGATAGCCTTAACATACCTGAGTCGATTCTCTTGACAATCCCTCTAACATACGTTAACTTCGACAAAACATATGACAACAAGATCAGAGTAGGGAAAAATTCGTTGCTTAAAATACTAAGAATTCTCGTTTGATTCCTTGGAGATGCTGTGAAATCTTATATGAACAGTTGAAGATCCGTACTTAGCATTTGCTATATGACTTGCGTTTGAAAGTTAGGTTTTGTAACATACAAACATTTCTGTTTTGAATGCATATCATAATGGAATTGTGACTTGTGTATTTTAATAATGGACATGACTCACGTTTTATGTGTCTATCTATTATTAAATGGAAATGACTCACTTTCTTTAAGAATTGCCACATAACTTAGTTACTTTTGAGTCATAATTCTTTGATTCTTTAGCTGCCACGTTACTACACTTTCAACTTATACAAATTTTCACCCCTTCTCCTTAATCAATTTATTAATCCCCCACTAATTCAATAATTAACCAATTGCCCTCATACATAAGAATTATCTCAATTTACTTAAAATACTACTCACTTTTAACATACCTTATACACCTTACTATCATGGTCATGTGGTACCTTGTATGGCACTAGTCCATAAATACGGGGTATTATAGCTTGGACCATATTTTATCTCAAAATGACAAACTTCGACGAAACTCATTTTCTTCGATTTGCTTACCTTCTCACCTTACTTGTTTGAAATAGCATAATACTTATAACCTCAAAAATAATCTCATTTTTGAGCTTATGTCGATTAACTTACGACGAAACTTCAACGTCGAAAATGCGGAATGTAACACATAGCCACCCCTAGTACTTCTATGAGTAGAGACATTTATGAAAGTTGTGCGTTTAATCGTTTTGTTTGTATCATATGGATCATGCTAAAAAGAAAGAAGGGATAGTTTTAACATACTTGAGCCGATTATCTTGGCGATCCCTCTAACCCACGTCAATCGCGACTAAACACGTAACGACGATATCGAAGTAGGGAAAAATCCGTATGATATTTTTGAGAAAGATCGTACCGTACTCCCTTAGAATCGCAAATCTCACGCTACTATCGTATTATGAAATTTCATATGAATTGTTTTGAAGCTCCATCGCTACTTTACCAAACATAACATTACCCCTTAATGAGGTAAGAAGACCTCCTATAATGGTGGGTTTGTGGGCCCCACTTATAAGGATCATTTTCCAAAATCCCCCTAACATGCCACCTAGCCCTATAGCCCAAGAGTCACCATTTTGATTTTTGGTCCCAAATTCCTCTTGCTGCCACGTGAGGATGGTGTCCCCTTAAGCTTTATCCACAAAATTCAATTACATGTTAATCTCTCACTTAAAAATCCAATAATTAACCAATTACCCACATAACTAAGAATTATCTCAAATTACTTAAAATACTACTTACTTTTAACATACTTTATACAACACCTTACTCTCATGGTCATGTGGTACCTTGTATGGCACTAGTGCATAAATACCGGGTATTATAGCTCGGACCGTATTTTATCTCAAATTGACAACCTTCGACGAAACTCATTTTCTTTGATTCGTTTACCCTCTAACCTTCACGACACTTACTTCTGTTATAAATAGAATAAATGCTTATAACCTCAAAAATAATCTTATTCCCGAATCTATGTCGATTAACTTACGACAAAACTTTAACGTACGAAAACGCGAAATGTAACACAATATTTATAACCTCAAAATAATCTTGTCCTTGAACTGATGTCAATTATCTTACGACAATTCCAACGTACACTACTACGGGGTGTAACATCGTCGTAATACTGTGAGGTGCAACACGATCACCTTGCCATGTTGCATCAATACACACCCAAGTCCAATCCTTGAAGCATAAAAATATACCACAAACCCATCTGTACCCACTTGTAGGGTCAACACCGGTGTCGTAGTCAATCTTGATTTCAACTCTTGGAAGCTCTTTTCACAAGCATCTGACCATTGGAACTTAACTGCCTTCTGCTTCAATTTAGTCAATGGGGAGGCAAGAGTATAGAACCCCTCCATAAACCTTTTGTAATACCCAGCTAAGCCCAAGAAACTGCAAATCTCTGTTGGAGCTGTAGGTCTAGGCCAATTCTTCACAGCTCCAATCTTCTGAGGATCAACCTTAATTCCTTCTCTGGAGACAACATGACCCAAGAATGTGATAGATTCAAGCAAAAATTCACACTTCAAAAACATCGCATACAACTTATGCTGATACAAAGTCTGCAGAACTGCCCTGAGATGATCGGCATGGTCCTCTCGACATCATGAATATACAAGAACATCATCAATGAACACTATCACAAAGGAGTCATAAAAAGGCTTGAAGACTCGATTCATAAGATCCATGAAAGCTGCCAGGGCATTTGTTAGCCCAAAAGACATCACAAGAAATTCAAAGTGCCCATACCGGGTCCTGAAAGCTATTTTCGGAATATCTTGCTCCCTAATCTTCAATTGGTGATACAAGAATCTTAAATAAATTTTGGAGAAGTACTTAGCACCCTGCAATTGATCAAACAAGTCATCTATCCTTGGCAGTGGGTACTTATTCTTGATCGTGACCTTGTTGAGCTGTCGGTAGTCAATACACATTCTCAGTGACCCATCTTTCTTCCTTACAAAGAGGACCGGTGCGCCCTAAGGCGACACACTCGGCCAGATGAAACCCTTCTCTAACAAATTCTTCAACTGCTCCTTTAGTTCCTTCAATTTTGTCGGTGCCATTCTGTAGGGTGGAATAGATATAGGCTGCGTGCCTAGAATCACATCAATCCCAAAATCAATCTCCCTGTCTGGTGGGATCCTTAGGAGCTCATCAGGAAGGACCTCCGAAAATTCATTCACAACTGGCACATACTCAAGTGTAGGTGCCTCAGCATCGGTGTCTGTAACCCAGACCAAATGGTAA
The DNA here is from genome assembly GCF_000715075.1 of Nicotiana tabacum. Lineage (NCBI taxonomy): Eukaryota > Viridiplantae > Streptophyta > Magnoliopsida > Solanales > Solanaceae > Nicotiana > Nicotiana tabacum. The sequence continues at coordinate 36,068,972 of NC_134098.1, forward strand.
ATACACCCCTTGTTGATCAACTTTGTGGCCTTAAGATAGGAAATAAACACACCCTTCGGCACCACATCATCCCCTTTCCATTCAATAAGTGGCTCATTTGGAAATTCAATCTTAATAGTTCTGGTTCAACAATCAAGCTTGGAAAAACATAGATAAAGCCAGTCCATCCCCATTATTACATCAAAATCAACCATACCCAATTCAATGAGATCGGCCATGGTATCCCAACCACACACCGTGACAACACAATCCCTATAAACCCGTGCGACCACAATCGACTCACCAGTCAGAGTAGATACAGAGAACGTTTCATGGAGCTATTTCGGTTATATCCCAAATTCCATAGCAATATAGGGAGTGGCACAGGATAAAGTGGAACCAGGATCAATAAGAGAATATACATCATGAGATTGGACAGTTAATATACCTATGACAACATCTGGAAAAGCCTCCGAACTCTGATGACCCCATGGCATAGAAACGATTGGGTCCTCCCGAACTCTGTCCACCACCCCTAGCTGCACCATGCCCGGCGGGTACTGGAGTGCCTCAAGCTGGAGGAGGTGCTACAGATGCAGTAGCTACAGAACTGGTTGGATGTGCCTTACCCCTGCCCATACTCTGGCGGGACGAACGACAATCCCTCTAATTGTGACCCCTCATACCGCACCCGTAGCATATGGGTAGGTCTATGTAGCAGAACCCTAAGTGCATATTCCCACACCTAGGGCATGGGGGCCTCCGCTGCTGCTGGAATCTCCCACCAGACCGACCTTGCTGGTAGGATCCCCTGTTGCCCTGACCGGGCCTAAAACAACTACACTGCTGCTGTCTGGGCCCTAATGGCTGAGCACTGACTAAAGACTGAGCAAAGGACTGGGGTGGCTCTGATGACCATCCCCTAAAAGCCAACCTGCCACCACCACCACCACCAGAAGAACCACTAAATTTTCCCGCGGACTGGGCCTTATTGCTACCCTCTCGCTCCATTTTATTCTTTAATTTGCGGGTATCTGTGGCTTGAGCAAATATCACCATCTTCCCATAGTTCACATCAGAATTCAAGGCAGCTGTAGCGGCCTTATTAATAACCAAGGGGCTGAGGCCCTGCACAAACAAGCGCACTCTAGCCTTCATAGTGGGCAACATGTAAATAGCATACTTGGACATGCGCTCGAATCTCATATGGTACTCCCACACACTCAGGTTACCTTGCCTCTGATTTTCAAACTCAGCGGCACGGGCTGCCTTAGTCTCGGCAGGCAAGAAATGATCAATGAAGGCATCAACAATCTCACTCCACCTCGCTGGAGGGCTCCCCTCCTCATGGGACTCCTCCTACAGCTCAAACCAAGAATATGCCACCTCTTTCAGGCGGTAGGAAGCTAACTCCACTGCTTCCATCTCAGTAGCACATATAACTCGGAGAGTCTTGTGCATCTCATCAATGAAGTCCTGGGGGTCCTCCTCGAGATTAGTACCCGTGAGCACTGGAGGATCTAACTGAAGAAACTTGTTCACCCTAGAAATAGCAAAATCCCCTGGCTGACTGGAAGAAGTAGGTGCAACATTCAATCTCTGGGCCTGGGATGCCACTATCTGAGCCAACATCTGTATGGCTCCCTTAAGGCCCCCCTCAAAAACACTGGGATCGGAATCTGGGGCTGGAGATGGAACTGGAATATCAGTTGGAGGAATCGTTGCACCCACAGTAGGTGTAGGAATTGGTGCAGTCTGAGCAGGAGTAGTAGAATCAGGGGGTGTAGTAGTTGGGGGAATATCCTCACCCCTTAGGTGCTCACCCGCATCATCAAGTATAGAATAAACTTCCACTCCTGGGGTGTCATTGGCTCCTTGGCCAGTTCTCGCCTTCTTCCTAGGCGTCATGTACTGAAAATTAGAGCAATGCATGAGTTAAAGGAGGAACAGTCTTACAATCAGCTCTATTGCACGACCTAGAACATCAAAGAAGGGTGTTATTCCTAAATTCCCAAGTAGCCTCCTAATTATAGATGTGGTCGACAACACACCGATAAGAAGGACTCTGCTAGACATGGCTCCGAAACATCCTAGGACACTTTAAAACCTTAGGTTCTGATACCATGTTTGTCATGTCGCGACCTCGGAGAGCGCGACCGGCGTTCAACCGAGATAACCTGGCCAAGCAAGCCTACTAGATACTTTATACCCGAACTTACCCATGAATAAAGAGAAGATATAATTCATCAATTAGACCATGAGAAGATCATGTGAGCAACATCAATCCATTACCATTGGTTACGTCATTTATAAGTCTCCAAAATATTACATTACACATTCATAGTTTCGAAGTAGAAATATGTGATGCAATTACAACATAATTAGTTTGACTTTCCCAACACCAATATACAACCCACACTATGTCTACGGAGCCTCTAACGGATACATAAAAGTACTATGATAGTGTCAGCAACAAGTTACCGGCTATACCTCAAAACATATTACACAAGGAACAAAAGATACGCAACCCCGAAATAAAGTGGGGCTCACCAAGTGAGCTGGGAAGAGGGTGTACCGCTATCACTGATCAATGCTGCCTGCTATGGAACCACCTGTATCCATTAAAGATGCAGCGCCGACCGCAAAAGGGACGTTAGTACATATGGAATAGTACTAGTATGCAAGATTAAACACCCTCTCAATAGAACGAGTAACAATACAAGGATAAACAATCATAGGAGCAATGGAATCCTCAAATAATACCAAAGCATCAAGTTAGGAGCAAGATACGTTTTTAAGTAAATTTCAATATTTTAGGTTGGGAGATCTTTAGTACCAATATATCACAATGATGTTAGCATAGAGTCTGATCATGGCCCGATAGGCTAGGCCGTCTTACCCAAATACATCCAATCACAATCACAATCACCACCATGTGCGCGACATGTCGTCCAATCTCGACCCGATCGGGTAGGCCGTCTAATCACAATGCCATGTGGATCGACATCACCCTCTGCTAGCAATCATCTCATCCTAATTAAGGGGAATAATCTCAACACATCAATCTCATCACATTTAAGGGGAATAATCTCAACGCATCAATCTCATCCCATTTATGGGGAATATTCTTAACACATTAGTACGTGGATTTACCCCTCAATCACTCCTACACGGCACGTGTAGTTTCGGGGTTAGGTTATTTCATCCTACCCTTCCTCGGTGACTAACGATACTCCCAAAATGTTTATAATATAAAGGATTTTAAGCGCATTTCATAATCTTTTACACATCTATTCATTTCATTGGCACTAGTGGCCATAAATGTAATATCATTCTTGGCACGTTGGCCCTATTTCATATTTCTTGCTCCCCCCTTTCACTTTCAAACATCATCGTGAATTATCAACAACAAGGCATTTCTAATCAAGACTTTAAGTATACATATGAGCAAATAAGAGTCTTAAGCACATTGAGTCTTTTTCCACAATTTGGCATACTAACTTTCATTTGAAACACGACTCGAATTCATAACTTTTTAATACACAACCCATACTTTGAACACATTTCCGAAGGATAACATAATATGATAAGAGCATTCGGAAAACATTCTGAACATGAGAAATAGAATTTGGCCCATCATACTTGAGACTTACGAGAACATCGTGGGATTTCATTCTAAGAGAGAAGTTCAGCCAACATACCTCGCTTTGAGCTTTTCTTAAATTACTACAATATTCCGGAAGTCCTAGCTACTTTGATCTATTTAGAGACATGATAAAATGGAACCATAATTAGGAAGAAATTCGTAGGTTCAGCTCTTTTAAGTAATTTATCAAACGCTAGGTGTGCATTATGATTTCAAGGTTCTTCTATGGTAGATTCCTTCATCCCACAACCCAATATTTACCCATTTGAGCTCAACAACCTTTCCAAAAACCTTGATGGTACATGCATGCATAAATAACACTCTCATACCCAAGAATCACACTCCCTATTAACCATCTTCTACCCCAAATTCGAATTGGTAATAGCTTTGGGATTCCTTCTCACTCTAGAGAACTTTCCTCTCTTTAAAATAGCAGTTTGAACCTTCTAAAATCACCCCAAGGTTGTTTTATAAAAATGGGATCGGGTTATAAAATTAGAAAATGGACCCTCCTAACTCAACTCTGTGATCGCAGAGTTCATCGCAGATCAGGTCTGAGGCCCGCAAAGTGGAACGCGAAATGGTCCTCCAAAACAAGGCTGGCCTGGTCCAGCCTGCAACAGATCTGCAGTCCGCAGATTAGTCATGAGGTTGCATAGTGCACCGCAGAATCTTCCTCCGAAGTTTTCTCATGCTGGTTCTGCAACGGATGTGCGGCCCGCGAAACGATTATGCGGTCGCATAGTTGACCACAAAATGACCTCCAAAATTGGCCCATTTTTCTGCTCCACTCCGCGGCGGATCTGCGGTCCGCAGTGTAGTTCTACGATCGCTTAATGGACTGCAGAAATGCCACGTTCTGTAATAATTTTACTTCAACTCCCTGACGCACTGTACAACCCAAAAAGTCTGTACCGCAGCGAGGTTACGAGCCGCAAAAAATTCTACAATCATCAAACACATTAGCCTACCTTGGAACCACGAAACCCCAGGTTTTAGTATAATTTTACGGGGCTATGCTAGTTCCCCTGCTTAAGATCATTCGTCCTCGAATGAGGGTCAAAATCCGCCATCAGCATCCAATGTGATTCAACTCTTAATTCACGCGCTCGCAGTTCCAAATTTTTTTTTTGACTAACCCTCTAAATCTCCAGAAATTTTGGCATAGTTTCCCCTATAACTGGGCCTATCAACCTATCAGAGAATCCTAGAAACTAATCCTAACAACATATACATAATCCAATGCCGTAACATAACATGAATACAACACCAACCGTGGCCTCATAAGCAATACATTACCAGAAAAGAACACCCTTAAAATCAACGGTACAAGTGATACATAATTCATAGAAGGTAAGCTCTTATCATTTTCATAGAACACCACTACCTAAATACATAGTTATTCAAACAAATGGGGGTACTTCTTATTCATCGCTTCCTCGGCCTCCCAGGTGGCCTCTTCAACCTGCTGGTTTTGCCATAACACTTTCACGGAGATAATTTCTTTATTTCTCATCTTTCAAACTTGCCTGTCAAGAATGGAAACTAGAAGAATTCTACAATCATCAAACACATTAGCCTACCTCAGCACCACGAAACCCCGGGTTTTAGTAAAATTTTGCCTTACAATCACACAGAAAGCAGATATATAAGAATACATGTACATGATCAATGAACATCAAATTTCATACTCCTGGACTGGTATAAATAACATGCTAAGATGTATGCATGTGCAAAGTATGCTATCATAGCTCAAAATTAGACAATTACATCACGAAAAAAGCAATTATTAGGTCCAATCGGGAGATTAACCTCTATGTAACCTCAAACAAGGCTCAAATATCTCACAACATGGGTACAAATATAAGAACCATCACAACATGAAGCTTAGCAATCAATCCAAGGCATATTATAGCCTAAACACTACCCTGAGCATAAAAAATACCCCGGTGCATGCACATGGGCTCAGCCCCACACATGTGCACCACCCATAGCACGCAACTTTCACAAATAACTCAGACAAATAGTGGCTCAACCAAGTTTAAGTAAGATACTTACTTCAAGCAAGCTAAATCAGTTCTTTAAAAAGCCCTTCCCACGAGAATCAATCTCCGGAAGGCTTGAATCTAGCCAAAATAACTTAATATCATCAATAAAATCCATAAGAAATAATTCCAAATAATAAATCTGAGATATTGAATCAATTATGTAAAGTTAATCCAAAAATTCAACCCCGGGGTCCGCACCCCTGAACCCGACAAAACTCACAAATTCTGAACACTCATTTCGATACGAGTCCAAATATATGCGTTTCCAAACTCATAATCCAAAAAACCCCAAATTCCACCTTTAATTCTTATAAATTAGGTGTAATAATCCATGGGTAATCAATATCTAACACCAAAATAAAGTAAGGATCAGTTACCCCCTTCAATTGTGATGAAAAGTCCTCCAAAAATCACCCATAGCCGAGCTCCACAACTCCAAAAATGAGAAAATAACCAAACTCTTCGGATTAATATTCTGCCTATCTAAACCGCATTTGCTGTTACTTGACTGTATCTGTGGCTCCGCTTCTACGGACGAAAGCCCGCATCTGCAGTCCAACTCAATTCCTAGACCTTCTGCTTTTGTTGCCAACCCATCGCACCTGCGCTCACGCATCTGCCATCCTTCATCGCAGATGCGACCTCGCACCTGCACCTAGCGTTCCGTATTTGCGGTCTTTCCCCACTTTCCAGCCTTGTCCGCTTCTGTGACCCCATGCCTGCACCTGCGGCCAATCCTTCGCAGGTGCGAAAACACCAGAAATTAGAACTCTCAACAATGCCAACTCAAACCGAAATGATCCAAAATACACCCGAGGCCATCGGGACCCCATCCAGACACTCCAATCAAACCCAAAACATAACACGAACCTACTCGAGGCCTCAAATCACACAAAACAACATCAAAATCACGAATCACACCTCAATTCAAGTCTAAGAAACTAATAAACTTTCAACTTCCAATACTCGTGCCGAACTAGATCAGATCAACTCGGAATGACCTCAAATTTTGCATGCAAGTCCCAAATGACACTATTGATACTCAATTTTTCCATCATGATTTCCATATTAGCCTTTGAGAGTCAATATATTTTATAATGTAATTTTTATATATTTTGAAGGTGTATTTATGCGATAATTCTCTTGTCACGACCCAAAATCAACTGTCGTGATGGCGCATATCGTGGAACTAGGCTAGCCTCAACTCAACAACCCAACACCAACAACAATAAGTTTGAAAACATTAACGAAAGCATTTAACATTAAAGAAAAGCTGTTTAAAACATATGAAAATCCCAAAGTGATACAATCCAGCCCAAAACTAGGGTGTCACTGAGTACATGAGTGTCTAGATCAGAAATACAGTCTACTACAGTGTCTAGAGATATAAACTGAAAGTACGACAAAGATAAAGAAGGAGAGTCAAGGCCCGCGAACGTTGTGTAGCTACCTTGATAGTCTCCAAAAATCTAGGATCCTCAATCAGCAACGGCCGCTACGACCAGTATCACCTGGATCTGCACACGAGGTGCAGAGAGTAACGTGAGTCCAAACATTGGACTGAAAGTTAGTGAGAACTCAACCTCAAGAGGTATAATAGAAATAAATGTGCAGAAACGTAGGCATGCTTTCATGTCTACTGTATATGGCCATCCGGCCCAGGGAAATCCATCCCGGAACATATAAAACACTGACTAAAAGTCACCAGTACCGAGGAAAAAGGGTAATCCAACCGTGAGGAGAAATCCATCTCCAGGTATCAAGTACTTCGGACAAATCCATGTCCAGGGAAAATCCATCCCTCAATAATATCATCCGCGCTCACTAGGGATGTGTTACAGACTCCGGAGGGGCTCCTACAGCCCAAGCGCTATCATAACCATCAATATAACCATTGCGGCGTGCAACCCGATCCCATAACTGTCACTCATAACCAGGCACTCGGCCTCACTCAGTCATCAACCTCTCCAGTCTCACCACGGGCGCACAATGTCATGAAAACAACCTGGAATAATGATATGATGAATCAATAAATAATTGAGACCGATATATGATATAAAAATGCATGATCATGACTAAGTATGGAATAGTAACTGAAACTAGTGAGATGACAGCAAGAAACGACCGCTAAGGGTCCAAACAATACCGGCACAAAGCCTAAACATGATATCTAGAATGATTTACAGCTCAACTACTTTATCACATGATGGAAACATGGATATCGACAGGATAGAGTCACTAAACGGTGCCATGGAATCACCCAAGTCACAATTCTCACGGTGAACGCCCGCACGCCCGTCACTTAGCATGTGCGTCACCTCAATACCAATCACATAGCATATAATTTGGGGTCTCGAACCCTCAGAACCAAGTTTGAAAATATTACTTACCTCAAACCAAGCAAAGTCCTACTCCGGAATGCCCTTGCCTCTCAATTCAGCCTCCGAACATCCCGAATCTAGCCACAAATAATACAATACGATCAATATAGGCTAAAGGAATCAATTCCACAAGAAAAATACCAAATTATAGCCAAAATCCGAAATCGACTCAAACCCGGCCCCCCGGGCCCACGTCTCGGAATCCAACAAAAATCACAAAACCCGAAAGCCCATTCACTCACGAGTCTAGTCATACCAAATTTACAGAAATCCGACCTTAGTTGCCCCTCCAAAACCCCAAAGTTCACTCTCTAATTCCCAAGCTCTAAATCCCCAAATTTCCAATTCCAATCCCTAATTAAATGATGAACAAAGCCATAGATTCACGAAATTTATACCATTATGGGTTAGAATCACTTACCCCAATGTTGCTCCTTAAAAACCTTCGAAACATCGCCTCTCTCCCGAGTTTCTCAAGTCCAAAATTGAAAATGAAAGACAAAACCTCGAGCTGGTGCTTTTCTGCCTAGCAATACCGCACCTGCGGTCCATTGATCGCTTCTGCGACACCGCACCTGCTGAAATTCCATCGCAGGTGTGGATTTCACTTAAAATCCCGACTTCGCTCCTACGACCTCAAGACCGCATCTGCACCCTACGCAGGTGCGGAAACTCTCTCGCTTCTGCGGTCAAAACTCGCACCTGCACCTGCCTGCCTGCATCTGCGACTCACGCGGGTGCGAATATACCTTCGCACCTGCGGTTCCTGCCCAGGTCCTCCGTGGTCGCATCTGCGGCTCCTTAGTCGCTCCTGTGGGCTCGCACCTGCGGCTCCCACCCCGCAGGTGCGGAAGACACCAGAACCAGCAGATTCAGCTGCTTTTCATCAACTCCAATTCTTCCGTTAACCACCTGGAATCACCCCGAGGCCTTCGGGACCACAACCAAACATACCAACATATCCTATAACCTTATACAAACTTAGTCAAACCTTCGGATCACTCAAATCAACATAAAAACACCAAATTATGCCCGGATTCAAGCCTAAGAACTTCTAAACTTCTGAATTCCACAAATGATGCCGAAACCTACCAAACCACGTCCGGATAACCTCAAATTTTGCACACAAGTTAGAAAGGACACCACGAACCTACTCCAACTTCCAGAAATCCAATCCGACCCCGATATCAAAATTTCCACTGCCGGCCAAAATCGCCAAAATTCTAATTTTTGCCTATTCAAGCCTAATTCTACCACGGATCTTCAAATCACATTCCGGACGCGCGCCTAAGTCCACAATCACCTAACTGAGCCAACGGAACCATCAAAATTTAAATCCGAGATCGTTTGCACATAAGTCAACATCTAGTTGACTTTTCCAACTTAAGCTTCTAATAAAGAGACTAAGTGTCTCAATTCACTCCGAAACTACTCCCGACTCGAACCAACTAACCCGGTATATCATAATATAGTTGAAGAACAACAAAAAGCAGAAAATGGGGGAGCGGGGCTATAACTCTCGAAACAACCGACCGGGTCGTTACATCTTTGCATTATTAATCCATTACATGCTTTAAATATCAATCTATTATTTTCATAACATTTATTATCATGGAAAGTTTTATACATATAATTTTATTCACATTAGCTTTTTAATTGATTCTAGCATTTTTAATTGATAAATATTTATTTATTCTTCTCTTAAAACTATTCCTGAGTGTTCAAGTTGTCCAAACTAGATATTTATATTTCTATGCCTATTTCATAATATTTTACACCATTTCATACAATTGCTTTTGCATTTTCATACCATTTACATATTATTTGCGATAATAGCCTATATGTTTCAATAATTATATTTATTATGCTATTTAGGTCAAAATAGCATTTTTATATTTTTACAATTATAGTCTACTATTTTAAAAGTGTTAATTTCATAAATAGAATATTTATCATTTTATAATTTATTTAATTTAATTTTCATGTATTTTTAATTATTGCCTAATATAGGGTTAAAATTCGGACCAGATATGGCCCAAATAACTGAGCCCATCCTATTTACCCATATGAGGCCCAAACCAAACGACCCCATAGCCAATTGACACGTCCACAACTCATTATCCGCCCCACTTCCCCCTTTTTGAATCTCAACTGTTGGTCTTAAGAGATCAACAGCCCACAACGACCCCTTTATTTTCTTATATCCCATCAATCCCAAACCCTAACCCATTTTACACCCTCCACCGCCCTCAGATGGTCTCGTATTTCCCAAGCTAAATAATAGACAACCATGGAGATCCTTCCTCGCTCCTTTTTTTATAACCGTTCATACGCGATTTTACTTACCTCGTTTTCCTCTTACTTACTCAGTTATGGTAACTTTCATTACCAATCTATCTATGGCAAGTGCGATTTTCCTAAATTGAGCGGACACGGTCACGACCTTGAGGATTTGGATACAATTGTGGCTTTATACATTTGAGAAGGAAGAATATCTTCCCGTTTTGGCAGGTCTCTGATGATTTCTTTGTGATTGGTGTCTTTGTGCGATTTTCCCTAATCCGATTTGAAATTGGTCTGCATGGGTCTTCTCCCTTATTCAGTGTAATTAATTTTTTTTATTTGTTTACATGTTATCAATACTTTATAAACATCCTCCCTTTTCCCTTAGAGGCAGACCTAGGTCACTCATACTCTCACTCTCATAACTCGCCATATTATTCTGTGTTCTATGTTTTTTTGGTTCCACTTGATTCTACTGTTGTTTGGTTGCTTTATGGCCGGCTGAAAAACAAGGCCACCAGATATTGATTCTTTAGACCCTTTACCCGGCATAAACCACTGCTCCGAATCCTAAGAGATCATTGTGAACTCTGGTTTGCCAGGGATTCAAGGTCCTGGAGATACTATTTGGGGTTCTTTCAATATCTATTTCTTGCTTTTGTTGTTACTCTACCTGGTAACTGGTTAGTCTCTTTAATCTCTACTCTCACGATTATTTGTTGGTTGCCGCAAATGGTTTTACATGTTATGTTCTAAGTCTTGATTTAGTAGTTGAAGCATGCTTATAGGGGAATTCTCATTATTGTCTCACGATTATTTGTTGGTTGCCGCACATGTTACTGCTAATGCTTCTATTGAATTATGACTATGTGATGTTCGTCTGTGCAATTAGGAGTAATTAATCGACTAAGTAGTGTTATCATTCAAATTGTAGTTTAGTTTGACCCCCTGAGGCCTATTCTGCCATGTTATTATGCCTAAGAATCAATTGAAATTGATAAAGTGTTACAACCCAAATTCGCATATCATAGATCACGCCGTAAGTTAGTCGACGTAAATCCAAGAAGAGATTATATTTGAGATGATAAGAAGTTAATCCTATTGGTCTTAAACGATACAAGGGTGTATAAGAGTGGTTAACAAATATTAGAAGTTAAACGAATCAAGGATGTTGTAACCCGTATTTTCGGGTAACACTAGAGGTGATTAATTGTCCCAAGAGGTCTTGTTTTAATGTATTTGAATCATATAATATCCGCATCATAAGTCTTGAAGTCAAGCGAGTTATGAAACAAAAGTCGATAAAAGTTGTTGCAACTTAGGTTTATAATTTTACTTAAACTTTAGGTCAAATGTTACTGCATTTTTCTCCCAATATGCTTAGAATTATGGGGTGATCTACCAATCAAATTGAAGATCTATGAGTCTAGTTTCCAACGCATTAAATCGTTCGTCGATACGATCTCGGAATAGAGAGATATTCGCGTTTTTGCAAGAGTGCGCCAAGCTGCTCTCTATGGGGCCCACAAAGGCGGTTTAAGACATATGGACATATATAAGATACCTCAACCCCGTTTTAAGTCATTATTTTTCAGTATATTCAGACCTTATAACCCTAAAAACAGTCTCTCAAGGTTCTCTCATGATCCAAGACTCAAACAAAGGGCAAACAACACAAATCAAATGTCGGGAATCCCGTGGCGCTAGTAAGTTTCTTGTTCTTCTTGTTGTTGCTGATTTTTGTGTTGTTCCAGCTCGTGTGGGAGGTTATTTTAAGTATTTTATGTCATGTAAATACACCTTCAAGTTTTTAATATCAACCCTAGGTGATTTCAAGTCTTCTAAAGTAATTCTAGTGCCGAAAAACCCGAATTAATTGCTAGTTTCGCTTCCTTGTTCTTGTGGCAGAATTGAAGGGATATTTCGTGGAAAATTAAGGTCAAATTGGAGTTGTTATTTCTGTTTAAAGGTAAGGAACCTCTTACTCTATATATATTTAAGATTATCCAAGTTGCAGCTAAGTCGTTGAAGCTAGAACTTGTGAAATATATATCGAAAGGCTTGGTAGTAATGTTGTTGGTTGGTGGACTATTTTGGAGGCTCAATATGATTACTAATGATGTTGTTTGGGCTGTTTGGTGATTGTATTGACTTGTGAGAAGTCATATAAATAGGGGAGGTGCTGTCCGTTTCATCGTAAAATAGGTTGTGGTCGATACATAATAGTTACGACGCTTAAACGATAATGATAGTGTCATTTGTCTTATTGTAGACTAAGGAGTCGTGACATTTGCATAGCTTGAGGTTGGGCAGTATATACAAGGTATGTGAGGCTATCCCCTTCATTCTTTTGCACGACTCCGATTGTACATAATATAATGAACGAGCTCCCAAAGATACTCTACTCTTAGAAGCTAGCAGTACTTACATTGCTGCCCTTCTTATGAAACGATTGATATTGATGTTACTTCTCTTATTCTTATATTATCAATGTTGTTGGTAGTTCCTGATTCTTATAAGATTCTTGATGAAGAGTTAATCCTAATAACGTGTATGAAGGATACCGACCTTACGTCACTCCGAAAGGTTCAAAATGTGATTCCAATGAGTCCAGCATGCATCATATATATGTATCTATTTTACTCTACCGAGCCACACTATAGTCGGCCAGGTATGGCACCTATTGTGCAACCACTGATCAGTTGGGTTTTACCGAGCTCCACATGGCCGGGTACGATTCTACCGAGCCCTATGATGGCCGGGTACGTTTTACCGAGCCTATTACGGCCGGGTACGATATGATGATGGTGATGCCCACAAAGGCGTATGTTTTAAAAGTTTATGTATATATATGTATGTATCATGTATTTCATGTCAGTAGCCCTCAGAGGTACCCAGATGTCACAGGTTGTATATTCTCTATCCCTGGTTACATTACTGTTCTCACTTATGCTTTCCTGCCTTACATACTCAGTACTTTATTCGTACTGACGTCCTTTTTATTTGTGGACGCTGCATGTCGTGCTGCAGGTCCTGATAGACAGGTAGACGTAGCTCCCCCATCACAGTAGGCTATCCGGTTCAGTGGTTATTGGCGAGATCCCTTCTCCGGACTTGCCGTGGTCTTGGTATGCATTTTTGTTATAGACATTATGGGTATGTCGGGGCCCTGTTCCGGCAATGTTGTAGCATTTATGTTCTTTTAGAGGCTCATAGACAGGTGTCGACTTATGTATGGTTTAGAATGCCTTGTCGACTGATTTTTGTTGTATAGTCTTTCATGGCAGCATGGTAGCTCGTACCTTATATATAGTTTCTTGACAGTCTTGTCGTCCCATGTTATGTACGTTCATGACATTATCTTTAATTGTTGGATGTTCATGATCCATGTCTACTATTTATATTGATATTGTCGGCCCTTAAAGATAATAAGGAAGGTTAGATAAAATGTACGTTGGTGCTCAGCAAGTATGGCCCGGGTGCTAGTCATGACCCTCCAGTTGGGTCGTGACAAACTTGGTATCAGAGCAAGTCTGTCCTAGGGGTTGTCTATGAGCCGTGTCTAGTAGAGTTTTGATTATGGATGTGTAGCGTGCCACATTTATAATCAGGAGGCTACGTGACATCTAGGGTTGTTACCTTCTTCCTGAATCTAGATCGTGCGTAGAGTTGAGTAGTAAGTGTTCATATCTAATATTCACCTTGTTTTCTTTCAGCGATCCATCCTGGCTCGACAAAGATGTATCATGACGTTAAGGAGCAGTATTGGTGGGATAACATGAAGAAGTCTATTGCAGAATTTGTAGCCCAGTGTCCTAATTGTCAACAAGTAAAGATCGAGCATCAGAAACCTAATGGATTGATTCAGAATATAGAGATTCCGACCTGGAAATGGGAGGTGATTAATATGGACTTCATTATTGGATGACCTCGCTCTTATCATAAGTTTGACTCCATCTGGGTGATAGTTGATCGACTTACAAAATCTGCCCATTTTCTACCAGTTAAGACAACTTACACGGCTGAAGATTATGCGAAGTTATATATCAAGGAGATTGTTAGGCTTCATGGTGTGCCGGTATCTATTATATCAGACCGAGGAGCTCAATTTACGGCTAACTTTTGGAGGTCTTTTCAGAAGGGTTTAGGTACATAAGTAAATCTCAGCACTGTATTCCATCCGCAGACTGACGGACAGGCTGAACATACCATCCAGACGCTTGAAGATATGCTACGAGCATGTGTTCTAGATTTCAAGGGGAATTGGGATGACCATCTTGCACTTATAGAATTTGCCTACAATAATAGCTACCATTCCAGTATTAAAATGGCCCCGTATGAGGCACTGTACGGGAGGAGATGTAGATCACCAGTTGGATGGTTCGAAGTCGGTGAGACAGAATTATATGGGCCAGATTTGATTCACCAAGCCATTGAGAAGGTGAAAGTGATACAAGAGCGACTGAGGACGGCACAAAGCAGGCAAAAGTCTTATTCCGATGTCCGACGTCGTGATCTGGAATTTGAGGTTGGTGATTGGGTTTTCCTGAAGATCTCACCGATGAAGGGTGTTATGCGTTTTGGGAAGAAGGGTAAGTTGAGTCCGCGGTATATTGGGCCGTACAAAATTCTTCGACGAATTGGACAGGTTGCTTACGAGTTAGAATTGCCATCTGAATTGGAATTTGTCCACCCGGTATTCCATGTATCTATGTTGAGAAAATGTATTGGAGACCCTTCTCGGGTCGTCCCTATCAAAGATGTACAAGTTACAAAGGATCTATCATATGATGAAGTGCCAGTGGCTATATTAGATCGACAAGTCCGCAAGCTGAGAACAAAGGATGTAGCTTCAGTGAAAGTATTATGGAGGAACAAGAATATAGAAGAAATGACATGGGAAGCAGAAGAGGAGATGAAGTCTAAATACCCTTACCTATTCCAGAGTGAAGATAACGAGGATGCCGGGGGAAAAAAGGACGCATTATAAGGTGAAACGGCTCTATGAGGTAAGCAATAGCTTGTGAATACTCTTTTTTTTAATACAAAATGGTGATATGCAGATAATGTACATATCCATAATGCTTTGTATAGTCTTGTAAGGCCATAGGTTGGGTTTAACTGCTTGCAAGTTTGGCTAGTGTCCATTTTATGGGGGAAACTCAGCCGGAAATCTCCGTCGGAATCCACGATGAGTTAGACACCCCATAAACCCTTACATTCGAGGACGAATGTTCCTAAGGGGGAGAGGGTGTTACAACCCAAATTCGCATACCATAGATCACGCCGTAAGTTAGTCGACATAAATCCAAGAAGATATTATCTTTGAGATGATAAGAAGTTAATCCTATTGGTCTTAAACGATACAAGGGTGTATAAGAGTGGTTAACAAATATTAGAAGTTAAACGAATCAAGGATGTTGTAACCCGTATTTTCGGGTAACACTAGAGGTGATTAATTGTCCCAAGAGGTCTTGTTTTAATGTATTTGAATCATATAATATCCGCATCATAAGTCTTGAAGTCAAGCGAGTTATGAAACAAAAGTCGATAAAAGTTGTTGCAACTTAGGTTTATAATTTTACTTAAACTTTAGGTCACATGTTACTGCATTTTTCTCCCAATGTGCTTAGAATTATGGGGTGATCTACCTATCAAATTGAATATCTATGAGTCTAGTTTTCAACGCATTAAACCGTTCGTCGATACAATCTCGGAATAGAGAGATATTCGCGTTTTCGCAAGAGTGCGCCAAGCTGCTCTCTATGGGTCCCACAAAGGCGGTTTAAGACATATGGACATATATAAGATACCTCAACCCCGTTTTAAGTCATTATTTTTCAGTATATTCAGACCTTATAACCCTAAAAACAGTCTCTCAAGGTTCTCTCATGATCCAAGACCCAAACAAAGGGCAAACAACACAAATCAAATGTCGGGAATCCCGTGGCGCTAGTAAGTTTCTTGTTCTTCTTGTTGTTGCTGATTTTTGTGTTGTTCCAGCTCGTGTGGGAGGTTGTTTTAAGTGTTTTATGTCCTGTAAATACACCTTCAAGTTTTTAATATTAACCCTAGGTGATTTCAAGTCTTCTAAAGTAATTCTAGTGCCGAAAAACCCGAATTAATTGCTAGTTTCGCTTCCTTGTTCTTGTGGCAGAATTGAAGGGATATTTCGTGGAAAATTAAGGTCAAATTGGAGTTTTTATTTCTGTTTAAAGGTAAGGAACCTCTTACTCTATATATATTTAAGATTATCCAAGTTGCAGCTAAGTCGTTGAAGCTAGAACTTGTGAAATATATATCGAAAGGCTTGGTAGTAATGTTGTTGGTTGGTGGACTATTTTGGAGGCTCAATATGATTATTAATGATGTTGTTTGGGCTGTTTGGTGATTGTATTGACTTGTGGGAAGTCATATAAATAGGGGAGGTGCTGTCCGTTTCATCGTAAAATAGGTTGTGGTCGATACATAATAGTTACAATGCTTAAACGATAATGATAGTGTCATTTGTCTTATTGTAGACTAAGGAGTCATGACATTTGCATAGCTTGAGGTTGGGCAGTATATACAAGGTATGTGAGGCTATCCCCTTCATTCTTTTGCACGACTCCGATTGTACATAATATAATGAACGAGCTCCCAAAGATACTCTACTCTTAGAAGCTAGCAGTACTTACATTGCTGCCCTTCTTATGAAACGATTGATATTGATGTTACTTCTCTTATTCTTATATTATCAATGTTGTTGGTAGTTCCTGATTCTTATAAGATTCTTGATGAAGAGTTAATCCTAATAACGTGTATGAAGGATACCGACCTTACGTCACTCCGAAAGGTTCAAAATGTGATTCCAATGAGTCCAGCATGCATCATATATATGTATCTATTTTACTCTACCGAGCCGCGCTATAGTTGGCCGGGTATGGCACCTATTGTGCAACCACTGATCAGTTGGGTTTTACCGAGCTCCACATGGCCGGGTACGATTCTACCGAGCCCTATGATGGCCGGGTACGTTTTACCGAGCCTATTACAGCCGGGTACGATATGATGATGGTGATGTCCACAAAGGCGTATGTTTTAAAAGTTTATGTATATATATGTATATATCATGTATTTCATGTCAGTAGCCCTCAGAGGTACCCAGATGTCACAGGTTGTATATTCTCTATCCCTGGTTACATTACTGTTCTCACTTATGCTTTCCTGCCTTACATACTCAGTACTTTATTCGTACTGACGTCCTTTTTATTTGTGGACGCTGCATGTCATGCTGCAGGTCCTGATAGACGGGTAGACGCAGCTCCCCCATCACAGTAGGCTATCCGGTTCAGCGATTATTGGCGAGATCCCTTCTCCGGACTTGCCGTGGTCTTGGTATGCATTTTTGTTATAGACATTATGGGTATGTCGGGGCCCTGTTCCGGCAATGTTGTAGCATTTATGTTCTTTTAGAGGCTCATAGACAGGTGTCGACTTATGTATGGTTTAGAATGCCTTGTCGACTAATTTTTGTTGTATAGTCTTTCATGGCAGCATGGTAGCTCGTACCTTATATATAGTTTCTTGACAGTCTTGTCGTCCCATGTTATGTATGTTCATGACATTATCTTTCATTGTTGGATGTTTATGATCCATGTCTACTATTTATATTGTTATTGTCGGCCCTTAAAGATAATAAGGAAGGTTAGATAAAATGTACGTTGGTGCTCGGCAAGTATGGCCCGGGTGCCGTACTGGCCCGAGCGAACTACTATGTAACTCATTTCTTTTTCTTATGCAACTATCATGGGCCAACATGGCCACGACTCGTAATGTATAAATATAAGTGGGCAAACGTTGTATCAATGAACCATTGTTCTTAAAACATGAATACATATGGACGTCAAGGCCTCTGACATACTGTAGATGATGAACCTCTGTATGTGTCTACAAAGCCTCTACGATTATTAGACATCAAATGGGACAGGAGTTTTACCTATCCTTCGCTAAATGCTAACCTCATCTACTATGAGGTCTTGTCAAACTGATTATCTATACCTGCAGGCATGAATGCAGCGTCCACAATAAAAGGACGTCAGTACGAATAATGTACTAAGTATGTAAGGCATGTAAATCAGTATATATAGGACATGGAAGAAACATGGAATAAAGGACTCAACCTGTAAGTCTGGATAGCTCTGTAAATCATGAAATATTTATAACATCATGCATATGCATATAAATGTCATATAATGCATAGGTCTATGCGTACATAACATCATCAAGCCTTTGAGGGCATCCAATCATATCATCTCAGCCTCTATGGGCAAAATCTTCAACGTATACCAAGTGATCAAGTGGTGGTGCGTAAATAATACCGTAACCTTTTTTCATACCCCATATACATATAATATACACGTATATAACGCCATATGGTCGTGGGTAAATGCATATGTATAAATGAATGCAATGCATAATGAAGTAAGTCAATACGATCTCTTGAAATGTCATGAGACCCGTGAACAGACGATATGATAGTAGGATACATGGGGAATCAAGAACATAGGCACACCTAGTAAGTCTATGAATAGAATTATTTATGAAAGTTGTGCGTTTGCTCGTTTCATTTGTATCATATGGATCATGCAAAAAGAAAAGAAGGGATAACCTTAACATACCTTACTTGAAGAAATTATCAACTACTTTCACTTGAGTTTTCCAAGAACAATTTTTGCTCCTTTAAATCTTTGAACAAGAACTAAGCACTTCTTATGATCAAGGCATATTTCATGTTGCTGGACATATGGTGTCATGCAAGTATGTTTTTGCTATGTTTCTAAAGTAACAAACTCCCTAATAATAGAAGGAAAGATTTCAACCTTCTTTCTACATCTTAATTGCAAAAGAAGTATAATATAAAGGCTTAAAGGCTTGCATTTTCATGTGTAAACAAGGTACACCAAGTGCTATGACTCATGTGCACATTGGTGCCACCCTTGGCCAACTTCATGCCATGTGGCAGCCCACAATTTCCCCTAAAACGCCACCTAATCCCATAAACCTAAGAGTCACCATTTGGATATTTGAGTCATTTTCACTTGTTGCCACCTAACTTATCCACCAATTTCCTAAATGTGCCATCTTGCTCTATGACTTAAGAGTCATTTATTGGGCTTTCCTTAGCTGCCACATTGGGAGGCTTATCAAGTCAAGCCTATCCAAACATTTTAATTACTTATTCACCCTAATAATTTGATGACTAAGCCACTAAAACTCCCTAATCTGGCCACCTAGCTCCAAGACTTGCCTAGTCAATATTGAATTCCCTACTTCCTGCCACCTTAATCCTTATAAAGTAAATTAGTCAAGAGCCCCCTTATCCTCATGATTCCATGTGGATTCATACAAATGACACTTATCCACTTATAACTAATTCCATATTCCATGACTTTATACCAACACTTACTTATCACTTGATGTAAATATCACTTGTTGCCACGTGGGGGGTGATGTTCCCACCTAACTTATCCACCAATTTCCTAAATGTGACATCTTGCTCTATGACTTAAGAGTCATTTATTGGGATTTCCTTAGCTGCCACATTGGGAGGCTTATCAAGTCAAGCCTATCCAAATATTTTAATTACTTATTCACCCCAATAATTTGATGACTAAGCCACTAAAATTCCCTAATCTGGCCACCTAGCTCCAAGACTTGCCTAGTCAGTATTGAATTCCCTACTTGCTGCCACCTTAATCCTTATAAAGTTGATTAGTCATGAGCCTCCTTATCCTCATGATTCCACGTGGATTCATACAAATGACACTTATCCACTTATAAGTAATTCCATATTCCATGACTTTATACCAACATTAACCAATTATTCACAGAATAATTTCTAGGTCTCGATTCACTTAAATACTAATATACTTCATATACCCTACTATCATAATCGTGTGGTACTTTGTATGACACTAGTCCATAAATACAGAGTATTATAGCTTGGATCATATTTTATCCCAAAATATCAAACATCAACGAAACTCGCTTTCTTCAATTTGTTTACCCTATGACCTTCATAATACTTACCTATCACTTGATATAAATATCATAAGCACTTATAACCTCAAAAATTGTCTTGTCATTGAACTTATGTCAATTATCTTATGACAAATCCAATGTAGAAAAGTACGGGATGTAACATCCTTCCCCCCTTTAGAAACATTCGTCCTCGAATGTTAACTCTTAGAGATTTACAAAATTTTTGCTAGGGTCTCCTCTGTAAACTAATCTAAAACCCAACCTCTATCTGAAGTCTGGACTATTCACAACCTTTTGTACCTGAGTATCTCATATCTTCTTCACCTTTACCTTACTTACCTTTCAATCTTGCATCGTATCTTCTGTCGCTTTCATAACTTCCCTTCTATATAGGTAGAAATTACATCTACTCCTTAAAGCTCTACTATGATACATGCACCTCTGGTGCATACAAAATCCGATGGAAGCTTCATACTGTCTTCTTATGACTTAGATCTTTGACACGATCTGGAAACAAAAGAAGGTTAATATTTTCTAAATGCCCTATAGCCTCTTAATTATAAATATAGCGTGCAACACACCCATAAGTGAGACTCTACTAGGCCGGC
The DNA here is from genome assembly GCF_000715075.1 of Nicotiana tabacum. Taxonomy (NCBI): domain Eukaryota; kingdom Viridiplantae; phylum Streptophyta; class Magnoliopsida; order Solanales; family Solanaceae; genus Nicotiana; species Nicotiana tabacum. Next base: position 36,089,940 of record NC_134098.1, read on the forward strand.
TTTGTAGACTCCCTAGGACACGACTCGCTTTGATACCACTTTGTCATGCCCCAAACTTGGGGAGGCGTGGCTGGCACCCGGTGCCGTACTGGCCCGAGCGAACCACTCTGTAACTCATTTCTTTTTCTTCTGCAACTATCATGGGCCAACATGGCCACGACTCGTAATGTATAACTATAAGTGGGCAAACGTTGTATCTATGAACCATTGTTCTTAAAACATGAATACATATGGCCGTCAAGGCCTCTGACATACTGTACATGATGAACCTCTGTGTGCGTCTACAAAGCCTCTACGATTATTAGACATCAAATGCGATAGGGTACCGGCCTACCCATAAATCTGTAACAAAACTCTGACACAATGACTTATAGACTCGGCTGCACACCGAATGAGGTGGAGTCTTACCGATCCTTCGCTAAATGCTAACCTCGTCTATTATGAGGTCTTGTCAAACTTATTATCTATACCTGCAGGCATGAATGCAGCGTCCACAACAAAAGGACATCGGTACGAATAATGTACTCAGTATGTAAGGCATGTAAATCAGTATATAAAGGACATGGAAGAAACATGGAATAAAGGACTCAACCTGTAAGTCTGGATAGCTCTGTAAATCATTAAATATTTATAACATTATGCATATAAATGTCATATAATGCATAGGTCTGTGCGTACATAACATCATCAAGCCTTTGAGGGCATCCAATCATATCATCTCAGCCTCTATGGGCAAAATCTTCAACGTATACCAAGTGATCAAGTGGTGGTGCGTAAATAATGTCGTAGCCTTTCCCCCATACCCCATATACATATAATATACGCGTATATAACGCCATCTGGTCATGGATAAATGTACATATATAAATGAATGAAATGCATAATGAAGTAAGTCAATAAGATCTCACAGAATGTCATAAGATCAATATGCCTTCGATATGATAGTAGGACACATGGGGAATCAAGAACATAGGCACACCTAGTACGTCTATGAATAGAGTCATTTATGAAAGTTGTGCATTTGCTCATTTCGTTTGTATCATATGGATCATGCAAAAAGGAAAGAAGGGATAACCTTAATATACCTTACTTGAAGAAATTATCAACTACTTTCACTTGAGCTTTCCAAGAACAATTTTTGCTCCTTTAAATCTTTGAACAAGAACTAAGCACTTCTTATGACCAAGGCATATTTCATGTTGCCGGACATATGGTGTCACGCCCCAAACTCGAGGAGCGCGACCCGTGCTCAACTAAGTAAATCCGGCCGAGCAAGCCTGTTAAATTTTCTTCTACCCGAATGCATCCATGAATAAAGAGGAGATGCACTTCATTAATCAAACATTGAAAATATTTTATTAACAACTCCCATTCATTCCATTAGCAACTTCGTTCATAATTTCTAATGTATTACAAGTTTATAGGTATAATGAAAAACATGTCTGCCAAATAGCAACATTTCTAGTTCAATTCCCAACATCATACACCACCCACAACCTGTCTACGAAACCTCTAAATATGACAGAAGAATAGTATGGAAGTGCCGGCAACAAGGCCCCGGCTATACCTTAAGACACAAAGTGTAACATCAAGTGACTTCGGGCCCAGAATAGAATAGGGCTCACCAAAACCTGCTGAATAGGGAGTAACTGCTAACAAAGACCCAAGTTGCACCGTTGATGAATCACCTGCATCCATTCAAGATGCAGCGCCCCCAGCAAAAGGGACGTTAGTACATATGGAATAGTACTAGTATGTAAGCTAACTGTCCTCTTTCAAAATAGAATACCAATGTAAGAAAAGGGAAACCCATAGAAACATCAAGTCACAATCAATGATATTCAAATGCCAAGTTAAAACATAATAATTTCCAAAATATGAAGATAACATTGAGAAGTGATAATCAAATTATGATGATAATATTATTTTTGGTTGGGAGGTCTTTAGCACCGATATACCACTGTTCACAATACCAATATTCACAATACCAATGTTCACAATACCAATATTCACAATACCAGTGTTAATAATACCGATGTTCACAATATCAATGTTCACAATACCGATGTTCACAATACCAAGGTTCATAATACCAATGTTCACAATACCAATGTCACCGTACTTTTAGCACGAAGTCCGATCACGACCCGATCGACTAGGCTATCTCATTAGAGAATCAACCACAATTACTATCAATACCAATACCACTGTAATTTTAGCACGGAGTCCGATCATGATCCGATCGGCTAGGCTATCTCATTAGAGAATCAACCACAGTTACTATCAATACCAATACCACCGTAATTTTAGCACGGAGTCCGATCACGACCCGATCGGCTAGGCTGTCTTATTTTAAGACATCAACTAAAATCTCAATTTCAATTACAATTTCCAGCACAATCACCACCATGTGTGCGACATGGTGTCTGATTACGACCCGATCGGCTAGGCTGTCTTATTCGAGACATCAACCCTTTTATATCAATCAATCTCATCCTAATTAAGAGGAATAATTTTATCACATCAATCTCATCCCAGATAAGGGAAATAATTCACAAAAATAACATAGGTGCAAATATATTTACCTCATCATCTTTCACATTGTATAAATCTCCACTAGTATTTTTAGTCATTCACAACGACAATATTTCTTTGGCTCTTTTGGCCATTCACAAGATTATTTATTCAAGGCACGGTGGCCATATTTGATATTCCACACTTTTATTTCTTCCCTCTCATGTATCATCATCATAAATATCAACATACATATAATAATATTCCGGAAATCACACTTTTAAGTTCATTAGAAACGAACAATTTAAGCACAATAGATTTCTTTCCGAGAAATGGAGTAAAATGATTGGCAATTAATGCGCAAGTTAAAATCATCAGCAAATAACCCACCATTTTTTCTTGACACATTTTCCCCACAAAGTGCAATACACAAATTCCACTCACGAATACGTAAGAATGCAAAACGCATTGAAAATACTCACAAATCATAACGTCTGTTAAAACAGCCACATATGAGCATGACTTGAGTTTATAAGATTTTAGGCAATTCTATTTTTAATAGTTGAATAAAGGCTCATTTCATAACCTTTCTCACATCATTTTATTTCATTCGCTCCGTTGGCCACAAGTATAACTTTCACTTATAACAATTATCGCATTTCATACTTCTTTCACATCTTTTAATTCCATTGGCACCATTGGCCACAAGTATAACTTTCACTTATATCAATTATCCCATTTCATACTTCTTTCACATCTTTTAATTCCATTGGCACCATTGGTGACAAGTATAACTTTCACTTATATCAATCATCGCATTTCATACTTCTTTCACATCTTTATAGATTATCAACAGTAAGACATTTCCAATCAAGGCTTTATGTACACATATGAGCAATTAAGGGTCTTAAGCATATTGAGTTTTCTCACACAATTTGGAATCATAACCTTCATTTTATACACAACTCAAAGACATAGCATTTTAATGCACATATCATTCCTGAACACATTCCCAAAGGATAACATAATGTGTTAGGAACATTCAGAACACATTTTGAATACTTAATTCTCGACACTTTCCTTATTCGGGACAATCAAATTTATTGGGAACAATTCGGAACATAGAATAAGGAACTTGAGACAACCATACTTGAAACTTATGAGAACATCATTGAATTCAATTCTAAGAGAGTAGTTTTGCCAACATATCTTGCTTTGAGCTTTCCTTAAATTACTACAATGTTTTGGAAATTGTAGCAATCCCAATCTATTTTGAGACATAACAAAATTGAACCATTATTATGAAGATATTCATGATCTCAGCTTATTTGAGCATTTTATCAAATACTAGGTGTGCAAATTTAACTACAAGGTTCTTCTATAAGATTTCCTTCATCCCACAACTCAATCTTTACTTATTTAAGCTCATCAATCTCCCCACAGACCTTATTGGTACATGTATGTATACATAATACTCTCACACCCAAGAATCATACTTCTCATGACCTACTTTTAATCAAAATCCCGAAATTTAGGGCTAGGGAGTAGAATCTTACCTATTAGATGAAGATCTTGTGAAATCTTCAAGCCTTGAGCAAGAATTGATGAACAAAATAGCTAGGTCTTCTCTTTCTCTCTCTAAGATAGCTCTCTCATCTCTCTACAAAATCATATTTTACCTTATAAAATGACCCCCTAAGGCCTTATATCAAAATTGGATCGGATATGAAAATTTCCAAAAATGACCCCCAAGTCAATTATGTGGTGCAATTGTGCTATAGCATAATCGTTTTGTGGGCAGCATAATCAATTATGCGACAACATAATTGCAGCATAATCAATTATGCGACAGCATAATAGTTTGTCCGTCTCTACTCCACTTTGCGATGCTTATGCGGTCCACGGAACCGTTTTGTGGTCGCGAAATTGATCGCAGATCTAGCCTTTGGTAATTGGGTCATAACTTCTTGTAGGGGTGTCCAAATGACAAACGGTATGAAGCGTTGGAAGCTAGACACATAGACCTTTCGTTTGATATGTAATACACCATATAACTTTTCATATCAAGAGAGGTATTCTCGTTTGAAGTTAGCCTTGGGGTATACTCGTTTGAAGTTAGGTCTTGTGCGAACTCACTTGAAACTTTTTCCCATCATAAAATTTTCAACGTGACTTAGCCTTGGGGATCTTATTAGACCATAAACCATTATTAATGCACCTCATACATATATTATCATGATCAATTGATATAATTCTTATAATAGCCCTTGTCTGCACACAAAATAATATAATTAGCGCACATCAACTTTCTTACTAGCGCTCAAGTACTTCAAAATTTTTCGGGGTGTTACATTCTCCCCCACATAAGAATATTCGTCCTCGAATGTTTTACATGTCACTTCTAAGAATAGAGTTACCATCCTTTTACCTCCAACCATTATACATAGGCGCTTATGACTACATGGGTCTTACACTTCCCTTCCAAAATGTCAACTTACTTATGGCCCTTAAAATTGGCTATCTTTACAAATTTGTAAACATTTCGACAGAATTTCCCCTGTAACTGGGCCTATGCACCTATCAGAGAATCCCATAAATCAATCCTAATAATATATCCATTACTCAACGACGCATCATAATATATATCAACAACACCGATCTCAACATTAGGGCATTATATTAACAAAAGTGGTATCTTGACATGAAATGTACACATCTAAACCATAATGCATAGAAGGTACGTTTTTGAACCACAACCATTTGGTTCTACAAACAAGTGAGAATATTTCCTTTCCTCAACACTTTTGGCCTACGAGGTGATCTCATCGACTCACAGACTTAGCCATAACACTTGACGGAGGCAATCTTAACTTCCGGACTTATCCAACAAGAATAACAAATAGCTGCTCCTCATAATTCAATTATCCATTAACTTCATCTTCTTAGACATAGATACATGAAACACCGGGTACCCGGAGAACAATAATAGGGAAACATCATACTTATAGTTTAGCCTATTCCCTTCAAGATTTCATAAGACCTATTGTGATTACACATACTTTACCTTTATTAGCAATTCACATAACATATTCATAGAGAACATCTTGAGAATAACCCATTCACTTTCTTCAATTCTAAATATCTATACCAAACACCCAAACTAAAACTTTTGCGACCTCCAACAATTACTCTAAGATGTGCTAGCATGAATATGACCCTAAAACTTCCTATCCAATATATTTGATAACAGGATGATGCTTCTTCTTTGACATGTTTGAATCTTCAACCCCCATAAGTTACTATAAATATGAACAACGAGGTTCAAGATTGGATAGAACTATTCAAGAATCCATCAATGTGCTGAGCACGATATTTCAGGAGGTTATATCCTAAGAGACATGAAGTTTACTACTAATATTACTGACATGGTTAATCATTGTGATAACTTCATTGATTCGACACATGAGGCACAGAGTTGCCTAGTAGGCATTGATAATGTAGGGACCATGTTGATGATTCTGAGATGTAATAGAAGTGAGTCATGAAAAGGACATCAACAATTGTTTTATTCCATTCGTGCCTTATTTGGAAATAGTAGGCCTCAAAGAGAGATAACACTTATGTGACACCAGTCGCCTCTTGGATGTAGGGAAAATCAGTTTAACTCAAAATGAGAATATTCTAGCACCCTGAATGTGATATGGGTTTCAAGATACACAAAGTTGCATTACGCTCTTAACTGTATTTGACATAAGAAATCTATGCCACAAACCCATGAGAGATTATTATCATTTTGACAACTTAACCCTTCCTTATAGTTGATTCTATATGAGAGGACTAGAGATACAACGAACTTTTCTTTCAAATCAATATGCTCCCATGTTACTAGACGGTGAAAAGGATTCATGATAATATACACAAAGGAACAAAGTAATTGTTCAAACCATAGGAACAACATACACCGAAGAGAAATAGAGTGGCTCAAGAAGGGCCTCAACACTAGGCTGCTTTACATTAGATTTGATACCACATAGGTAAATATTATGGTAGTGCATGCATAGGCACAAGTGAGCAGATGTTATTAATTTGAATCAAAATGTTTTGTAAGAAATTCATCAGGTATGGTCTCTTGTTGAGAATTTAGGAAATCAAGTGGGAAGTATTACTCCTAGAGTTATAGCTCAATTCAAGGACATAATTATATAGCTCAATTCCACAAGAGGTTGTAAATAAGAGAATTTGTGATATAGTGGATTCACGAATAATGCGTCTCGTTCAAAGAGTAGGTAAATGTATTGTTTTGTGATTCAACATCTTGTTAAGACCATGTTTATGCGAGCTCTTCAATATGGGTGCACATAAACAACAAGTAAAAATTATGCTGTGTTCATAACGATATAGCAAGGAGTGACTTACTTGGTAACTTTAGATTGATAGGGCAGTATATTACTTGATGCCCCTCAACTCCACAACCATAACGTATTTCACGAGTCATTCAACACGTTCCTAAGTGGCATTTCTTACAAATCAAACATTCCGACTTATTGGTACAAACAACCCTCTTTCGTTTCTTAGGTGCTCTTACCAAATGATCCGGTGGCATGATAACATTAATAGGGACAAGTACACTTCCCTTAGCAACTGGTTCTCTCATTCCCTCCTCGCTGACTCAAACCTGTAGGCTACTCATATGGAAAATGAGGCATGATGAGGAAAATAGCTGCCTATCTTGAGCTCTATCGCATGATCAGGAGTATTAAAGAAGTGTGAAATTCCTAAATGTCCAAGTAGCCTCCTCATTATAGATGTGGTCGACAACACACCGATAAGAAGAACTCTACTAGACACGGCTCCGAGACATCTTAGGACACTTTAAAGCCTTAGGCTCTGATACCAAGTTTGTCATGCCCCAAACTCGGGGAGTGCAACCAGTGCTCAACCGAGTAAATCCGGTCAAGCAAGCCTGTTAAATTTCCTTCTACCCATACTCATCCATGAATAAAGAGGAGATGCACTCCATTAATCAAACACTGAAAATATTATATTAACAACTCTCATTCATTCCATTAGCAACTTCAGTCATAATTTCCAAAGTATTACAAGTTTATTGGTATAGTGAAAAACATGTTTGCCAAATAGAAACATTTTTAGTTCAATTCCCAGCATTATACACCACCCACAATCTGTCTATGGAGCCTCTAAATATGACACAAGAATAGTATGGAAGTGCCGTCAACAAGGCCCCGGCTATACCTCAAGACACAAAGTTTAACATCAAGTGACATCGGGCCCGGAATAGAATAGGGCTCACCAAAACCTGCTGAATAGGGAGTAACTGCTAACTACGATGCAAGTTGCACCGCTGATGAATCACCTGCATCCATTAAAGATGCAGTGCCCCCGGCAAAAGGGACGTTAGTACATATGGAATAGTACTAGTATGTAAAGCTAACTGTCCTTTTTCAAAATAAAATACCAATGTAAGAAAAGAGAAATCCATAGAAACATCAATTCACAACCAATGATATTCAAATGCCAAGTTAAAACATAATAATTTCCAAAATATGAAGATAACACTTGGAAGTGATAATCAAATTATGATGATAATATTATTTTTGGTTGGGAGGTCTTTAGCACCGATATACCATTGTTCACAATACCAATATTCACCATACCAATGTTCACAATACCAGTGTTCACAATACCGATGTTCACAATATCAATGTTCACAATACCGATGTTCACAATACCAAGGTTCACATTACCAAGGTTCACAATACCATTGGCACCATTGGCCACAAGTATAACTTTCACTTATATCAATCATCGCATTTCATACTTCTTTCACATCTTTATAGGTTATCAACAGTAAGACATTTACAATCAAGGCTTTAGGTACATATATGAGCAATTAAGCGTCTTAAGCATATTGCATTTTCTCACATAATTTGGAATCATAACCTTCATTTGATACACAACTCAAAGACATAGCATTTTAATACACATATCATTCTCGAATACATTCCCAAAGGATAACATAATGTGTTAGGAACATTCGGAATATGTTTTGAATACTTAATTCTCGACACTTTGCTTATTCGGGACAATCGAATTTATTGGGAACAACTCGGAACATAGAATAAGTAACTTGAGACAACCATACTTGAAACTTATGAGAACATCATTGAATTCAATTCTAAGAGAGTAGTTTTTCCAATATACCTTGCTTTGAGCTTTCATTAAATTACTACAATATTTCGGAAATTGTAGCAATCCCAATCTATTTTGAGACATAACAAAATTGAACCATTATTAGGAAGATATTCATGATCTCAGCTCATTTGAGCATTTTATCAAACACTAGGTGTGCAAATTTAACTACAAGGTTCTTCTATAAGATTTCCTTCATCCCACAACTCAATCTTTACTTATTTAAGCTCATCAATCTCCCCACAGACCTTATTGGTACATGTATGTATACATAATACTCTCACACCCAAGAATCATACTTCTCATGACCTACTTTTAATCAAAATCCCGAAATTTAGGGCTAGGGAGTAGAATCTTACCTATTAGATGAAGATCTTGTGAAATCTTCAAGCCTTGAGCAAGAATTGATGAACAAAATAGCTAGGTCTTCTCTTTCTCTCTCTCTAAGATAGCTCTCTCCTCTCTCTAAAAAATCATATTTTACCTTCTAAAATGACCCCCTAAGGCCTCATATCAAAATTGGATCGGATATGAAAATTTCCAAAAATAACTCCCGAAGTCAATTATGTGGTGCAATTGTGTCATAGCATAATCGTTTTGTGGGCAGCAGAATTGCAGCACAATCAATTATGCGACAACATAATCGCAACATAATCAATTATGCAACAGCATAATTGCAGCATAATCAATTATGCTATAGCATAATCAATTATGTGACAGCATAATAGTTTGTCTGTCTCTGCTCCACTTTGCGATGCTTATGCGGTCCGCATAACCGTTTTGCGGTCGCGAAGTTGATCGCATATCCAGCCTTTGATAATTAGGTCATAACTTCTTGTAGGAGTGTCCAAATGATGAACAGTTTAAGGCATTGGAAACTAGACACATATACCTTTGATTTCATAGGTAATACACCATATAACCCTTCATATCAAGAGAGTTATTCATGTTTGAAGTTAGGTCTTGTGTGAACTCACTTGAAACTTTATCCCATCATAAAATTTTCAACTTGACTTAGTGTTGGGGCTCTTCTTAGACCATAAACCATTCTTAATGCACCTCATACATATATTATCATGATCAATTGATATAATTCTTATAATAGCCCTTATCTGCACACAAAATAATATAATTAGCATACATCAACTTTCTTACTAGCGCTCATATTTCATGTTGCTGGACATATGGAGTATCATGGATGTATATTTTTGCTATGTTTCTAAAGTAAGAGACTCCCTAATAATAGAAGGAAAGATTTCAACCTCCTTCTTACATCTTAACTGCAAAAGAAGTATAATATGAAGGCTTAAATGCTTGCATTGTCACGTGTAAACAAGGCACACCAAGTGCTATGACTCATGTGCACATTGGTGCCACCCTTGGCCAACTTCATGCCATGTGGAAGCCCATAATTTCCCCTAAAATGCCACCTAATTCCATAAACCAAAGAGTCACCATTTAGATGTTTGAGTCATTTTCACTTGTTGCCACGTGAGGCGTGATGTTCCCACCCCACCTAACTTATCCACCAATTTCCTAAATGTCCCATCTTGCTCTATGACTTAAGAGTCATTTATTGGGATTTCCTTGGCTGCCACGTTGGGAGGCTTATCAAGTAAAGCCTATCCAAATATTTTAATTACTTATCCACCCCAATAATTTGATGACTAAGCCACCAAAACTCCCTAGTCTTGCCACTTAGCTCCAAGACTTGCCTAGTCAATATTGAATTCCCTACTTGCTGCCACCTTAATCCTTATAAAGTTGATTAGTCATGAGCCCCCCTTATCCTCATGATTTCATGTGGATTCATACAAATGACACTTATCCACTTATAACTAATTCCATATTCCATGAATTTATACCAACATTAACCAATTATTAACATAATAATTTCTAGGTCTTGATTCACTTAAATACTAATATACTTCATATATCTTATTATCATGATCGTGTGATACCTTGTATGGCATTAGTCTATAAATATGGAGTATTATAGCTTGGACTGTATTTTATCCCGAAATATCAAACATTAATGAAACTCGCTTTCTTTGATTTGTTTACCCTATGACCTTCACAACACTTACCTATCACTTGATATAAATAGCATAAGCACTTATAACCTCAAAAATAGTCTTGTCATTGAACTTATGTCAATTATCTTGTGACAAATCCAACGTAGAAAGTACGGGATGTAACACGTGTTGACAATGAACCTTGTATGGACCTTTAGCAACTCATGTAGGCAAATTTCGATCCATTACTTGTGTTGTTTGGCATGAAATCCTTCTTCTTTGCACTATGTTGATTGAGTATTTTTTATAATATGCACTAGCACAAGCATTTAGAATGTCTGTATCTAGGAATTTATGTCCAGTCCACCTTAATTTCTTAATTTGTTGAGCATATGGCTTGGTAATGGATCGAATTTGGGCTCCTTTTCACTTGGGCTCCTTTTCACCTTAATTCCTCTGAAATTAGTCGAGTAGTACCTTCACTTGGGCTCCTTTTCACCGCTACTGAATCGTGGTGCAATTTATGGGCCTCAGTTGTATTCTTGGAGATTCTGAAGGCCCCACTGTACTTAGGTTCACCCTGTATCTTATTACTATGTCTTTGGGCCTGTGGCCACTACATTTCCGCTTTCCTATTGGGCTTGTAATTATTGTCTAATATGTAATAAAAATAATGGGGATAATAGTTAAAAATGACCTGGGGTAGTTTAGTCTTAGCATAAACAGGTAGATAACATGCCTATAGGTTCAAATAAGCCTTGCCTGCTACATGTTGATCATGTTTTGCTTCTGCGTATTACGTGTTAATAGATACCATATCCATAGGACTTTCAATTTTGCTTGTCTCGCTTAGAAATCATGAGTTTATGATCCTAAACATTGGTAACTAAACACTGCCTATGTGATTTACAACTTCATCCAGAAATCATGCCTATAGGACCTATTATGTGTTAATTTGCTCAATTATCTGCTACTACACTCAAAAATCATGTCTTAGGAATCTACTTAGCAATCATGCCTATAGAACCTTATGTTAGATAATCAAATCGTTTATGCTATCGTGTTCTAAGAACTGTGCTCCTAATGCTTTACACCTAAAAGTCATGACTATAGGGCTGTAAACAATAACTCTTATACCATTTAGTTGTTGTGCCGCTTAAAGCAATTTGAGATTTGAATCACCTAGAGATCCTTCCTATAGGACTTAACATTGAGATCTGTCTTTGCTATGATATCCATGTATAAGTCATAGACTTAATTAGTTCACAACTGATCGTTTATAGTTTTCACATAGAGATCATGTTTTAGGATCAAATTCAGTAATTTGACCACACGAACTAGTTCATAACCGTCCGGCCTAATCTCACAACTAGAAAGCATGTTCATAGGATAATTCACCTTTGATTCTGCCACTTCTTTACAATTCACCTTTAATTGGTAATTGCTTGACATTCATGTGAGTCTACATGTGGAGGTAAATGTGAGCCCTGCTTTGCTAATTGTACCTTTGTGAAGTCCTATTTGTTTAAATTATTTGGCGCTTAATCATTTAATTTGAGCAACCTAGGATGAGTTTAGAACTACCCATATAGTTGTCCAACACCTCCTGGACAATAGGCACGGGACAGAGAGGCACATATAAGGCACGACTTAGAATTGAATTAGTGCGTATTAGGTAAAACAATTTAAAGATAGTAATCGGGTAGCTAGAGATGATAGTGTGTGCTCACTGGATAACATGAGAAACCATTGCACTTAAATGTTGCGAAGTATTATTTATGTTGCACGGGGTGATCCTTTAGGCTAAAAAATTTAAGACTCCCCACTGTGTCTAATTGTGCTTGTACATTTAGTGATTAGTATTGTTAAGGGGTTTAGATTTGTGTAAGTAGGTTGAACATCTTTGTAACCAAAAGGTTGTACCAATTATTGAAATATGTTCTTTCAAACTGTTCTTTTTACATTATTTCTTCAAATTAGTTAATTATTAGTAGTTGGATTATATTCGATGACCCCGCACCTGCCTAGAATAATTAATCACTTGCTTTGACCGTTTATTCCCTTAGTTTAATAATGGATTAATCTGCGTGCTCATTTAGGATAATTAATTAATAATTAAATATTCTCACATAGCTTAAATTCAACCGGGAACCACAATCGTGGACTTTGAATAGCACCTAACACCTTCTTTTCGAGGTAATTTGAGCCCTTACTCGATCTTTGGTGACACGGACTAGTCAAAATAGAGTTATTTGCAAATAGGTGCCCTAACGCACCTCAAAATTATTAGGTGGCGACTCTTTTCTTTTAATACCCTCATTTAAAAGAGTTATCACATGTCGAAGCCCACTTTCGCTAGAAAAAGGGGCGTGACAGACACAATGGACCGATCCCAACTCTATTGAACCAAAATTCGAAACCGATATCAACAAAGTCAACTCTCGATCAAACCTATCAACCTTCCAAACCTTCAACCTTCCAACTTTCGCCTATTCAAGCCAAAATGACCTAGGAACCTCCAAATCTAAATCCGGACATACACGTAAGCCCAAAATCACCATTGAAGCTATTGGAACCATCAAAGCACCATTCCAGAGTCGTCTACACAAAAGTCAAACTCCGGTCAGCTCTTACAACTTAAGCATTCAACTAAGGGACTAAGTATCCCAATTCAATTCAAAACCTCCCCGAAACCCAAACCAACCATCCTCATAAGTCACATAACCATAAGTACACATATGTAAAACATCAAATAGGGGAAACGAGGCTAAAATACTCAAAACGACCGGCCGGGTCATTACATTCTCCCCCTCTTAAACAAACATTTATCCTCAAACGATTCTAGAGTCATACCTAGAGTCTCAAAAAGGTGTGGATATCTACTTCGCATCTCCTGCTCAGTCTCTCAAGTAGCCTCCTCGGTCGACTAACCTCTCCAATGAACCTTCACCGTGCTATATTCTTCGACCTTAACTTTCGAACCTGCCGATCCAAAATAGCCACCGACTCCACATCATAAATCAAATCATCATCCAACTGCACCGTGCTAAAGTCCAAAACATGTGCCAGATCCCCATAATATTTTCGGATCATGGAAACATAAATCACTGGGTGAACTCCTGATAGACTGGGTGGAAAGGCAAGTTTGTAGGCCACCTCTCCAACCCTCTCAAGCACCTCAAAAGGCAAATATACCTAGGGATCAACTTGCCCTTCCTCCCGAACCTCAACACACCCTTCATGGGTGAAACTGTCATGACAAGCACTCGGTACCTTACTCAACTGAGTACCAACGTAACATATCTTTCATATGATTCTGTCATAGGTAAATGAACCAGACTAAAGCATGAGGGAATACAAACTTATACATATGACATACTGGCCTATAAGACCAAAATTACACTGAACATAAGCTGACAAGGCCGTAAAATCTTTCACGTACACGATATATGTCTATAAGCCTCTAAGAGTACATAAATGTCATAAAGGCCGGGACAGGGCCCCTCCATACTAATCAATACATGTCCTAATCATACTGACCACATAAGCAACTCCGGAGCAAATGGAGCACACTAACATCTTCCACTGAGCTGATAGCCTACTTGGAGGACTCTCATCCCGTCTATCGGGACCTATAGGCATGAAATGCATCCTCCCTCGGCAAAGGGACGTCAATACAAATAATGTACCGAGTATGTAAGAAATGAAAATCAGTAAACAATAGACATGAGAGAAACATGGAGTAAAAGACTCGACATGTATGTCTGAATAACTCTGTGAATCATTAATATTTACAATGTCATGCATATGCGTATAAATGTCATACCATGCTTAGGTATACTCATTCATAACATCATCAAGCCTCTGAGGGCATCCCATCATATCATCTCGGCCAATATGGGTAAATCATCAACGTATACCAGCTGATCAAGTGATGGTGCGTATATAACACCGTAACCTTTTCCCATATCCCATATACATATAATGTACATATATATGCGTATATAACGCCATCTGGTCATAGGTCAATATACATGTATAAATGAATGCAATGCATGAGAAGTACGTCAATAAAATCTCTCGAAATGCCATAAGACCATTATGCCTCTGATTAATATCATGAAATAAACTTTATCAACTTACGTATTTTTTGAGACCCACGAACAAATGATAGAATAATAAGACACATGGGGAATCAAGAATATAGACACCCCTAGTATTTCTATGAGTAGAGTCATGTATGAAAGTTGCGTATTTTGCTCGTTTCATTTATATCATTTGGACCATGCCAAAAGGAAAGAAGGGATATCCTTAACATACCTGAGTCGATTCTCTTGACAATCCCTCTAACACCCATCTTTTGCAAAACAACACGTGACGGCAGATCGGAGTAGGGAAAAATCCGTATGATATTCTTGAGAAAGATTGCATCGTACTCCCTTAAAATTATAAAATCTCACGTTGCTAAGATGCTAAAAAATCTTGTTTTGAATTTGTTTCAAGAAGCCACGTTACTAAGGATGCTAAGATGCAAGTTTTTGTTTGAATTTGCTGAAGTGAATTAGAGACGTTACTAAGATGTTAAAGAGATATCAACCTCTCTTTAAGATGCCAAATCTGTTTTTTAAATTGATATACGTTCTTAAGATGCCAAATCTCACGTTCTTATCATTTGATATATGTACATCTCTAATTTAGAGGGGCCGTATATTGGGATAGGTGTGGGACCCCACTTCATGTGGTGGCTTAACCACATAATCCTTAATCCTTAATCTTGCCACATAATCCATAATGACTTAAGAGTCATAAATCTTGCCATGTGGGGGGGGGGGTTCATCTTATCCAATTTCTTTAATTAATCACCCAATAATTTCTTAATTAACTAGGTAATCTCCCATTACTCTATAAATAACCAATTACTCACATAATTAAGAATTATCTCAACTTACTTAAAATGCTACTCACTTTTAACATACCTTATTCATCTTATTATCATGGTCATGTAGTACCTTGTATGGCATTAGTCTATAACTATGGGGTATTATAGCTTGGACCGTATTTTCTCTCAAAATATCAAACTTCGACGAAACTCATTTCTTCGATTTGCTTACCCTCTCCCCTTCACGAATTTACTTATCACTTGTTTGAAATAGCGTAATGCTTATAATCTTCAAAAAAAAATCTCATTCCCGGACTTACGTCGATTAACTTACGACTAAACTTTAACATACGAAAATGCGGAATGTAACATCTCATTTTTGAGCTTTCATCAATTTACTTGTGGCGTACTTTCACGTACGAAAACATAGGGTGTAACATCATTCCCCCCTTTGGAACATTCATCCTCGAATTTTGACTGATGCACTTATCATTTTCATAACTTATGTTTTCCGAATACTTTAGTATTTTCCTTGCCATCTAGGCAACTATTTCTGAATAAATCTAAAGGCTTGGGGCATTCCCCCCTTTAGGCCTCTTTCTCACACCATTACTTGTGGTCTGAATTATTCCATTCTCGTAACTATTGCCACCTTCTGTTATGTAGTATGTACATCTTTGTCCTTGTTTTTGTGCCTATGCGACTCTTCTCTCCTTTTCCCCCAAGTTTTTAGCCAATCTCTAGGCCTAACTTTATAAACATATACAGATCTTGACAAGATGTCCCTCTGGGCATCTATAGGTATACTGATGTTCTTCGCTCGGTACTTTGTTTAACTCACGAATATTGCTATCTCTTATTTCATAGACCCGGTTATCCATTCGTATGACTTTATTGCATCTAGGTAGGTCATACTATACCATAACTCTTACTTCAATTTATCGTTGCTGGGGTTTGCTACTGAATTCCAGCTTACTCTCGTTGCTTATCCTATATGTATAAGTCTAGGTTCTTTAATGCTTCCTCATTACTGTTCATCTTAAGAATGACGACCTAATCTCATCTTATACTTGTAACTTTTATCCATCCATTGTTGATTCACCTCAATATTGATCTACAATCTACCACTGATAACTTGAAACCTTTTACGTAATAACTAGGGCTCACGTTGCATCGAGGAACATCTGGAGTAATTTCCATAACCATATTTCATAGCATCCCAATGTAATTCACCTTACGCGGGTAATTTAATCCTCTACAATTCATGAAATTCCCCTTTTTGTTCAAATCATTACTCAATTGAAGGCCCAAATGTCATCCTTTATCCATCACAATTACACCCTTATTCTACTACTAGGGCAGTATTCCATCGCTTCTAAATGCTATTAGTCTTAGACTCCTTTGAGTTCATTCAGGCTATGCTGAACTTTCTATAACTTAGAGAAACCATCAGCTCTCTTATTTTCATGAGCTTAATCCCGAGGATTTATCCATTCTGGTCACCTTCTCACTCGCCTTTTCTCATCCTTACTCCTGTCTTCCTAAAACTTTGTCGCTCTACCATACTTTAGCTTGCGACCTACACATATCTATTAATACTGCTCACAACCTTCCTTCAACTTTCTTGCACCATAGATTTCCTTATGTTATTCTGAAACATCAAGCGAGACATCACATCATCTCAAACTCTTCTTTACTATCTTAACTAGGCCTCTCGGTACCTAGAAACCATAGGCTGGAAGATATGCCACTGACGCTGCCGCTATCATTCCAGGATACTAAATCCCAACGTTTCTAGCCTTTCTATCTGAAGTATGGACTTTTCACGATCTTCTGCATTTGAGTATTTTGTACATTGTTCACCTTTACCTTACTTACCTTAAAATCTCACATCATATCTTCTATCTCTTTCATGACCTCCCTTTCACATAGGTATAATTCACATCTACAACTTGAAGCTCTATTATAACACTTGCACCTTTTGTGCATACATAATCCGGTGGAAGCTTCATACTGACTTCTTATAAGGCTGGTACTCTTCTAACTAGCTTTATCGTAGATCCGTTATAGAATATGGCTACTGTACTATCTCTCTTGTACCTACGATATTAAGAGTGATTCTGCAATGTTCTCAATCATGATGTTTATAATTTTCTGGGTCCAATAATCAGACTCCTGATTTACTTAGTTGGTGTAACTTTTTAGTTTCCTCTTCCCTCTGACAATCTTCTAACAATTCAATCCTTTGTCTATGACCTGAACTCAATTCTTTCTTTTGAATGATACCGAAGTCTTCTACTGCTGTATGATTGTCAACATATATGCTGCATGGATAATACTCTGAAATCTTAAGTGCATTCATAACGTAATCAACTCTGGATCTTTGCTCGAATAATTCATTTCGTTCCTTCTCAGCTTTCTTTTGGAGTGCATACAATTTTGTAGTGAGAATGTTTTCACATGGCCATTTCTCTTTCGAGTTACCCTGTTTAGATTGAAACCTTCTTCCTTATTTCCTCAGCTAGTCTTTCATTGTAGTATTTAGGGAGTACCCTTTGACCCTTGTAAAGCTGCGAGCTTATCACATCATATACTTGACATAATTTAATGTTCTTCCTTGCCTATAACTATCCTTAGTTACTTACCTCCATTTCCTTGTGCTTGTAGGGTTTCTTCTGAACTGAAGTTTTGACTGTCTTCCTAGTGGCATTCTCTTTTATTTCCGTAATATTCATACGGTACCTTTAACTCCCCCAACTCCTATCTGAATATTTCTCAAGGATCACGATGTCATATCTTCGAGACTGAATTCCCCATGTTGGGGTTCACTATGTTTATATTGTACGATCTATTGATTTGTCTGTATCCTCTTGTCTAGCCATAACTAGGCTCTTCCTGAATCAACTACTAACTACTCGTTGTCCCATTCTTTTATAAATATTCCACGTAATCATTCTTGGGTTATTTCCTTTGTCTTAACTTACCTCTTGCACTGGCTCCTTATTTATCAATAACATCCCGGGCAAGAACCCTTACTTTCTTTCCTTGACGTAGCGCTTGCATAATATTTTGGAATCATAGCATATCGGTAGGATTTGAATAAGTGCAATCTCATTCCTTTATCATTTTTATCGCATTCTTCCTTTACCATTCCATAGTTACTAGAACCACTTAATTCTGTCTTAATGACACATCACTCCATATTCCCGCCCTTTAGGGTAGTACTAAGATTTAGTGCTATGATGATCTTCGTATAGACATTTTACCTCTTCATCTTTGGCGTCTTTTCACATCATCGATGATCCTTACTCTCCTCGCGGTAATCCTTCTATACCAAGGATAACAAATTTCCTTACTCGCAAGGGTGACACTTAGTATAACTGGCACATACAGTCCCTTAAGCTTAACTTTGCTCACATTGCTTGCTTTAGGGAAGCGTCTTCCTGAATGACCATTCTTTGAATTTCTCATGAATCTTCTTCTGTTGTCCATTCTATTATCGCCAGAACAAGTCTGAAATTCTCATGCTTTCAACCATTATCAAATCACTCAGTCCCTAATTCATGTTTAGTTTATCTTGTTCACCAATCCATACTGATTTCTATTACTCTGGGGTCTAGCTTTTCCTTCTGGTAATCGCGTTAGAGTCACGAAATTATTTCTCGAAATGAGGATATGACTTTATGGACACTCTTTTGTTGTCTCAAGGCCTGTCACCTCTCGTCTTTTCCTTTACTTGACTATAGACTTTATAATACTGTCATCTCTTTGATCTACCGTTGTCATCTAGGTATCACATCTTACTCATAGTGTTTCATTAACTCTCTTCTTATTTCTCGCTAATATTTATGTCTATCACTTTATTCTGAAAACTCGAACAAGACATTCTTTGCTTTTAGCTCCCCTTGCTCCATCAACTGGCTCTTCGGTTTGCCTAACATTCTTTCTCTACTAGGGACGGGAGCCACACTAAGGTAATATTTATCCCTTCAAGACTTCCAGTGTCTATCTTTGTAGTACTCATATCTAGCTGTACTATTCTAGAGTGCACCATATGGGTGTCTCACTGGGAGATCTATTACCACATTTGCGTTATCCTTCAGAAGTATCAACTAACACAAACAATCCATTCACCATTTTGGGTTACTTTAACCCCATCCGAATCCTGATATCCCGTCCTTCTCTTAAACTACACTTGTCAGCCCCATAGGGCATAACTGAAATAGGTGTGATCAATTGTATATACCTCTGTTACTGTTGAAGGTAACTCAAAATGCTTATATTCCTCTGTGATAATCTTCATTAGCTGGGTAGCTCGTACCCTTTTTCATCTTGCTTCCTTTACTTGATGAAACTTGTGTCTACCTTCCGATTCTCTTATTCCTTTTTACCGTAAGAGTGGATAGACATTCTTGCCTTAGGGATCCTTATCAAGAAGCTTACACATCTTAGGACACACATGATCTATTGAATACCTCATATTTATTCATCATAAGCACGATGCAAAAATTGAGTTCCTCTGACTCAACTCTTCCACAACTATATCTCTTACCAACCATCTTTCTGGATGTAGGCATCATCGTATTATGAATAAGATATAGTTTAGGAAATTGAGTTCTTACAACTGAGCTCTACCACACGATCTAGAGTAAAAAGAAAGAGTGATAGTCCTAAATGCCCTGTAGCCTCCTGCTTATAAGTGTGGTGCACAACATACCCACAAACAAGGCTCTACTAGACACAACTTGTAGACTCCCTTGGACAGAACTGCTATGATACTACTTTTGTCACGACCCAAACTGATGGGCCGCGACGGACACCCGGTACCTTACTCAACCGAGTACCAACGTAACGTATCTTTCGTATCATTCTATCATAGGTAAATGAACCGGAGTAAAGCATGAGGGAATACAAACTTATACATATGACATACTGGACTATAAGACCAAAATTACATTGAACATACGCCGACAAGGCCGTACAATCTTTCACATACACGACATATGTCTACAAGCCTCTAAGAGTACATAAATGTCATAAAGGTCGGGAAAGGGCCCCGCCATACTAATCAATACATGTCCTAATCATACTGATCACATAAGCAACTTCGGAGCAAATGGAGCACACCAACACCTTCCGCTAAGCTGATAGCCTACTTGGAGGACTCTCAACCTATCTATCGGGACCTGCCGACATGAAACGCAGTGTCCCCCGGCAAAGCAACATCAGTACAAATAATGTACCGAGTATGTATGGAATGAAAATCAGTAAACAATAGACATGCGAGAAACATAGAGTAAAAGACTCGACATGTATGTCTGAACAACTCTGTGAATCATTAATATTTATAATATCATGCATATGCGTATAAATGTCATACCATGCTTAGGTATATGCGTTCATAACATCATCTAGCCTCTGAGGGCATCCCATCATATCATCTCAGCCACTGTGGGAAAATCATCAACGTATACCAGCTGATCATGTGGTGGTGCATATATAACGTTGTAACCTTTTCCCATATCCCATATACATATAATGTACATCTATATGCGTATATAACGTCATCTGGTCATGGGTCAATGTACATGTATAAATGAATGCAATGCATGAGAAGTATGTCAATAAAATCTCTCGGAACGTCATAAGACCATTATGCCTCTAATTAATATCATGAAATAAACATTATCAACTTACGTATTTTTTGAGACCTATGAACAAATGATATAATAATAAGACACATGGGGAATCAAGAATATAGACACTCCTAGTATTTCTATGAATAGAGTCATTTATGAAAGTTGCGTATTTTGCTCGTTTCATTTGTATCATTTGGACCATGCCAAAAGGAAAGAAGGGATAGCCTTAACATACCTGAGTCGATTCTCTTGACAATCCCTCTAACACCCGTCTTTTGTGAAAAAACAAGTGACGGCAAGATCGGAGTAGGAAAAAATCCGTATGATATTCTTGAGAAAGATTGCACCGTACTCCCTTAAAATTGTAACATCTCACGTTGCTAAGAGATCTTGTTTGAATTTTGTTTCAAGAAAGTCACGTTACTAAGGATGCTAAGATGCAAATTTTTGTTTGAATTTTTTGAAGTGAATTAGAAACATTATTAAGATATTAAAGAGATATCAACTTCGCTTTAAGATGCCAAATATCTCTTTTAAATTGATATATGTTCTTAAGATGCCAAATCTCACGTTCTTATCATTTGATATATGTACATCTCTAATTTAGAGGGGTCGTATATTGGGATAGGTGTGGGACCCCACTTCATGTGGTGGCTTAACCACTTAATCCTTAATCTTGCAACATAATCCATAATGACTTAAGAGTCATAAATCTTGCCACGTGGGGGGGGGGGGAGTTAATCTTATCCAATTTCTTTAATTAATCACCCAACAATTCCTTAATTAACTAGGTAATCTCCCATTACCCAATAATTAACTAATTACGCACATAATTAAGAATTATCTCAACTTACTTAAAATACTACTCACTTTTAACATACCTTATGCACCTTACTATCATGGTCATGTAGTACCTTGTATGGCACTAGTCCATAAATACGGGGTATTATAACTTGGACCGTATTTTATGTCAAACTTCGACGAAACTCATTTCTTCGATTTGCTTACCCTCTCCCCTTCACAAATTTTCTTATCACTTAACATACGGAAATGCAGAATGTAACATCTCATTTCCGAGCTTTCATCAATTTACTTATGGCGTACTTTCACGTACGAAAACATGGGGTGTAACAGAAACTTTGAGTAGAACCTTCTCACCCACTATATACGCAACGTCACGAGCCTTCCTGTCAGCATAACTCTTCTGCCTGGACTGCGCTGTATGAAGCCGCTCCTAAATCAACTTCACATTCTCCAAAGCATCATAGACAAAATCATTTCCCAACAACCTAGCCTCTCCAGGCTCAAACCAACCAACCGGAGAACGACATTACCTCCCATATAAGGCCTTATAGGGATCCATCTAGATACTCGACTGATAGCTGTTATTGTAGGCAAACTCTGCTAACGGTAGAAACTGATCCTATGATGATCCAAAATCAATGACACGGGCTCGTAACATATCCTCAAAAATCTGAATAGTGCACTCGGACCTATGTGCCCAGCTCACGCTGCACTACTTTCCAAAAATGAGATGTAAATTGCTTGCCTCGATCCGAGATAATAGACACGGGCATACCACGAAGGCTAACAATCTCCCAAATATAAATCTGATCCAGTTGCTCTGAAGAGTAGGTAGTCTTGAATGGAATGAAGTGTGCAGACTTAGTCCGTCTGTCCATAGTGACCCATAGTGCATCAAATCTACTCAAGGTACATGGAAGCCCAACTAAAAAATCCATAATGATATTCTCCCACTTCCACTCCGGAATATTAAGCCTCTGAAGAAAACCACTGGGTTTCTGATGCTCATACCCCACCTGCTAACAGTTCAAACACCGAGCAACATACAACAATATCCTTCTTCATCTGCCACCACCAATAGTGCTGCCTAAAATCATGGTTCATCTTTGTGGCTCCTGGATGAATGGAATACAACAAACTATGGGCCTCTTCAAGAATCAACTCTCGGAACCCATCCACATTTGGAACACATATATGGCCTTGAAGCCTTAATACCCCATCATCTCTAATAGTCACCTCATTAGCATCACTATGTTGCACCGTGTACCTTAGGACAAGCAAGTGGGGATCATCATATTGATGTGCCTTGATGCTCTCAAATAAGGACGACTGCAATACAACACAAGCAAGAACCCTACTAGGTTCCAAAATATCCAACCTCACAAAATGATTTGCCAAAGCATGAATATCCAATGCTAGCGGTCTCTCCCCAACTGGAATACAAGCAAGATTCCCCATGCCCTCAGTCTTCCTACTCAAGAATCGACCTCCACATTGGCCTTCCCCGGATGATAAAGAATGGTGATATCATAGTCATTTAGTATCTCTAACCACCTCCATTGCCTTAAGTTCAGATCATTTTGCTTGAACAAGTGTTGGAGACTCATGTGATATGTGAACACCTTACAAGACACGCTGTAAAGATAATGCCTCCAAATCTTGAGCGCGTGAACAATGGCTGCCAACTCTAAATCGTGCACTGGGTAGTTCTTCTCAAAGGGTTTTAACTTACGTGAAGCATAAGCTATCACTCTACCCTCCTCCATCAACACACATCCAATGCAAATCTATGAAGCATCACAATAGACTGTATAAGAACCCGATCGCAAAGGCAAACCAGAATCAGAGCTGTAGTCAAGGCAGTCTTGAGCTTCTGAAAGCTCTCCTCACACTCATCGGACCACTTGAATAGGGCACCTTCCTGCGTCAATCTAGTCAATGGGGCTGCTATAGATGAAACCGCTCCATAAAACGGCGATAATACCCAGCCAACCTAAGGAAACTCCGGATCTCAGTAGTAGTAGAAGGTCTGGGCCAACTTTGAAGAACCTCAATCTTCTTCGGATCAACCTTAATCCCATCACTGGACACCACGTAGCCTAAGAATGCCACCAAGTCTAGCCAAAACTCACACTTGGAGAATTTAGCATATAACTTCTTCTCCCTCAAAGTCCGGAGCACGATCCTCAAATGCTGCTCATGATCCTCCTAGCTACGAGAATACACCAATATATCATCAATGAAAACTATGACGAAGGAATCAAGATGGTGTTGAAATACGCTGTTCATCAAGTGCGTAAAAGCTGCTGGGGCATTGGTCAGCCCAAAAGACACACCAAAAACTTGGGGTGTGCATAATTTGGTAACTAACGAATTACCGTACTGAAACAAAAAAAATTGGTATTCGATATTTCGGTATTTGGTATAGTATTTGGTTTAAGTTTTAAAAAAAAATTAGTATTAGGTATGGTATTCGGTATTTCAAATTAAAATATCGAAATACCGATATTATACAGAAATATATATTAAGTTACATAATATACATGTTATTGATTATAATATAAATATTAAAGTTATAAATTTTACTTTCCGTTATTTTTATAATTTTCTTTAACCTTTACCACCTTTTTCCCACTGTACTTGTCTTTCCCCCTTTTCTTTGGTTGCTTACTTACGTTTCAACCTTTCCCCCATCTAGGTTTAGTATTTTTGATTTTCATCTTTTTTTCACTATATTATATTATTTTTATTTTCATATTTTTGAGTACCTTACTTAAGAATATTATAATCTATGGCTTTATACACATAGTTAATATTCGAGCCGAATAAACCGAAGGTACCAGATCGAATAACCAAAATCGAAAGGAGAAAAGCTGAACCATACCAAATTTAATTAGGTATGGTATTGGTATAGCATTTTAAGAAACCGAATACCGAAAATATTGAACCAAAATATCTAAATATTGTACCGTACTGACTGATCGATGAACATCCCTACCAGAAACTCATAGTGACCATAGCGGGTCCTGAAAGTCATTTTCGGAATATCTGAAGCCGGGATCTTCAACTGATGGTACCCCGATCTCAAATCAATCTTCGAGAATACCCTAGCACCCTGAAGCTGATCAAACAAATCATCAATACGTGGTATTGGGTACTTATTCTTGATAGTAACCTTGTTCAACTGCCTGTAGTCAATGCACATCCTCATAGAACCATCTTTCTTCTTCATAAATAGTATCGGTGCACCACAAGGTGACACACTAGGCTTGATGAAAACCTTATCAAGCAACTCTTGTAATTGTTCCTTCAACTCCTTCAACTCTACGGGTGCCATGCAATACAGTGGAATAGAGATGGGCTAAGTGTCCAACACCAAATCAATACCAAAATCAATATCCCTGTCAGGTGGCATGCCTGGCAGGTCTATAGGGAATACATTTGGGAACTCCCTCACTACTGGAACTGACTCAACAGTAGGAGTATCAGCACTAGCATTTCTCACAAATGCCAAATACGCCAAACACCCATTCTCAATCATCCGTTGAGCCTTTAAATATGAAATCACTCTACTAGGAGTATGACCAAGTGAAATTAACCAATCCAACTTAGGCAACCACGGCATCGCCAATGTCATGGTCTTAGCGTGACAATCAAGAATATCATGGTACGGAGATAGTCAATCCATACCCAAAATTACCTCAAAATCAACCATATTGAGTAATAAGAGATCAAACCTAGTCTCATAACCCCCAATAGTAACCACACACGACTGATATATACGTTCTACCATAATAAAATCACCCACCGGTATAGACACATGAATATGCATATTAAAAGAATCACGAGACATATCCAACTAACGAGAAAAATAGGACGACATATAAGAGTGAGGGGAACCAGGGTCAAACAACACTGAAGCATCCCTGTGGCACACTGAAACAATACATGTGATCACGGTGTCATAAGCAACTACCTCAGGCCTGGAGGGAAATGCATAGCAATGGGCCTGACCTCCGCCTGATCGGCCTCCCCCTCTAGGGTGACCTCGAATTGACTGAGCCCTACCCTTAGCTCGTTGTGCAGGTGGTGTAGCTGCTGGTGCTGACACCATAGGCTTCATGCTCTACTGTTGAACTCTACTCAGAAGTCTGGGGCGATCCCTCTTGAGATGACTCAAGTCTCCACACTCGAAGCAACCCCTCCTATGAGGCCGATGACCCTGATAACCTGAGTAAGTGCCCGTGGAACCCTGAGCAGATGGAGCACGATAAGAACTCTGTGCCAAAAGTGCACTGAATGATGACTGAACTGGGATAGCACTGAGCAGGCCTAAATAGACGACCTCTGATGTGATACGACTGGCCTCCAGACGAGGCACCACCAAAGCTACATGAACCACAGAGCTTCTTGGCCTCCCGCTTCTCTCGTTTCACTCGATCCCGTGAACATGCTCCAACTTCCTAGCAATCTCAACCACCTGGTCAAACCTAGCATCCGTCTCGGCCTCTCGAGCTAAGCTGTAATTCAAACCACAGATGAGGCTATCAATGAACCTCTCGAAGATAAGTACATGTTACATTTTGCATTTTTGTACGTTAAAATTTTGTCTTAAGTTAATCGACGTAGACTCGGGAATGAAATTGTTTTTGAGGTTATAAGCATTTATGCTATTTATAACAGGTGATAAGTAAGTGTCGTGAAGGTTAGAGGGTAAACGAATCAAAGAAAATGAGTTTCAATGAAGGTTGGAAATTTGGGATAAAATACGGTCTAAGCTATAATACCCGGTATTTATGGACTAGTGCCATACAAGGTACCACAAGACCATAATAGTAAGGTATATAAAGTGTGTTAAAAGTGATTAGTATTTTAAGTAATTTGAGATAATTTTTATTATGTGGATAATTGGTTAATTATTGATTTGAGTGGGAAGTTAACAAATTAATTAGAAATTTGTGGATAATTATTTAAGTAAGAGTTTTGGATAATTATTAGGGGGCAACATCCACGTGGGACTATAGAAATTTGGAAGCAAGTTGCCATCTATTCATGTGCTTAAGTTGGTGGTGGCAATGTTTAAATATATGTGCACCTTTATCTTATTTTGTTAATGATGCTATTAAGAAGACAAAGATTGTACGACATCTAGTGATTTCTCTTTCTTATAGTAAGCAACGTCCCATTCCTAATTAGTGATATTGTTCATAAGGTTTAAAGTGAATTGGGTATTACTTCATTGTGATGTAAATTAACGCGAAGCTATCAAGAATACAACCCAAGTTTGATCCAACGTCCATGACCTTCAACGAGTTCGTATGAGCATTCAAGGTTAGATGTTTGTCAAAAGGATTTACTAATCATAGTCATCGAAAGATGGAACTGAGATATGTTAAGGCTATCCTTTATTTTCTTTTGGCCTGACCCATATGATACAAATGAAACGAGCAAACGCACAACTTTCATAAATGTCTCTATTCATAAAAGCACTAGGGGTGCCAATGTTCTTGAATTCTCATGTGTCTTATTATTATTTCTTCTGTTCATGGGTCTGAGAAAAATGCGTAATTGATAAAATTTATCTGAAGGCATATTTTTCTTATGACATACTAAGAAAACATATTCATTCATTTATACATGTACATTGACCCATGACCAGATGGCATTATATACGCGTATATTATATGTATATGGGATATGGAAAAAGGTTATGGCGTTATATACGCACCACCATCTGATCAGTCGGTATATGTTGATGATTTCGCCCACAGAGGCCGAGATGATATGACAGGATGTCCTCAGAGGCTTGATGATGTTATGTACACATATACCTATGCATGATACGACATTTATACGTACATGCATGAACTTATAAATATTTCAGGATTCACAAAGTTATTTAGACTTACAGGTGGATTCCTTTACTCCATGTTTCTTTTAGGTCTTTTATAGTAGATTTTCATGCCTTATATACTCGGTATATTATTCATACTGACGTCCCTTTTTTCCTGGGGATGCTGCGTTTCATGCCTGCAGGTGCAGGTAGACAGTTTGACGAGCCCCATTTTTAGGATCTTTGATCAGCGAGAGTTGGTGTGCTCCACTTGATCCGGAGCTGTTACTAGTTTTGGTACGCTATGTAGATATGGGTACGACGGGGCCCAGTCCCGTTCTTTATGCAGTTTTACAATCTATTAGAGGTCTGTAGACAGTCATGTATAGTTGGAAAGTATGTGGCCTTGTCGGCTTCCAGTTTTGGATATATAGTTGTCTGTAGCAGCCTTGTCGGCTCGCCCTACCATATTCCGCATGTATATGTATATATGTATTTTGGACATGTTTTCCTCATGTATGTTATTCACGTGATTCAACAGTTTATTGACAGATGTTATTCATGACCTACCCTTAAAATTTATGTTTATATCTGGACGCATGTTTAGGGGTGTTCGACAGGTAGGAATCGGGCACTCGCCATAGCCCATCGGTTCGGGTCGTGACAAAAGTGGTATCAGAGCAGTTCTGTCCCAGGGTTACCTATAGACCATGTCTAGTAGAGTCTTGTTTATGAGTATGTTGTGCACCACATTTATAAACACGAGGCTACATAACATATAGGATGTTATCCTCATTTCTTATCTTAGATCGTGCAATATAAGGATTCATTTCCATAACGATATATTATGTTTTCAGCGATGCGTAAAAAGGCTATAACTGCCCAGAAGGGCAAGTCCGTGGATGATGAGACTAATAGTCGAGAGCCACGAGTTACCGGGGCCCGGTGAGAGTCTCATAGTGAGATTTTATCTCAGACTTCACATACCCCGCTCTCTCTAGAGGAGGTCCGAGGGGCACCAGCTCCAGTGCCTGCCCCTGTACACCTAGCTCCTCAGCCAGATGCACTGGGGTAGGAGGTGAGAGATGTTATTCAGCTATTGACTTGATTAGTATCCGCACAATCTTGGCGTCAGGAAGTAGGTATTGCTCATGCAGATAGGGTCATCAGTGCGAGGGTTCCTGATTTCATTAATTTGGACCCTCATGTATTCGTTGGAGCAGATCCAAATGAAGACCCTCAAGTATTTATCGATAGGATGCAGAGGACTTTGAGGGTAATGAAGGCCACTACGACTGAGTCAGTTGAGCTAGCTTCCTATAAACTTCAAGATGTTGCAGTTAATTGGAACGAGTCTTGGGAGTTGTTCAGAGGTAAGGATGCCCCTCCAGTGATATGACAGGAGTTTGCAGAGGCTTTTCTTCATCATTATCTGCCACCAGAGCTTAGACGGGCCAGAGTTGATAGGTTCTTGACCCTTCGGCAGGGTAACATGAGTGTTCGGGAGTACAATTTTAACTATTATTCATTGGCTAGGTATGCTACCACCATTGTATCTAAGATGGAGGATTGGGTTCACCGGTTCGTGATGGGGTTGGAGTCGTACCTGCTTAACGACTGTGTGTCGCTCTCACTTCAGCAAGTCATGGATATTTCTCGTATTTAGGCATAAACTCAGGGTGTAGAGGAGCGTAAGCAGAAGCAGAGGGCCGATCGTGAGCATGATAGGGGCTAGAGTAAGAGAGCGGGATCTTCGGGTCCTTCTGGTGAGTTTCGAGGTGGTCAGAGACAACAATACCCGAGGTATCCAGCCCAGCCATTGGCTAGCGCGCCCCCTAAATTTTCCGATAGGAGATTTGATCGTTCCAGATATTCAGGGCCTAGTCAGAATTTCAAGGCCTCAAGTTCTCAGTATAGGGGTGAGTCAAGTCAGATGAGGCTGCCCTTGCCACGATGTGCTCAGTATGGTAAGCAACATGTCGGGCAGTGTCGTATGGGGTTAGGTGTTTGTTATACTTGTGGTTATCCAGGCCACGTTATGAGAGATTGTCCGACGAGAGATGGTACAAGTATAGTTCAGCTAGCGGGATCTGTAGTTGGTTCGTCATCATCAGTACTCCCCCAGGAAAGGTTCACAAGCACCAATCGTTTGTGGTAGAGGCATAGGTGGAGCATCTAGCTCGAGCTCTCCACAGAACCGCATTTATGCATTAGCAGGTCGAAAGGATCGGGAGTCATCACCTAATGTTGTTACAGGTATATTATCAGTCTCCTCATATGATGTATATGCATTGATTGACCCCGGTTCAACCTTATCATATATTACTCAGTTGGTTGCTGGTAAGTTTGGAATAGAACCTGAGTTGGTTAAACCTTTTGAGGTATCCACACCTGTTGGGGATCTATTAATAGCTAGGCGGGTATATAGAGATTGTACAGTAGTAGTTCATAGTTGATCTACAGTAGCAGACCTAATTGAGTTAGATATGGTAGAATTTGATGTTATAACTGGTATGGATTGGTTGGCTTCTTGTTATGCCAACGTTGATTATAGATCAAAGATGGTTCGATTGCAGTTTCCAGGGGAGCCTGTTTTGGAGTGTAAAGGTAATATGGGATCGCCGAGAGGTCGGTTTATTTCCTATCTCAAGGCATGGAAGATGATTAGAAAGGGCTATATTTATCACTTAGTTTGGGTTCAGGATGTGAAAGTAGAGTCACCAACCATTCAATCTATCCCTGTGGTTAACGAGTTTCCCGATGAGCTTTCGGGTCTTCCACCAGAGCGAGAAATTGAGTTTGCTATTAACATATTACCAGATACTCAGCCAATATCTATTCCTCCCTATAGAATGGCACCTGCAGAGCTGAGCGAGTTGAAGGAACAACTAAGGGACTTGCTTGAAAAAGGCTTTATCTGACCTAGTACATCATCGTGGGGAGCACCTGTGTTATTTGTGAGGAAGAAAGATGGTTCCTTGCGGATGTGTATTGATTATAGACAGTTGAATAAGGTAACAATCAAGAATAAGTATCCGCTCCCAAGGATTGATGATCTATTTGATCAGTTGCAAGGTGCCAAGTGTTTCTCGAAGATAGACTTGAGGTCCGGGTACCATTAGGTAAGGGTTAAAGAGAAGGATATTTCGAAGACAACATTCAGGACCAGATATGGGCATTTTGAGTTTCGCGTTATGTCATTCGGTTTGACCAATGCCCCAGCAGTATTATGGATTTCGTCATAGGCTTGCCTCGTACCCAGTGTAAGTTCGATTCTATATGGGTGATTGTTGATAGACTTACAAAATCAGCCCCTTTTTGCCCGTTAGGACTACATATTCCGCAGAGGATTATGCAAGGCTTTACATTAAGAGATAGTACGACTTCATGGTGTCCCTATATCAATTATCTCGGATAAAGGTGCTCAGTTTACAACTAATTTCTGGAGGTCCTTCCAAAAAGGATTGGGGACTCAGGTAAGTCTTAGTACAACATTTCATCCCCAGACAGACGGACATGTTGAGCATACCATTTAGACACTTGAGGATATGTTACGGGCTTGTGTGATAGACTTCAAGGGTAGCTGGGATGATCATCTGCCGCTTGTTGAGTTCGCGTATAATAATAGCTATCATTCTAGTATTCAGATGGCTCTACACGAAGCTCTTTACGGACCGAAGTGTAGGTCGCCTATAGGATGGTTCAAAGCCGTTAGAAGTCCTATGCGGATAATCGATGACGTGACTTAGAGTTTTGGTTTGACGACTGGGTATTCCTAAAGGTATCACCGATGAAAGGTGTTATGAGGTTCGGTAATAAAGGAAAACCTAGCCCTCGGTACATTGGACCATATAAGATCATACACAAGGTAGGCCAGGTAGCATATGAGTTAGACTTGCCTTCTGACTTGGAGTCTGTACATCCAGTCTTTCACGTGTCTATGCTTCATAAATGTATCGAAGATCCTTCCAGAGTCATGCCAGTTGAAGATGTTTAGGTCACAGAGCAGCTATCATATGAAGAAACTCCCATTGCTATACTAGATAGACAGATTCGGAGATTGAGGACTAAAGACGCAGCTTTGGTGAAAGTACTTTGGAGAAACAATAATGTGGAAAAAATGACTTGGGAAGATGAAAAAGACATGAAGTCTAGGTATCCTCACTTGTTTCCTCTTCCAAAGAAGGATCCGACTGAGACATCACAGCCTTAAGGTACGAGTATGGATTCTTGTGTTAATTATTTTCATGTCGTGATCGTGATTGAGACATCACAGCCTTGAGTTTTCTACAGGAAGGGTTGATAGTAGTACTGTTACAAAGGCGACTCTGCCAAAATTTATATAGATCCCAGGGAGTTAAACATTCGAGGACGAATGTTTACAAGAGGGGGAGGATGTTACATTTTGCGTTTTCGTACGTTAAAGTTTCGTCTTAAGTTAATCAACATAGACTCGGGAATGAGATTATTTTTGAGGTTATAAGCATTTATGTTATTTATAACAGGTGATAAGTAAGTGCCGTGAAGGTTAGAGGGTAAACGAATCAAAGAAAATGAGTTTCGTTGAAGGTTGGCAATTTGGGATGAAATACGGTCTAAGCTATAATACCTGGTATTTATGGACTAGTGCCATACAAGGTACCACATGACCATAATAGTAAGATATATAAAGTGTGTTAAAAGCGATTAGTATTTTAAGTAATTTGAGATAATTCTTATTATGTGGATAATTGGTTAATTATTGATTTGAGTTGGAAGTTAACAAATTAATTATAAATTTGTGGATAATTATTTAAGTGAGATGTTTGGATAATTATTAGGGGGCAACATCCGCGTGGGACTATAGAAATTTGGCAGCAAGTTGCCATCTATTCATGTGCTTAAGGAGGTGGTGGCAATGTTTAAAGATATGTGCACCTTTATCTCATTTTGTTAAGGATGCTATTAAGAAGACAAATATTGTACGACATCTAGTGATATCTCTTTCTTATAGAAAGCAACGTCCCATTCCTAATTAGTGATATTGTTCATAAGTTTTAAAGTGTATTGGGTTTTACTTCATTGTGATGTAAATTAACGTGAAGCTATCAAGAATACAACCCAAGTTTGATCCAACGTCTATGACCTTCAACGAGTTCGTATGAGCATTCGAGGTTAGATGTTTATCAAAAGGATTTACTAATCGTAGTCATCAAAAGATGGAACTGAGGTATGTTAAGGCTATCCTTTCTTTCCTTTTGGCATGACCCATATGATACAAACGAAACGAGCTAACACACAACTTTCATAAATATCTCTATTCATAGAAGCACTAGGGGTGCCTATGTTCTTGAATTCCCATGTGTCTTATTATTATATCTTCTGTTCATGAGTCTAAGAAAAATGCGTAAATGATAAAATTTACCCGAAGGCATATTGATCTTATGAAATACCGAGAAATCTTATTAACTTACTTCTTATGCATTTCATTAATTTATACATGTACATTGACCCATGGCCATATGGCGTTATATACGCATATATTATATGTATATGGGATATGGGAAAAGGTTATAGCGTTATATATACACCACCATCTGATCAGTTGGTATATGTTGACGATTTCACCATCAGAGGCCGAGATGATATGACGGGATGCCCTCAAAGGCTTGACGATGTTATGTACACATCTACCTATGCATGATACGACATTTATTCACACATGCATGAACTTATAAATATTTCAGGATTTACAAAGTTATTTAGACTTACAGGTGGTTTCCTTTACTCCATGTTTCTTTTAGGTCTTTTATGTACTGATTTTCATGTCTTACATACTCGGTACATTATTCGTACTGACGTCCCTTTTTGCCTGGGGACGCTGCGTTTCATGTCCACAAGTGTAGGTAGACAGGCTGACGGGCCCCTCTTTTAGGATCTTTGATCAGCGAGAGTTGGTGTGCTCCACTTGATCCGGAGCTGTTATTAGTTTTGGTACGCTATTTTTGGTATATAGATATGGGCACGACGGGGCCCAGTCCCGTCTTTTATACAATTGTACACTCTATTAGAGGTCTGTAGACAGTTATGTATAGTTGGATAGTATGAGGCTTTTTCCAGTTCTGGATATATAGTTGTCTATAGCAGCCTTGTCGCCTCGCCCTACCGTATTCCGCATATATATGTATATATGTCTTTCGGACATGTTTTTCTCACGTATGTTATTCACGTGATTCAACAGTTTATTGACAGATGTTATTCATGACCTACCCTTAATTCATGTTTATATCTTGACGCATGTTTAGGGGTGTTGTACAGGTAGGACTCGGGCACTCGTCAAAGCCCATCGGTTTGGGTCGTGACAGTACAGACATCTCCTTATCGATCCGCAAGACTCTACTAAACTTGGTCATGACCCATATAACCTATGAACCTAGGGCTCTAATACCAACTTGTCACGACCCAAGACTGCCAACTGGTCGAGATGGCGCATAACTCACTTGCTAGGCAAGCCTAACATAACAATAATGAATCATAATAACAGAAATGATGAAATAGTACAAGTCGAAAGCCATCAACATAACATAATAGCGTCGATACATAATATATCCCCCAGAACTGGTAAATATAGAGTCATGATCTCTAAAACAAAAATACAAGTCTGAAATGCCAAATAACCATATTGTCTGAATAAAAGACAATGATACAAAATGAAAAGAGACGCCAAGATTGCGGTCGAGATGCAACTCTACCTCGTCTCTTTGAAGAAATCTCAGCAACAAGCCTCATCTACTAGTGGCTCGGTCAAACACCTGGATTTTCACAAATAAGTGTTAAGTGTAGCATGAGTACAACTGACCCCATGTACTCAACAAGTATCATAACTAAACTCAGCGATGTAATAGAAGAAAGAATTATAAATGATACTCGCTAATCACTTGTACAATTCATAATTTCAACAAGTACAGAACAATAATATCATCAAGTCATGAATCATAAATCGAAACTACCTTGGTGCACACAATAACTTAACGTACTCTTCTTAGTCAACGATCCAGCATATAAAGAAGATATGCAAACAAATCAGGTAAACAACTAAGGAAATTGCGAGTAAAGATGAAATGCAATAACCAAAACAAATACTGGCAAGGTTTTCCTCAGAATCTCAATAACCGAACCAAACCACTAATTAGCTTTCCTCAACCCGCATGTACACCATCAAGAAGGAACATGAGAGGGTGACCCTAGGGGGATGAATCCATATCCATATGCTGCACGACGTAGTCACGTACAAAAAATCACAATCCGCCTGGCATGGTCACATGCTCAATATCACAATTTTCTCGGCGTGGTCACATGCTCAATATCACAATCCGCCCGGCGTGGTCACATGCTCAATATCACAATCCGCCTGGCATGGTCATATGCTAAATATCAGAATCCGCATCACAGGCTCAATATCATAATCCACATGGCATTA
This sequence comes from Nicotiana tabacum, assembly GCF_000715075.1. Taxonomy (NCBI): domain Eukaryota; kingdom Viridiplantae; phylum Streptophyta; class Magnoliopsida; order Solanales; family Solanaceae; genus Nicotiana; species Nicotiana tabacum. The sequence goes on from NC_134098.1 coordinate 36,125,293, forward strand.
TCATGTGCTACCAGTCCAATCCATATCACACAAAAAGTAGATAAACAAGAATACATGTATATGATCAATGAACATCAAATTTCATACTCCTGGACTAGTATAAGTGACATGCTAAGGTGTATGCATGTGCAAGTGTGATATCATAGCTCAAATCACGTGAATACATCACAAAATAACAACTATCAAGCTTAATCAGGAGATTTAGCCTCTATGTAACCTCAAACATGGCTCAAATAGCTCACAACAAGGGTACAAATATAAGAACCATCACAACATGAAGCTTAGCAATCAAGGCATATCATAGCCTAAACACTACCAACTTGTCATGACCCAAGAACGTCAACCGATCATGATGGCGCCTAACACACTTGCTAGGCAAGCTGTACATAACAATTACGAATCATAATAACAAAAATGATGAAATAGTACAAGTCTAAAGCCATCAACATAATATAATAGCATCGATACATAATAAATCCCCCAAAACTGGTAAATACAGAGTCATGAGCTCTAAAACAGAAATACAAGTATGAAATGCCAATAATTATATTGTTTGAATAAAAGAAAATAGTACAAAATGAAAAAGAGACGCCAAGACTGCGGTCGAGATGCAGCTTTACCTCGTCTCTCCGAAGATTACTCAGTAACAAGCCTCAGCTACTGGTAGCTCAGTCCAACAACTGGATCTATACAATTAAGTGCAGAGTGTAGTATAAGTATAACCGACCTCAAGTACAACAAGTATCATAACTAACCTCGGCGAAGTAATAGAAACAAGAATTATAAATGATACTAATCACATATACAGTTCATAATTCCAGCAAGTACAGAACAACAATGTGATCAAGTCATAAATCATAGATATAAAACACCTTGGTGCACATAATAACTTAACGTACTCTACTCAATCAACAATCCAACATATAAAGAAGATATGCAAACAAATTAGGTAAACAACCAAGGAAATTGCAAGTAAAGATGAAATGTAATAATCAAAACAAACACTGGCCAGCTTTTCCTTAGAATCTTAATAACCGAACCAAACCACTGATCAACTTTCCTCAAACTGCATGTACACGGTCAAGAAGGAACATGAGAGGGTGACCCTAGGGGGATGGATCCATATCCACACTCTGCACGACGTAGTCACATGCTAAAAATTGCAATCCGCCCGGTGTGGTCACATGCTCAATATCACAATCTGCCCGGTGTAGTCACATACTCAATATCATAATCCGCCCAACGTGGTCACATGCTCAATATCACAATCTACACGGCATGGTCACGTGCTACCAGTCCAATATGTATCACATATAAAGCATATATACAAGAATACATGTACATGATCAATGAATATCAAATTTTCATACCCCTGGACTGGTATAAGTGACATGCTAAGATGTATGCATGTGCAAAGTGTGCTATCATAGCTCAAACTTAGGCAAATACATCACGAAAGTAGCAATTATCAGGTTCAATATGGAGATTAACCTCTATGTAAACTCAAACATGGCTCAAATATCTCACAATAGGGGTAAAAATATAAGAACTATCACAGCATGATGCTTAGCAATCAACCAAACACATGTTCGCCACCCATACCATGCAACTATCACAAACAAATCAGGAAACTAGTGCCTCAACCAAGTTTAGGTAAGAACTTACCTCAAGCAAGCTAAATCAGTAAACGCAACCTCCGGACTACTCGAATCTAGCCAAAATAACTTAATATCATCAATAAAATCCATATAAAACATTTCCAAATAATAAATCTGAGATCTTGATTCAATTATGCAAAGCCAACACAAAAAGTTAACCTCGGGCCCGCACCCTGGAGCCCGACAAAACTCACAAATTACGAACACCAATTCATATACGAGTCCGAATATATGTGTTTCAACAAATTCCAACCTCAAATCGATCCTCAAATCATCAATTCTCACTCTCCAAACTGATAGTCCAAAACCCCCCAAATCCCACCTATAATTTATATAAATTAGGTGTAATAATCCATGGGTAATCAATATCTAACATCAAAATAATGTAAGGATCACTTACCCCCTTCAATTGTGATGAAATGTTCTCTAAAAATCACCCATAGCCGAGCTCCACAACTCCAATAATGAGAAAATGACCAAACTCTTCGAATTAATATTCTGCCCATCTAAACCGCATTTGCGGTTACTTGACCGTATCTGCGGCTTCGCTTCTGCGGACGGAAGGCCACATCTATGGTCCAACTCAATTTCCAGACCTTTTGCTTCGCGGCCAATCTATTGCACCTACGCTCACACATCTTCCATCCTTCATCGCATATGCGACCTCGCACATGCGCCTAGCCTTCCACATTTGCGGTATTTCCCTACTCTACAGCCTTGTCTGCTTCTGCGGCCCCATGCCCACACCTGCGGCCAATCCTTCGCAGGTGTGAAAACACCAAAAATCAGAACTCTCAACAATGCCAACTCAAACCGAAATGATTCATAATATACTCGAGGCCCCCGGGATCCCATCCAAACACACAACCAAACACAAAACACAACACGAACCTACTTGATGCCTCATATCACTTAAAACAACATCAACACCACAAATCTTACCTCAATGCAAGCCTAAGGAACTAATGAAATTTCAACTTCAAATACTCGTGCCGAACCATATCAAATCAACGCGGAATGAACTCAAATTTTTCACCCTAGGACAGAACTGCTCTGATACCACTTTTGTCACGACCCAAACCGATGGGCCATGACGAGTGCCCGAGTCCTACCTGTAGAACACCCCTAAGCATGCGTCTAAGATATAAACATGAATAATATATGTCAATAAACTGCTGAGCCACGTGAATAACATACGTGAGGAAAACATGTCCAAAAGACTTATACATATACATGCAGAATACGGTAGGGCGAGCCGACAAGGCTGCTATAGACAACTATATATCCAAAACTAGAAGCCGACAAGGCCACATACTATCTAACTATACATGGCTGTCTACAGCCCTCTAATAGAGTGTACAACTGTACAAAGGACGGGACTGGTCCCCGTCGTACCCATATCTACATACCAAAAATAGCATACCAAAACTAGTAACAGCTCTGGATCAAGTGAAGCACACCAACACTCGCTGATCAAAGATCCTAAAAAGATGGACCGTCAACTTGTCTACCTGCACCTGCGGGCATGAAACGCAGGACTCGGGAAATAGGGGCGTCAGTACGAATAATGTACTGAGTATGTAAGGCATGAAAATCAGTACATAAAAGACATAAAAGAAACATGGAGTAAAGGAATCCGCCTGTAAGTCTAAATAACTTTTTGAATCCTGAAATATTTATAAAGTCATGCATATGTGTATAAATGTCGTATCATGCATAGGTATATGTGTACATAACATCATCAAGCCTCTGAGGGAATCCCTTCATATCATCTTGGCCTTTTTGGGCTAAATCATCAGCGTATACCAACTGATCAAGTGGTGGTGCGTATATAACGCCGTAACCTTTCCCCATATCCCATATACATATAATATATACGTATATAACGCCATCTTGTCATGGGTCAATGTACATGTATAAATGAATAAAATGCATAAGAAGTAAGTTAATAAGATTTCTCGGAATGTCATAAGATCAATATGCCTTCGGATAAACTTTATCAACTTACGTATTTTCTGAGACCCATGAACAGACGATAAAATAATAGGACACATGGGGAATCAATAACATAGGCACCCCTAGTACTTCTATTAATAGAGTCATTTATGAAATTTGCACATTTTCTCGTTTCGTTGTATCATATGGATCATGCCAAAATGATAGAAGGGATAGCCTTAACATACCTGAGCCGATTTTCTTGACAATCCCTCTAACACACGTCAATCGCGACAAAACACGTAACGGCAAAATCGAAGTAGGGAAAAATTCGTATGATACTCTTGAGAAAGGTTATACCGGGCTCCCTTAGAATTGCAAATTCCATTGCTATTACGTTATGTAATCTCGTATGAATTTTTGCTGAAGTTTTCATCCATTACTTTGTAGAAATACAAGCATCTCCTTTTAAGTGAATTAGAGAGGTCTTTTATCTTAGTGGTGTGGGTCCCACTTAGTAAGAATGCCTTTGCCAACCTCCCCTAAATGTGCCACCTAGATACCTAAGCCAAGGAGTCATTGTTTGGTTTTATTAAATAACTCCTTGCTGCCACGTTGGGGGGTGATGTTCCCACCCAATAATTACCCCCCCCCCCAATTTCCAATTGATTTGTTAATTTCCTAGTTAAATCAATAATTAATCCATTACCAACATAATTAGGTAATATCTTAATTTACTCAAAATACTAATCACTTTTAACATACTTTATACACCTTACTATCATGGTCATGTGGTACTTTGTATGGCACTATTCCATAAACATGGGGTATTATAGCTTGGACCGTATTTTATCCCCAAATTGACAATCTTCAACAAAACTCATTTTCTTTGATTTGTTTACCCTCTAACCTTCATGGTACTTACTTAACACTTGTTACAAATAACATAAATACTTATAACCTCAAAAATAATCTCATTCCCGAGCTTACGTCGATTAACTTACGGTGAAACTTTAACGTACGAAATGCGGGATGTAACACATCCATAACTGGTACCAATCGAAAATCTGAGTCGAGGATGATTAGTTCGAGGCCCTCTCCGTAAATTTTGGTAGAGTCACCTTTGTAACAGTACTAATATCAACCCTTCCAGTAGAAAACTCAATAACGACAATGGCCTCACACGACCAATGACAATAACTAACACAGAAATCCATACACGCACCTTAAGGCTGTGATGTCTCAGTTGGATCCTCCTCTGGAAGAGGAAACAAGTGAGGATACCTAGACTTCATTTCTTCTTTGGCTTCCCAAGTCATTTCTTCCATATTATTGTTTCTCCAATTACTTTCACCGAAGCTACGTCTTTAGTCCTCAATCTTCAAACATGTCTATCTAGTATAGCAATGGGAGTTTCCTCATATGATAGTTGCTCTGTGACCTGAACATCGTTAACGGACACGACTTTGGAAGGATCTCCGATACATTTACGGAGCATAGACACATGAAAGACTGGATGTACAGACTCCAAGTTAGAAGGCAAGTCTAACTCATATGCTACCTGGCCTACCTTGCGTGTGATCTGATATGGTCCAATGTACCGAGGGCTAAGTTTTCCTTTCTTACCGAACCTCATAGCACCTTTCATCGGTGATACCTTTAGGAATACCCAGTCGTCAACCTGAAACTTCAAGTCTCATCGTCAATTATCCGCATAAGACTTCTGACAGGTTTGAGCTGCTAATAGCCTTTCCTGTATAAGCTTAATCTTATCGATTTCCTATTGTACCAACTCTGGTCCTACTAACTTAGTTTCCCCAACATCGAACCATCCTATAGGCGACCTACATTTTCGTCCATATAGAGCTTCGTATGGAGCCATCTGAATACTGGAATGATAGATATTATTATACGCGAACTCAATAAGCGGCAGATGATCATCCCAGCTACCCTTAAAATCTATAACACAAGCCCGTAACATATCCTCCAGTGTCTGAATAGTACTCTCAGCCCGTCCGTCTGTCTGGGGATGAAATGTTGTACTAAGACTTACCTGAATTCACAATCCTTTTTGGAAGGACCTCCAGAAATTGGCTGTAAACTGAGCTCCTCTATCCGAGATAATAGATATAGGGACACCATGAAGTCGTACTATCTCCTTAATGTAAAGCCTTGCATAATCTTCTGCGGAATATGTAGTCCTAACAGGCAGAAAATGGGTTGATTTTGTAAGTCTATCAACAATCACCCATATAGAATTGAACTTACACTGGGTACGAGGTAAGCCTATGACGAAATCCATATTAATTACTTCCCACTTCTATGTTGAAATCTCTATAGCCTGCAATAATCCACCATGTTTTTGATTCTCAAACTTAACCTGCTGATAGTTACAGTACTAAGCAACAAACTCCACTGTATCCTTTTTCATTCCGTCCCACCAATATACTTCCCTGATATCATGATACATCTTTGTTGCTCCTGGATGGACAGAATAATGAGAATAGTGAGTCTCTCCCATAACCTGTCGGCGCAGCCCTGCAACATTAGGGACACATAATCGTCCTCGATATCTGAGGACCCCATCTCCTGTAATCTCAAATTGTGTCTTCTCCTTCTGATGGGCTGTATCTCTATAATGAGCTAACACAGGATCCTCGTACTGGCATTCCTTCAGTTCAGTTACTAAAGAGGATGTTGCCGTGTCCTGAATAGTAACTCTGGTATCACCTGAGTCTAGTAATCGAACTCTAAGACTAGCTAGCTGATGAATCACATGGGCTATTCTACACTTCTCTGGCTATAAATATGATAGGCTACCCATAGAAATACGGCTGAGGGCATCGGCTACTACATTTGCCTTCCCCAGATTGTATAAAATATTAACGTCATAGTCTTTCAGTAGCTCCAACCATCTCCTTTGGCGTAAATTCAATTCCTTTTGCTTGAAGATATACTGAAGGCTCTTATGATCTTTATAGATATCAACATGAATGCCATACAAGTATTGCCTCCACATCTTTAGTGCATGAATCACCGCGGCTAACTCTAAATCATGGGTCGGGTAATTCTTCTCGTGCTTTCTTAGCTGTCTAGAAGCATAAGCTGCAGCTTTACCATGCTGCATTATTACACAACCCAATTCAATGCCCGAAGCATCACAATAGATAGCATAACCATCGGTTCCCTCTGGGAGAGTTAGAACCGGTACTGAAGTTAGTCTATCCTTTAATGTCAAGAAACTCTATTCGCAAGCATCGGTCCACTGAAACTTAGCTCCCTTCTAAGTCATCTTTGTCAATGGTGCTAAAAGAGAAGAAAATCCCTCTACAAATCTCCTGTAATAACCTGCCAAACCGAGAAAGCTACGAACCTCTATCGGTGTCGTAGGTCTAAGCCAAGTCTTTACTGCCTCAATCTTTTGTGTATCAACCCGAATACCTTCACTTGAAATAATATGCCTAAGGAAAGCTACAGAATTCAACCAGAATTCACATTTAGAGAATTTTGCATACAACTTCCCTTTTTGTAGAACCCTGAGCACAGTACGCAAATGATATGCATGCTCAGTCTCTGAACAATAATAAACCAATATATCATAGATAAATACAATCACGAACAGATCTAGAAATGGTCTGAACACACGGTTCATCAAGTCCATGAATTCTGCTGGGGCATTGGTCAAACCGAATGACATAACACGAAACTCAAAGTGCCCGTATCTGGTCCTGAATGTTGTCTTCGGAATATCTTTCTCCTTAACCCTTACCTGATGGTATCCAGACCTCAAGTCTATCCTCGAGAAACACTTGGCACCTTGGTCCTGATCAAATATATCATCAATCCTTGGGAGTGGGTACTTATTCTTGATAGTCACCTTATTCAACTATCTATAATCAATACACATCCGCAAGGAACAATCTTTCTTCCTCACAAATAACACAGGTTCTCCCTACGGTGATATACTAGGTCTGATAAAGTCGTTTTCAAGCTAATAGCTTAGTTGTTCCTTCAACTCTCTCAACTTTGTAGGTGCCATTCTATAGGGAGAAATAGATATTGGTTGAGTATCTGGTAATATGTCAATAGCAAACTCAATTTCTCACTCTGGCAGAAGACCCGAAAGCTCATCGGGAAAAACATCGGGAAACTCGTTAACCAAAGGGATAGATTGAATGGTTGGTGACTCTACTTTCACATCCTGAACCCGAACTAAGTGATAAATATAGCCCTTTCTAATCATCCTCCCTGCCTTGAGATAGGAAATAAACCTACCTCTCGGCGATCCCGTATTACCTTTCCACTCCAAAACAGGCTCCCCTGGAAACTGGAATCGAACCATCTTTGATCTACAATCAACGTTGGCATAACAAGAAGCCAACCAATCCATACCCAGTATAATATCAAATTCTACTATATCTAACACAATTAGGTCTGCTACTATAGATTGACTATGAACTACTACTGTATAATCTTTATATACCCGCCTAGCTATTACTGGATCCCCAATAGGTGTGGACACCTCAAAAGGTTTAACCAACTCAGGTTCTATTCCAAACTTACTAGCAACCAACGGAGTAATATATGATAAGGTGGAACCTGGGTCAATCAATGCATATACATCATATGAGGAGACTGATAATATACCTGTAATGGCATCAGTCGACGACTCCTGATCCTGTCGACCTGCTAATGTATAAATGTGGTTCTGAGGACCGCTCGAGCTAGATGCTCCACCTATGCCTCTACCATGACCGATTGATGCTTGTGAACCTTGCCTAGGGGGCGTACTGATGATGATGAACCAACTACAGACCCCACTGGCTGAACTATGCTTGTACCACCTCTCGTCGGACAATCTCTCATAACGTGTCCTGGATAACCACAAGTATAACAAACACCTAACCCCATACGGCACTGCCCGACATGCTGCTTACCATACTGAGCACATCGTGGCAAGGGCGGCCTGATCTGACTTGAATCACCCCTATACTGAGAACTTGAGGCCCTGGAATTCTGACTAGGCCCTGAATATGTGGAATGATCAAATCTCCTATCGGCAAACTGAGGGGGTGCGCTAGCCGATGGCTGGGCTGGATACCTCGGGTATTGTTGTCTCTGACCACTTTGAAACTCACCAGAAGGACCCGAAGATCTCGCTCTCTTACTCTAGCCCCTATCATGCTCACGATCGGCCTTCTGCTTCTTCTTACGCTCCTCTACACCCTGAGCGTATGCCTGGATACGAGAAATATCCATGTCTGGCTGAAGTGAGACCGACATACAGTTGTTAAGCAGGTGCAGCTCCAACCCTATCACGAACCGGTGAACCCGATCCTCCATCTTAGCTATAATAGTGGGAGCATACCTAGCCAAACAATCAAACTGAAGGTTGTACTCCCAAACACTCATATTACCCAGTCGAAGGGTCAAGAACCTATGAACTCTGGCCCGTCTAAGCTCTGGTAGCAGATAATGACGAAGAAAAGCATCTGTAAACTCATACCATACCGCTAGAGGGGCATCCTCACCTCTGGACAACTCCCAAGACTCGTACCAATTAACTGCAACATCTTGAAGTCTATATGAAGCTAGCTCAACTGACTCAGTCGCGGTGGCCTTCATTACCCTCAAAGTCCTTTGCATCCTATCGATAAACACCTGAGGGTCTTCATTTGGATCCGCTCCAGTAAATAGCGAAGGGTTCATATTTATTAAATCACGAACCCTCGTACTAATGATCCTCGCCTGTGTGGCTACTAATCGAGTTAATAGCTGAATATCATCTCTCATCTCCTGACCCGATGCATCTGGCTGAGGAGGTGGATGTATAGGGGCAGGCGATGGAGCTGGTGCCCCTAGGAGCTCCTCTGAAGAGGGCGGGGTATGTGAAGTCTGAGATGGAATCTCACTATGAGACTCTCCCCGAGCCCTGGTAGCTCGTGGCACTCGACTAGTAGTCTCACAGCCATGGACTTGCCCCTGAAAACATAACACATCGTTAGGAAATGAATTCTTATATCGCACGATCTAAGATAAGAAGGGAGGATAACATCCTATATGTCCCGTAGCTTCCTGTTTATAAATGTGGTGCACAACACACTCATAAACAAGACTCTACTAGACACGGTCTGTAGATAACCCTAGGACAGAACTGCTCTGATACCACTTTTGTCACGACCCAAACCGATGGGCCATGACGAGTGCCCGAGTCCTACCTGTAGAACACCCCTAAGCATGCGTCTAAGATATAAACATGAATAATATATGTCAATAAACTGCTGAGCCACGTGAATAACATACGTGAGGAAAACATGTCCAAAAGACTTATACATATACATGCGGAATATGGTAGGGCGAGCCGACAGGGCTGCTATATAGTACTATATATCCAAAACTAGAAGCCGACAAGGCCACATACTATCCAACTATACATGACTGTCTACAGACCTCTAATAGAGTGTACAACTATATAAAGGACGGGACTGGGCCCCGTCGAACCCATGTCTACATACCAAAAACAGCATACCAAAAGTAGTAACATCTCCTGATCAAGTAGAGCACACCAACTCTCGCTGATCAAAGATCCTAAAAAGGGGGACCGTCAGCTTGTCTACTTTCACCTGCGGGCATGAAACACAACATCCCCAGGCAAAAGGGACGTCAGTACGAATAATGTACCGAGTATGTAAGGCATGAAAATAAGTACATAAAAGACATAGAAGAAATATGGAGTAGAGGAATCCGTATGTAAGTCTAAATAAATTTGTGAATCCTGAAATATTTATAAAGTCATGCATGCGCATATAAATGTCGTATCATACATAGGTATATGTATACATAACATCATCAAGCCTCTGAGGGCATCCCGTCATATCATCTCGGCCTCTGTTGGCGAAATCATCAACGTATACCAACGGATCAAGTGGTGGTGCGTATATAACGCCGTAACCTTTTCCCATATCCCATATACATATAATATACGTGTATATAACGCCATCTGGTCATGGGTCAATGTACATGAATAAATGAATGAAATACATAAGAAGTAAGTTAATAAGACTTCTCGGTATGTCATAAGATCAATTGCCTTCGGATAAACTTTATCAACTTACATATTTTCTGAGACCCAAGAACAGACGATAAAATAATAGGACACATGGGGAATCAATAACATAGGCACCCCTAGTACTTCTATGACTAGAGTTATTTATGAAAGTTGCGTGTTTTCTCGTTTCGTTGTATCATATGGATCATTCCAAAATAAAAGAAGGGATAGCCTTAACATACCTGAGCCGATTTTCTTGACAATCCCTCTAACACACGTCAATCGCGACAAAACACGTAACGGCAAAATCAAAGTAGAAAAAAACCCGTATGATATTCTTGAGGAAAGTTATATCGGGCTCCCTTAGAATTGCAAATTCCGTTGCTATTACGTTATTTAATCTTGTATGATTTTTTTCTGAAGCTTTCATCCATTACTTTGTAGAGATACAAGCATCTCCCTTAAGTGAATTAGAGAGGTCTTTTATCTTAGTGGTTGTGGGTCCCACTTGGTAAGAATGCCTTTGCCAACCTCACCTAAATATGCCACCTAGATACCTAAGCTAAGGAGTCATTGTTTGGTTTTATCAAATAACTCCTTGCTGCCACGTTGGGGGGTGATGTTCCCACCCAATAATTACCCCCCCCCCCAATTTCCAATTGATTTGTTAATTTCCCACTTAAATCAATAATTAACCCATTACCAACATAATTAAGTAATATCTTTAATTACTCAAAATACTAATCACTTTTAATATACTTTATACACCTTACTATCATGGTCATGTGGTATCTTGTATGGCACTAATCCATAAACACGGGGTATTATAGCTTGGACCGTATTTTATCTCCAAATTGGCAATATTCAACGAAACTCATTTTCTTTGATTTGTTTACCCTCTAACCTTCACGGTACTTACTTAACACTTGTTACAAATAACATAAATACTTATAACCTCAAAAATAATCTCATTCCCGAGCTTACGTCGATTAGCTTACGGTGAAACTTTAACGTACGAAATGCGGGATGTAACACCCAACTACCAGAACCAAAATCAAAACCCGATATCAACAAAGTCAACTCTCAGTTAAACCTATTGTTACGACCCCATTCCCACCTTAGGATGTCATGATGACACCTAGTCTCTAAGAATAGGTAAGCCTAATACATGTTGATTTAATAATAGAATTCAACTATTTAATCATTTATCATAAACCATTAAATGACATATATAGCCGCAAGCGGCCAATAGTTATACATTTCCCAAAACCGGTAGTACAGAGTCATAAGCACTACTAAAATATACTAGATTTTAAAAATAAACTATTTTGAATTACAATTTAACAGTAGCATAATAAAGTAAGATGATGACTCCGAGGACTGCGAACGTCAAGCAGGTATACCTTGAAGTCTCCCACTGCATAGACGCAACTCTCAACAACACAATCAGAATACTCGGATCTGCACAAAAATGTGTAGAATCATAGCATGTGTACACCACAATGGTACCCAATAAATATCAAGCCTAACCTCAGTAGAGTAGTGATGAGGTCAGGTCAAGAAACCTACTAGATATAGAAACCTATTCAAGATATACATAAGCTAACAATGGAAAGAACATCAATGTAAGACCAACGGTGAAAATATTATTGATTTACAACAAAAAAAAATGACGTAATAGAAACATAAATGGCAGCAAGTAGTAAACGAGTAATAAAGTAACAACATAAACAGAACACTGATGAGATGCAAATAAACTCAAATAAGGAAAAAACGGATGACAACTCAAATAATCAAATCGCTCCCAACGCATGGACTTACAACAAGAATTCCCCCAAGGCATCACACCTCATAAACCACAAGTCATGAACCACAATTTTTAAATCTTACACATATGGCACCTCATGCCCACAATAACAATCACCTTCGCACGGCAAATCCCACGTGCTACCATGTACTTTGCAACCGTGATAAATATTAACTTAGATGAACGAAAAATATATATTTAGACACCACAAAACATATTAACAATCTTGAATAAAGTAAGGTGTCAAATGAAATAATGAGTTTATTTTAGAAATCAAGTAAAGTAAAATAATATACAATTTTTATGAAACATAGTATAAGATGGGTTTATGTCACGCCCCAAACTCGGGGAGCGTGATCGGTGCTCAACCGAGTGAACCCGGCCGAGCAAGCCTATTAGATTTCCTTCTACCCAAACTCATCCATGAATAAAGAGGAGATGCACTCAATTAATCAAACACTGAAAATATTTTGTTAACAACTCCCATTCATTCCATTAGTAACTTCGTTCATAATTTCCAAAGTATTACAAGTTTATAGGTATAATGAAAAACATGTTTGCCAAATAGCAAAATTTCTAGTTCAATTCCCAACATCATACACCACCCACAACCTGTCTACGGAGCCTCTAAATATGACAGAAGAATAGTATGGAAGTGCCGACAACAAGGCTTCGGCTATACCTCAAGACACAAAGTGTAACATCAAGTGACATCGGGCCCGGAATAGAGTAGGGCTCACCAAAACCTGCTGAATAGGGAGTAACTGCTAACGAGGACCAAAGCTTCACTGTTGTGAAGTGATAATCAAATTATGATGATAATATTATTTTTGGTTGGGATATCTTTAGCACCGATATACCACTATTCACAATATCACTGTTCACAATACCAATATTCACAATACCATTGTTCACAATACCAATGTACGGAGTATGATCATGACCCGATCGGCTGGGCCATCTCATTAGAGACATCAACCACAATCACTCTCAATACCAATACCACCGTACTTTTAGCACGGAGTCCGATCACGACCCGATCGGCTAGGCTGTCTTATTTGAAGACATCAACCAAAATCACAACCTCAATCACAATATTTGTGCAAATTTACCACCGTGAATCTAGCACAGAGTCTGATCATGACCCGATCAGCTAGGCTGTCTTATTTGAAGACATCAACCAAAATCACAATTTCAATTACAATTTTCAGCACAATCACCACCATGTGTGCGGCATGGTGTCCGATCACGACCCGATCGGCTAGGCTGTCTTATTCGAGACATCAACCCTTTTATATCAATCAATCTTATCCCAATTAAAAGGAATAATTTTATCACATCAATCTCATCCCAAATAAGAGGAATAATTCAAAAAAAATAACATAGGTGCAAATGTATTTACCTCATCATCTTTCACATTGTATAAATTTTCACTAGTATTTTCAGCCAATAACAACAACAATATTTCCTTGGCTCGTTTGGCCATTCACAAGATTCTTTATTCGAGGCACGATGGCCATATTTGTTATTCGACACTTTAATTTCTTCCCTCACATGTATCATCATCATAAATATCAACATACATATAATATTTTGGAAATCACAACTTTAAGCTCATTAGAAATGAATAATTTAAGCACAATAGATTTCTTTCTGAGAAATGGAGTAAAATAATTGGCAATTGATGCGCAAGTTAAAATCATCAACAAATAACACACCATTTATTCTTGACATATTTTCCACCAAAATGGGCAATACACAATTTCCACTCACGAATATATAAGAACGCAAAACACATTGAAAATACTCACAAATCATAGCGTCTGTTAAAACAGCCACATATAGGCATGACTTGAGTTTATAAGCTTTTAGGCAATTCTATTTTCGAAGTCAATTCGGAATAGTTGAATCAAGGCTCATTTCATAACCTTTCTCACATCATTTTATTTTATTGGCACCAATGGCCACAAGTATAACTTTCACTTATATCAATCATCGCATTTCATACTTCTTTCACATCTTTTAATTCCATTGGCACAATTGGCCACAAGTATAACTTTCACTCTTGCACATTGGCCACACTTTATATCCCAATTCACTTATTTCACTTCCAACCGTCTTTATAGGTTATCAATAGTAAGATATTTCTAATCAAGACTTTAGGTACACATATATGCAATTAAGAGTCTTAAGCATATTGATTTTTCTCACACAATTTGGAATCATAACCTTCATTTGAAACACAACTCAAAGACATAGCGTTTTAATACACATATCATTCTTGAACACATTCCCAAAGGATAACATAATGGGTTGGGAACATTCGGAACACGTTTTGAATACTTAATTCTCGACACTTTGCTTACTCGGGACAATCGAACTTATTGGGAACAACTCAGAACATAGAATAAGGAACTTGAGACAACCATACTTGAAACTTATGAGAACATCATTGAATTCAATTCTAAGAGAGTAGTTTAGCCAACATACCTTGCTTTGAGCTTTCCTTAAATTACTACAATGTTTCGGAAATTCTAGCAATCACAATCTATTTTGAGACATAATAAAATTAAACCATAATTAAGAAGATATTCATGGTCTCCGCTCATTTGAGCATTTTATCAAATACTAGATGTGCAAATTTAACTACAAGGTTCTTCTACAAGATTTCTTTCAATCCACAACCCAATCTTTACTTATTTGAGCTCAACAATCTTTCTACAAACCTTATTAGTACAAGCATGTATAAATAATACTCTTACACCCAGGAATCATACTCCCAATCACCCATCTTTTACCCCAAACTCGAAATTGAAGACTAGGGGTTTGAATCTTACCTCTTAGATGAAGATCTTGTGAGATTTCCTTGTTGGATTTCAAAGCTTGGGCAAGATCTTGATGAACAAAACACTTTATCTATTTTCTCTCTCTAGAACACTCTCACTTCTCTCTAAAAAACCTCAGATGATTGCCCCAAAGCCTATTTATTAAATTGGGGTCGGGTTATGAAAATAAAAAAATTAACCCTCCGAAATCAGGACTGCGGTCGCATAATGGACCGCATAATGGGTATGTGGGTCGCACAATGCATCGCAGAATCGATGCCCAAAACTGGGTTGTGTTGGCCAAATCTGCGACCATTTTGCGGTCGCATAACCACTTCTGCGATTGCATAATGGTCGCAGAATTGCATTCTGCCAGCCTTTGGTAAGTTGGTCATAACTTCTTGTAGGAATGTCCAAATGATGAAAGGTTTGAAGCATTAGAAATTAGACACATAGAACTTTCGTTTGATAGGCAATACACCATATAAATCTTCATATCAAAGGAGTTATGCTCATTTGAAATTAGGTCTTGTGCGAACTCACTTGAAACTTTATCCCATCATTAAATTTTCAACTCGACTTAGCCTTGTGGCTCTTCTTAGACCATAAACCATTATTAATGCACCTCATACATATATTATCATGATAAATTGATATCATTCATATAATAGTCCTTGTCTGCACACAAAATAATATAATTAGCGCACATCAACTTTCTTAATAGCGCTGAAGTACTTCGAAATTTTCTGGGGTGCTACAGTTTAGTTTAAAAATCAATAAAATTGAGTAAAAGTATCATTTTTAAACAAAGAAAAAAATAAGTTAAATTAACGAATTAAATATAGAACTTGTTAAAGAAAAACATGATAACAAATTTGTAATGAGTATAATTTGAGAACCCAATTATAGTGAAAGTGCGATAACCATTTAGAATAATAAGGCACCGAGTGAGATAACGAGTTCTATCTTAAGGGGCACATAGAATAAAGCATGTTAATAATTCTTTTATTTAAACTACTATGTTACCAATAACTCAACATAATATGATACAGTGACTCCACGCAATTAAATTCACATTGACAATCAATTCACCAAGTGATAACGGAGGCACAGATTGGCATGTTAAAGCAACACAACAAATCACGTAGAAGGCATGACTCACATAAGAAACCACAATCGTTCCAACACCAAGATAACAACGAATAACCAAGCACAATCAAAATGCGGATGAATGATTGAAGGAAGAACAATGACCGTTCAAATTAACAAGTTGTTCCAACATGGAATGTAAAATGAAAATCACAACCGAGGTACCGCCTCGTATTCACATTTCACAATTTCAATCACAATCTTTCCTTATATTACCGCGTGAGCCTTACATTTAGTTTTGAAAGTCATTTTTCTCAAAATAGCTACACGCATTTTAGCCTACCTTATCTCACCGCGTGGCTTCAAGTAGTTTCCCTACTAGCAACACGCGTATCAAGCCCACCTTATCTCACCGCATGCGTATCAACCCCTATCCTTATACCACCGCATGCGTATTAATATCACAACACAATCAGGTGCGAATATGTCATCACTTGCCACAAAGTCAACAACACCAATATTTCTACAACAAATAGCCCATGGCTCAACCACAATGTGTACAAAAATTTCAACAATAACAAAATGAATGAGAATGCTCAATAAGGAAAGGTATCTCAACAATTAACAACTCCGCCTCAATGTGATAACGGCTATTACAACTTCAACACTAATAACTCAATAAGATAATATTCCATGAAATAACAACTTCAATTAAAAGTGATTCAACAATTAAGAGGTAACAAGACAATAAGGAAAGCAATAACTTCAACTAAAGCATATAAGAGCAAAATAATAATTAAGAGGTAGAATAAGTGCTAACAACATCAAATAGAGAATTTAAGAGTAGATTAACAATGAGAGATATAACATGTTATGACAATTCAATTAAAGACATGAAAAGAGTCTAGATAATTTAAACCGGTCAAAAACCACATATAGCCCGTGTACCCACTTGTCACCTTGCGTATACGGCTTTCACATAACACAAATAACACAATCAACCCAAATCCTAAGGGGTAGTTTCCCCCACACAAAGTTATGCCAGATACTTACCTCAACTAGGCCAACTCAACCCTTCGAAATAGCTTTTCCCCTAAAATTTCCCTCCACATGACTCAAATCTAACCAAAAATGAATTAATAACATCAAACAATGCAAGAGTAACCAATTACAATAAATAAAGCTATGATCTTTATATTTTTTCCAAAAAGTCAACAAAAGTCAATGCCGGGCTCGCTTTGGATTCCAAATCCAAGCTTACTCGAGTGAAGCCCGAACCAATACAAGCTCACACGAACAAAAACCTACTCTATCCGAGTCCGATAGCTCAACCAATTTGCCAAAATATCGCTCTTGGGTATTCATACCCCAAGAGTCCAACCCACACTAGTTGGGTCCAATATCTCCCAAAATACTCCTCCAAAACTCGCCAAATTCGAGTATGTTATTCTCCTAATATAGAATAACAAGACCCCAAAAGGAATCGGGAAATAAAATCTTCTAACTCATTTTCAATTTTTAAAATTTAGGACATAACTCTAGGTCTTGATTTAAAGAATTAAATGGGTTTTCAATTAAAATCATGGATTAAAGCTTAAACCAAGGGAATGAATCAAAGAGAAATACTTAGGTATTAGTTTAGACCTTACCCCATGGAAGAAACTTAAAGAACATCCTTGAATTCTCCCAATCCCAAACATATCATAAACTCATCGGAATTTAACTAAACTTTGTGGACATGTCCAAAATCATCATACAAGCTTATTGGAATAATTAAAACCCGATTCCGAGTTCGTTTACCCAAAAGTCAAACCATGGTCAACTCTTCCAAGTTAAAGCTTCTAAAATGAGAATCATTCTTCCAAATCAATCCCGAATCGCTCGAAAACCGAAACCAGCCATACACACAAGTCATATTACATAATATGAAGCTACTCAAAGTCTCAAACCACCTAATGGTATGCTAAAGCTCAAAACGATCGGTCGGGTCGTTACATTCTTCCCCACTTAAACATATGTTGGTCTTCAAACGTGCCAACAGTCATTCTGAAGCCCATCAAATTGCCATATTCCCTCACCATACACATAATCATAGTTGATCCCACATCACCCAAATCCATATAAGCCCGATAACAGCACCTAACAGAGGATCCTAACTTCAACCTTAGTCCATAAACCTTAAAACCCAAATCCACAATATCTGAAACTCATTATATGACTCGATTCTTGCATCTATGCACCGTATAACTCTGAACAAGATGTATCAATTCATAACCATATCTCAAGACTGTCACGCCCCAAAACCGAGGAGTGCGACCGGCGCTCAACCGAGTGAACCCGACCGAGCAAGCCTGTTAGATTTCATTCTACCCAAACTCATCCACAAATGGAGATAATATATATTTTCATTAATTAGACAAAATGGTGTTCATGTCTACAATACCAATTCATTTTCAATAGCTTCATCATTTTTAAAGTCTCAATTGACGAATAATACAACCACAACATAACATATTTTGTCTTTTCCAGCACCAATACACAACCCACACTATGTCTACGGAGCCTCTATAGATAAGAGTACAATGATAATGTCGGCAACAAGGTCCCGGCTATACCTCAAACCGAATACACAAAGTACAAAAGATACATAACCCCAGAATGAAGTGGGGCTCACCAAGTCAGCTAGGAAGAAGGTGTACTGCTATCACTGATCAATATCTCCTGCTGTAAAACCACCTGCATCCATTTAAAGATGCAGCGCCTCCGGCAAAAGGGACGTTAGTACCGTCGAATAGCACTAGTATGTATAACTAAACAGTCTCTCAATAGAATGACGAATAATACAAACAAGATTATCACAATATCAATGAAAGCCTTAATCAACATCAAACCTCAATTTAGGATCAAGACAGTGTTCAAATTAATTTCCATATCTCACATTGGGAGATTTTTAGTATCGATATACCATTGTCCGCAATACCAGTGTTCACAATACCAATGCCACAGTACTTTTAGCACGGAGTCCGATCACGACCCGATCGGCTAGGCTATCTCATTAGAGAATCAACCACAATTACCATAAATACCAATATCACCGTAAATTTAGTACGGAGTCCGATAACGACCCAATCGGCTAGGCCATCTCATTAGAGACATCAACCATAATTACTATCATTACCAATGCCACCGTAAGTTTAGCACGGAGTCTGATCACGACCCGATCGGCTAGGCCATCCATTTGGGACATCAACCACAATTACTCTCAATATCAATACCACCATTTTTAACATGGAGTCCGATCACGACCCGATCGGCTAGGCCGTCTTATTTGAGACATCAACCTTTTTATATCAATCATCGCATTTCATAATACTTTCACATCTTTTCATTTCATTGCCACTTGACCATAATTATAAGATCATTCTTGGCACGTTGTCCATATTTAGTATTTCATGCTCACATTATCAATTTCAAATATCATCCTCATCATCAACAACAAACACAATTCAAATCAAAGTGTGTAGTACACATGTGAGCAATTTAGAGTCTAATGCATATAGAGATATTTCACAAAATTTGGCATAATAGCCTTCATTTGAACTTGACTTAAAGTCGAAACATTATTAATGCACAGCCCATATTTTAACACATCCTCAATTGGTAACATAACATGAATAGAGCATTTGTGATGCTTGTTGAACATATATCGTTCAACCCAATCTTACTCGGAATAGCCAATTTGATAATGAATCACTCGGGACTTATATAATTTACATGAATATTGTGGGATTCAATTCTAAGAGAAGAGTTTAGCCAACAAACCTTACTTGAGCTTCCTTACACTCTAAATATTCCGGAATTCTTGGCAACTTCAATCTATTTTAGAAATATAACAAATTGAACCAAAATTAGGAAGATGATCATGGTTCTAGCTCATTTGAGCATTTTATCAAACACTAGATGTGCATTAAGGTTTCAAGGTCCTTTCATGGAGGATTCCATCATTCCACAACCCAACCTTTACCATTTTTAGCTCAACAATCTTTCTACACCCTTTGATAATACATACATGTAAAATAAACAATTCTCATGCCCAAAAATTATCTTGCTAGTTAACCATTTTCTGATTTCTTAATCTTCTAAAACTTGAGCAAGAATTGAAGAAAAATTATTGAAGAACACCTTCTCACTCTAGAGAACTCTCTCTCACTCTAAAATATCAAATTATGCCTAAAAAATGGCCCAAAGAGTGTATTTAACGAAATAGGGTCGGGTTTTAAAAACCCAAAAATGGAGCTCCGGAATAGGTTCTGCGGTCGCATATGCGACCGCATAATGGTTATGCGGACCGCATATCGGTCGCATAATTGGTTACAAAATAGCCAAAAGAACTGCATGTGTATGTGGTCACTATGCGGTCCATATAACTATTATACGGTCGCATAATGCACCGCATAACAGTTATGCGGTCGCATAATCGACCGCATAGCTGCTTCCAGAATAGCGCTCACCTGCTCACTTTTGCGGCCATTATGTGGCCCGCAGAGTGATTATGCGGTCGCATAATGGACTGCATAAATGCACATTTCTGGCAAAAACTTTTCTTTACTTTTCCGTGCAATGTTCAACCCAAAAATTCCGAGCCGCGGCGACACGTAAGCCTAGTCTGGCACCATGAAACATTAATTTTCTTTACAAATTTTACCAGGCCTTACACTTAAGTACTTCGAAATTTTTCGGGGTGTTACATAGACATAATCACATGATATACCACATAACTCAAATACACATAGCAATAACTTTCGACCGCAATAGCTGCTCGATAACCAACCCGATACCGGTAACAAACCTCATATCAACTAAAATCTTATTCCGAACCTTCATACACTACCAATGGTGAAAGAAACATATATAAACTCATAACCACCCATCAAATTAACAAGTCGTTGAGCTCTCTTGCCCGATAAGAACCATAGCCAAAATCTAAGCCGACTAGTGACACAATTCTTGTAAACATACCTTAATCAAATCCAATGGCACTCATTTCAGGCCCAATAACCTCACCTTATCCAGTACAAGCTACTCGACCGACCTGTCACACAAATCCTACTTAGAGACACATACCATGCAATCCGTGCACTAATAAACAATAACTCAAATATACCCAAATAATGGAAAGAGAATGGAAATGAAGAAACCATCCCACCAGCTCAACAAATACCACCACGAAGCGCAATGCTATCAATCCACCACATAAGGGGAAATATAACACACGAAATAAGCACAAAAGATCATATTCTTGCATAACGCCATTGTGATGCATGACCCAATCCGACACCGGTCCACCTGGAATGCGTTGAGCCATGATACTCGTAATCAACAACCATAAGCATATCAACATCAAACACACAAAGCGTGTGACCATAACTATGGAGATATGGATATCTCTATATACTAGAAACATGAAGACCATGACCAAAGCACAATCAACCATTCAACACCCCAAGAGCAATCTCGCTCGAATTTTGCTACAAAGCCCAAACATAGCCGCATCGGTGTGCAGATAACCAACAGATCACAACCCATCGCAGCATAGGAGAGTAACACATGAGACATATCAGAACAAGAATGTGATCCACCCAAACCTATAACATACACCTCTACAATAACTGTGCTGAGTAGATAAATCTGACCCGATTTAGAACACACATCCTTATTAGACCTACTAGTAGCCTCCAAATCACTTCTGATCCTTTCGAAGTAGGTAGATAGCCTCCGAAAAGCCCACAATAACATATCTATAGTACATACCATTAGTTGCCAACCTATTAACATACCTTCACCATTCACAACCATGGAACAATCTGCCTCGAGAACCCTCTTAGTCTTTAAATCCCTAGAATACTAGAATATCCATATCCGATCATAACTATACTACTCAAATAACTGACACATTCCTCATATTCGGTCAGCCCACGAGAAGTACTTCTATAATACTTTCGTGCCACAAAGAAAAATCTGGACATTAGCATTCGATCAACCAGGCGATTACCGTAATACCCATCAGGCATTCGCAAGTCGAAACACAGTGCGCCTTCTGGAATGTGCACCCTTCTTAGGTGGTATCAAATAATGCTAGCATTCTTCTACACATATGAAATTATCCATGCTGTCTAGAACTCGTGACCCCATCCAGGAAAAAATCATAACACATAACATGTTCCTTATGTCAGTAGCAGACATCTAGTTCAAACTGTGGTCGACACTATCAAGAACTCTTCGAGACTAGTTCGTACAACACCAAGCCATCAGAATAGAACTTCCCCAACTCAACCAAGTCACACAAGCCATCAAATCCAAGAGTATTGCCACAGAACGCTGATGAAGCATTACCACACCAAAAGGCCAGTACCTTTGTTGCTAGGCTGACACAACACCACCGAGCTAACCCATTTCTTCGAATCCTTCTCGACTTGTCTTCAGTTCAACACTTTCCCTTATCGGTACACAATGATCCTAAGTCAAAGCTCTATAAGGCCCTTTGAAATTTCACAAAGAACCCGAGGTTTTGTGGTGCCGAGGTAAGCTAATGTTTTTGGGGTTGCTCAGTACGTCGAGGAGTTGAAGGAAAACGTTTACGGAACATGGCAGTTCTATGGTCCACTATGTGACCACAGAACCAATTTGCAACCCGCAGATCGATCGCAAAATGAATCATAAAGATTTGCCAATTTTGAGGACCATTATGCGGCCCGTTATGTGGCTGCAGAACCGTTTTGCAAGCCGCAGATCCCATCCCAGAACCAACATGAGAAATTTCGGAAGGAGGTTCTGCGGTCCATTATGCGATCACAGAATTGGTTTGCGGACTGCAAACCTATCGTAGAGTGAAGCAGAAATGCCCAGTTCTGGAAGGTCATTATGCGGTCCATTTTGCGGACCGCAAAAGTGTTATGCGGTCGCATATGCGACCGCAGATATGCATCGGGGATTCATTTTTCTAATTTTATAAACTGACCCCCATTTCGTTTATCTAGCTTGAGGGTTCATTTTTGGGGGATTACCTATCATTTTAGAGAGAGAAGAGAGCTATTCTAGAGAGAGAAAAAGAAGGACTAAGAATTTCACTACTCTACTCTGATCAAACCTTGGAATTTCATTAAAGGGAACTTTCTAGGGCTTCAAAAGGTAAGCATTTCTTCCCCAAATTCTTTAATTTCGGGTTTGGGTTGATTATGGGTGATGAGGGTAGATTTATCACATGCATGAGCTAATAGAGACTGTGGGGAAGCTGTTGAACCATCTTGGGTGATTTTGTTCTTGAATTAGTTGAGGGAGGGTTGGGTCGTTAGGGTAGCAGCTCTTTCCATATGAATTCCTCTAATCATGCTTGTAATTCTCCCCTCTTCTATAGATTAACATCATTAGAAGTATCGGGACGTTATTGTTACACCAAGAAAAGCTCTTGCGAGGTATGAAGGCTAAACTCTTCTTCTAGTATCGAAATTCCTGAATCCTTGCAAAACTCCACCATGTGTAGTCAAACTTGAAACACTATTGAGGTGGGATGTTCAAGCTAGTAAATTGATTCTCAAATTGTATAACGTGTCCGAACCCTCATGTGTTAAAGATTTTCTATTGTGACTTAATTATGCTATACCCCTTTTTGGGAAGAAGACCTTGTATGAAATCAATGTAATCAAACATTTATTTCTCATATGATGAAATCTTATGAACTTACACTTGCTAAGGCCAAAGGTGCCAAACAGTTGATTGGAAGAGAACTCTTTATACAAACTATTATCGTTTTGGGAATCTAAATTGTGGTATTGTGATTACACCTTCACCCGCATACATCGGGGTGAGGCAACATAGCCGCTTTGTGTAGAGTTGATGGTATTGTGATTGTACCTCCACCCGCATATATTGGGGTGAGGCAGTAGGGCCGCTTTGTATAGAGGTGGTTACAGAGGATTCCCGACTTAAAATTTAAAAATGTTATTGGAATCTCTTAATAAATTTGCTTAGACTTTAACGGCTATCTAAGCCCTTTATTTTATTACCATGATTCATCATATCCATGTTGTATTTCCAAGTCCTTGAATAGGTGTTTTGGTTTTCATACTAGTACTATTCGACATGTACTAACGTCTCTTTTTGCCGGGGGCACTGCATCTTTAATGGATGCAGGTGGTTCCACAATAGGAGGCATTGACCAGTGATAGCGGTACGCTCTCTTCCCAGCTGACTTGGTGAGCCCCACTTCATTTCGGGGTCGTGCATCTTTTGATCCGTGTGTATTATGTTTTGAGGTATAGCTGGAGCCTTGTTGCCGGCACTATCATTGTACTCTTTTGTATCTATTAGAGGCTTCGTAGACATAGTGTGGGTTGTGTATTGGTTGTAAGGCCCCGTAGAATTTTGCAAAAGAAAATAATAATTTGTGGCGCCGAATTGGCTTTACGTGTTGGATTGAACAATGCATGGGAATGAAAAGGAAACGTTTTGCGGAAAATTATAATTTTGCGATCCATTATGCGACCGCAGAATCACTCTGTGGGCCGCATAATGGCCGCAGAAGTGAGCAGGAGAAGGGCCAGTCTAAGGGCAATTATGCGGTCGACTGTGCGACCGTATAACTGTTATGCGGTGCATTATGCGATCGCATAACAGTTATGCGGACCGCGTAGTGACCGCATACATAGACAAATTTTTTGGTCATTTGGTCTGTAATTATGTGACCATTTTTCGGTCCGCATATCCGTTATGTGATCGCATATGCAACCGCAGAACCGTTCCGGAGCTCCATTTCTGGGTTTTTAAAACCCGACCCTATTTCGTTAAATACACTATTTGGGCCATTTTTGAGCAATAATCTGATATTTTAGAGTGAGAGAGAGTGACCTATAGTGAGAAGGAGTTTTTCAATAATTGTTCTTCAATTCTTGCTCATGTTTTGGAAGATTAAGAAGGGAAACTCACTAGGTCTTCATCCTAGAGGTAAGATTCTACACCCTAACCCTCAATTTCAAATTTTGTGTAGAAATGGATAATTAGCAAGATAATTTCTAGGTAGGAGGGTTGTTTATTTTGAATGCATGTGTTATCAAAGGGTGTAGGAAGATTGTTGGGCTAAAAATGGTAAAGATTGGGTTCTGGGATGATGGAATCCTCCATAAAAGGGCCTTGAACCTTAATCCACACTTAGTGTTTGATAAAATGCTCAAATGATCTAGAACCATGAGCATCTCTCTAATTTTAGTTCAATTTGTTATATTTATACAATAGATTGAAGTTCTAAGATGTTGGCTAAACTCTTCTTTAAGAATTGGAATTCCCATTATCCTTGTAAGTTCTAAGATGTTGATTACAAACCAAGTATTTCGATAAGTTTTGTGATAAAGATATATGTTCAATTTGTGTTTCAAATGCTCTTATCATATTGCATTATAAATTGAGGATGTGTTTCAAACTATGGATCGTGTATCCACAAGTTATAGTTTTAAGTCGTGATTTATGTGAAAGTCATTATAGCAAGTTGTGTAGAGATTGGGACTTTGATACACCTCCACCCGCATATATTGGGGTGAGGCGGTAGGGCCGCTTTATGTTGGGATTGTGGTATTGTGGTACACCTCCACCCGCATATAGGGTGAGGCGGTATGGCCGCTTTGTGTAAAGATTGTGGTATCGTGATACACCTCCACCCGCATTCGTTGGGGTGAAGCGGTACGACTGCTTTGTGTATAGTTTGGTATTGTTGTGACACCACCACCCATATATATATATATATATATATATTGGGGTAAGGCGGCATAGAAGCTTTGTGTTGGTATTGGTATCGTTGATGCATTTCCACCCGCAAACATTGGGGTGAGGCGGCATAGCCGCTTGTGTAGATTCTTGGTACTATGGTTATCATACATTGGGGTGAGGCGGCATAGCCGCTTGTGTAGATTCTTGGTAATATGGTTATCATACATTGGTGTGAGGCGGCAGAGCCGCTTGAGTAGAGTTGTGGTATTGTACTTACACTTCCACCTGCATTCATTGGGTGAGGCGTCGAGGCCGCTTTGTGTGAAGATGGTTACAGAGGATCTCATCTTAAATCCAATAAATGTTATTGATAGCTCTTAATAAGCTTGCTATGGTTTAAACGGTTATCTATATTATTCTATTGCCGCACTAGTTCATCATATTTATCTTGTATTTCTGAATTCTTTAATTGGTGTTTAGTTTTCATACTAGTACTATTCGACGGTACTAACGTCCCTTTCACCGGGGGCGCTGCATCTTTAAATGGATGCAGGTGGTTCCACAGCAGGAGATATTGATCCATGATAGCAGTGCACCTTCTTCCCAGCTGACTTAGTGATCCCCACTTCATCCTAGGGTCATGAATCATTTGTACTTTGTGTATTCTATTTGAGGTATAGTCGGGGCCTTGTTGCCGGCATTATCATTGTACTCTTTTTTTATCTATATAGGCTTCGTAGACATAATGTGGGTTGTGTATTGGTGCAGGGGAAGACAAAATATGTTATGTTGTGTTTGTATTACGTATCCATTGAGACTTTAAAAGTGATGAAGCTATTGTAAATGAATTGGTATTATAGACGTGAACACCATTTTGTCTAATTAATGAAAATATGTATTATCTCCATTTGTGGATGAGTTTGGGTAGAGTGAAATCTAACAGGCTTTCTTGGTCGAGTTCACTCGGTTGAGCGCCGGTCGCGCTCCTCGATTTTGGGGCATGACAAACTTGGTATCGGAGCCTGATGTTTTAAAGTGTCCTAGGATGTCTCATAGCCGTGTCTAATAGAGTCCTTATTATCGGTGTGTTTTCGACCACATCTATAATTAGGATGCGACATGGGCATTTAGGAATAATACCCTTCTTTCATGTTCTTGATCGTGCGATAAAGCTGGTTGTAAGATTGTTCATCCTTTAACTTATGCGTTGATCTAATTTCAGTACATGGCACCTATGAAGAAGGCAATGACCTGGCCAAAGAGCCAATGTCACCCCAGGAGTGACAGTTGACCCTATAATTGATGATGCGGGTGAGCACCCGAGGAGTGAGAATATTCCTCCAATTACTACACTGCCTGACTTTACTACAACTGATCAGACCGCACCTGTCCCCACACCTACAGAAGGTGCAACGGTTCCACCAACTGATATTCCAGTTCCACCTCCAGCTCCAACTTCCGATTCTGGTGTGTCTGATATTGATATTAGGGGAGACATACAAATGTTGACATAGATAGTGGCTTCTCAGGCCCAAAGATCGATTGTTGGGCCTACTTCTTCCAGTCTTCCAGGTGAATCTACTAATTCCAGGGTGAACAAGTTTCTTCAGTTAGATCCTCCAGTGTTTACGGGTACTGATCCCGAAGAGGACCCCCAGGACTTCATTTATGAGATGCACAAAACTCTCCGGGTTATGCATGCTACAGAGACGGAGGGAGTAGAGTTGTCCTCCTACTGCCTGAAAGGGGTGGACTATTCTTGGTTTGAGTTGTGGGAGGAATCCCGTGAGGAGGAAAGCCCTCCGCCAAGGTGGGATGAGTTCACAGATGCCTTTATGGATCATTTCTTGCCTGCCAAAACTAAGGCAGCTCATGCCGCTGAGTTTGAAAGCCTGAAGCAGGGTAGTATGAATGTGTGGGAGTACCATATGGAGTTTGTGCACCTGTCCAAGTATGCTATTCACATGTTGCCCACTATGGAGGCTAGAGTGCGTCAGTTTGTATAGGGCCTTAGCCCTTTGGTTATCAATGAGGCCTCTACAGCAGCCTTGAATGCCGATATGAACTATGGTAAGATGGTGGCATTTCCTCAAGCCACAGAGATCCGCAAATTGAAGAATAGAATGGAGCGTCAGAGTAGCAGCAAGGCCCGGTCCGCGGGCAACTTTGGTGGTTCTTCCGGTGGTGGTGGTGGTGGTAGGTCGGCATTCAGGGGAGCGTCATCAGGACCATCCCAATAAGTCACTCAGTCTTCGATAGGTGCACAGTCATCTGGACCCAGTCAGGGCAATAGGGTACACCACCAGCAAGGTCGGCCCGATAGAAGGTTTCAACAACGGAAACTTCCATACCCTAAGTGTGGAACGACACATTTTGGGTCCTATTTCATGGACCTACCAGTATGCTATGGATGTGGTTTGAGGGGTCACATTCAGAGAGATTGCCGCTCGCCCCGCCGAAATATGGGCAGAGGTGCGGCACAACCAACTAGTTCTGCAGCTACTACATCCACAACACCTTCAGCTCGAGGCACCCCAGCACCCGCAGGGCGTGGTGCAGCTAGGGATGGTGCACAGAATTCGGGAGGACACAGCAGATTTTATGTTATGCGGAGGCATCAGGATTTAGAAGGCTTCTCCAGAATGTGTATGCTCTTATTGATCCCGGTTCCACTTTGTCATATGTCACACCTTATGTTGCTATGAAATTTGGGATAGAACCAGAACAGCTTTATGAGCCGTTCTCTGTATCTACTCCGGTTGGTGAGTCTATTTTGGTCGCACGAGTTTATAGGGATTGTGTTGTCACACTGCGTGGTCGAGACATCATGGCCGATCTTATTGAATTGAGAATGGTCGATTTTGATGTGATAATGGGGATGGATTGGCTTTATTCATGTTTTGCCAAGCTTGATTGCCGAACCAGAACTGTTAGGTTCGAATTTCCAAATGAGCTAGTTATTGAGTGGAAGGGTGATGATGTGGTGCCAAAGGGTAGGTTTATTTCCTACCTTAAGGACACAAAGATGATCAACAAGGGATGTATTTACCATTTAGTTCGGGTTACGGACACTGATGCTGAGGCACCTACACTTGAGTCTGTGCATGTTGTGAATGAATTTCTCGGAGTCTTTCCGGATGAACTCCCTGGGATCCCACAAGACAGGGACATTGATTTTGGTATTGATGTGATGCGAGACACGCATCCTATATCTATTCCACCCTACAGAATGGCACCGGCAGAATTGAAAGAGCTAAAGGAACAATTGAGAGATTTGTTAGAAAAGGGTTTTATCCGGCCAAGTGTGTCGCCTTGGGGCGCACCGGTCCTTTTTGTAAGAAAGAAAGATAGGTCACTGAGAATGTGTATTGACTGTTGGGAACTTAATAAGGTCACAATCAAGAATAAGTACCCACTGCCAAGGATAGATGATTTGTTTGATCAATTGCAAGGTGCCAGGTACTTCTCCAAGATTGATTTAAGATCCGGGTATCACCAATTGAACCCGGTATGGGCATTTTTAATTTCTGGTGATGTCTTTGGGCCTAACAAATGCCCCAGCAGCCTTCATGGATCTTATGAATCGTATTTTCAAGCCATTCCTTGATTCTTTTGTGATAGTGTTTATTGACGATATTCTTGTATATTCACGCAATCGAGAGGATCATGCCGGTCACCTCAGGGCAGTATTACAGACTCTGTATCAACACCAGTTGTATGCGAAATTTTTGAAATGTGAATTTTGGCTCAAGTCTATCACATTCTTGGGTCATGTTGTCTCTAGTGAGGGGATTAAGGTTGATCCTCAGAAAATTGCGGCTGTGAAGAATTGGCCGAGGCCTACAACTCCAATAGAGATCCGCAGTTTCTTAGGTTTAGCTGGATATTACAGAAAGTTTGTGGAGGGGTTTTCTACTCTTGCCTCTCCATTGACTAAATTGACGCAGAAGGCAATTAAGATCCAATAGTCAGATGCTAGTGAAAAGAGTTTTCAGGAATTGAAAGCAACACTTACTACGGCACCGGTGTTGACTCTACCAGAGGGTATAGATGGATTTGTGGTATATTGTGATGCTTCCAGAATCGGGCTTGGGGGTGTATTAATGCAACATGGGAAGGTGATAGCTTATGATTCTAGACAACTAAACAATCATGAAAAGAACTATCCAACATATGATTTAGAACTTGCGGCAGTGGTATTTGCATTGAAAATTTGGCGTCATTATTTATATGGGGTCCATGTTGATATATTCACGGACCATAAGAGCCTTCAATATATTTTCAAGCAGAAGGAATTGAATCCGAGGTAGAGAAGATGGCTTGAGTTACTCAAGGACTACGACATTGATATTCTATATCATCCGGGAAAGGCCAATGTTGTGGCTGATGCTCTTAACCGGAAATCTATGGGTAGTTTGGCTCACTTGGAGGTATATCAAAAACCATTAGCCAAGGAGGTTCACCGATTGTCTAGTTTGGGAGTTCGTCTTGCAGACTCTAGTGAAGGAGGGGTAATTGTGCAAAATAGGGCTGAATCATCGCTTGTTGTGGAAGTCAAAGAGAAGCACTACAACAATCCATTGTTGGCACAGTTGAAAGAGTGGATTCATAAACATAAGACCATGGCCTTTTCTCTTGGCATGGATGATGGTACACTAAGGTACCAAGGGCGACTCTGTGTTCCAAATGTGGATGTCTCCTGGAAAGAATTATGACTGAAGCTCACACTTCTAGGTATTCCGTGCACCCAGGTTCTACGAAAATGTATCATGATCTTAAGGAAGTTTATTGGTGGAATGATATGAAGAGGAATGTGGTGGATTTTGTGGCAAGATGTCCAAATTGTCAGCAAGTGAAGACCAAGCACCAAAGGCCCCGGTGGGTTGGCACAGAATATAGAAATTCCAATGTGGAAGTGGGAAATGATTAATATGGACTTTGTGGTAGGATTACCGCGCACTCCGCGCAAGTTTGACTCAATTTTGGTGATTGTGGATCGACTCACGAAATCAGCACACTTTTTGCCGGTTAAGTCTACCGACACAGCGGAGCAGTATGCTCAGTTGTATATCAAAGAAATAGTCAGGTTGCATGGCACCCCAGTTTCCATCATTTCTAATCGGGGAGCACAATTCACTACTAATTTTTGGATGAAATTTCAGCAAGGTTTGGGTACTCAAGTGAATCTTAGTACAGCCTTTCACCCGCAGACTGACGGGCAGGTAGGCGGACTATTTAGACGCTTGAGGACATGTTATGCGCTTGTGTTCTAGACTTCAAAGGTAGCTGGGATGATCATTTACAAATCATAGAATTTGCATACAACAATAGCTATCATGCTAGCATTCAAATGGCACCGTTCGAGGCTTTATATGGTAGGAGATGTAGATCTACCATTGGGTGGTTTGAAATTGGGGAAGCAGAGTTGATAGGGCCAGACCTTGTGCATCAGGCTATGGAAAAAGTTAAAATCATAAAAGAGCGGTTGAAGACCGCTCAGAGTCGTCAGAAATCCTATTCGGATGTTCGTCGTAGGGATTTAGAGTTCAAAGAAGATGATTGGGTATTCTTGAAAGTTTTTCCCATGAAGGGTGTAATGCGATTTGGTAAGAAAGGGAAATTGAGTCTGAGGTATGTCGGACCATACAAAATCATTCATAGGATCGGTGAGGTGGCATACAAGCTTGAGCTACCACCTGAGATGTCATTAGTACACCCGGTGTTTCATGTGTCTATGTTAAAGAAAGTAGTTGGAGACCCGGCAATCATTGTTCCGGTTGGGACTATTGAGGTTAATGAAGAATTGACTTATGAAGAGATTCCAGTATCTATTATTGATCGGCAAGTCCGAAAATTGAGAAATAAAGAAATTACATCCGTAAAAGTGCTATGGCGAAACCAACAGGTTGAAGAGGCTACTTGGGAGGCCGAGGAAGAAATGAAGAAAAAGTATCCTTATTCGTTTGAATAGCCATGTATTTATAAAGTTGTGATCTATGAAAAATATTCTAATAGTTGCTTTCTATGAATTTTGTATCATTTGTACAATTGGCGTTAAGGGTGTTCCTTTTTCCGGAAATATATTGCTTGTGAGACCACAGTTGGTGTTATTTTGTATTATGTTACGTCGTTGGATTATGCATATGCTGTTAGGATGTGTTTCTGGGGGCCTCTAACAGGTGGATAGGCCTAGTTACAAGGGAAACTCTGGCGAAATTTTTGGAAATTTAGGGAGTTAGTCAAATTTGGGGTTGTTGGTGTGTGGTATGAAAACTGAGTTTCATAAGATGCTAATAACAGGTTTTGACCCACATTCAAGGACGAATGATCCTAAGTGGGGGAGAATGTAAGGCCCCGTAGAATTTTGCAAAAGAAAATAATGTTTCGTGGTGCCGAATTGGTTTTACGTGTTGGGTTGAACAATGCATGGGAATGAAAAGGAAATTTTTTGGCAGAAAATTATAATTTTGCGATCCATTATGTGACTGTAGAATCGCTCTACGGGCCGCAGAATGGCCGCAGAAGTGAGCAGGAGAAGGGCTAGTCTTAGGGCAATTATGCGGTCGACTCTGCGACCGCATAACTGTTATGCGGTGCATTATGCGATCGCATAACAGTTATGCGGACCGCATAGAGACCGCATACATAGACAGATTCTTTGGTCGTTTGGTCTGTAATTATGCGACCATTTTACGGTCCGCATATCCATTATGCGGTTTCACATGCGACCACAGAATCGTTCCGGAGCTCCATTTCTGGGTTTTTAAAACCCGACCCTATTTCGTTAAATATACTCTTTGGGCCATTTTTGAGCTATAATCTGATATTTTAGAGTGAGGGAGAGTGCCTAGAGTGAGAAGGAGTTCTTCAATAATTGTTCTTCAATTCTTGCTCATGTTTTGGAAGATTAAGAAGGGAAACTCACTAGGTCTTCATCCTAGAGGTAAGATTCTACACCCTAACCCTCAATTTCGAATTTTGTGTAGAAATGGATAATTAGCAAGATAATTTCTAGGTAGGAGGGTTGTTTATTTTGCATGCATATGTTATCAAAGGGAGTAGGAAGATTGTTGAGCTAAAAATGGTAAAGATTGGGTTGTGGGATTATGGAATCCTCCATAAAAGGGCATTGAACCTTAATCCACACTTAGTGTTTGATAAAATGCTCAAATGAGCTAGAACCATGAGCATCTCCCTAATTTTGGTTCAATTTGTTATATTTCTACAATAGATTGAAGTTGCTAAGAATTTCGGAACATTTAGAGTGTAAGGAAGCTCAAGTGAGGTATGTTGGCTAAACTCTTCTTTAAGAATTGGAATTCCCATTATCCTTGTAAGTTCCAAGATGTAGATTACAAACCAAGTATTTTGATAAGTTTTGTGATAAAGATATATGTTCAATTTGTGTTTCAAATGCTCTTATCATATTGCATTATAAATTGAGGATGTGTTTCAAACTATGGATCGTGTATCCACATGTTATAATTTCAAGTCGTGATTTATGTGAAAGTTATTATGCCAAGTTGTGTAGAGATAGGGACTTTGATACACCTCCACCTGCATATATTGGGGTAAGGCGGTAGGGCCGCTTTATGTTGGGATTGTGGTATTGTGATACACCTCCACCCGCATATATTAGGGTGAGGCGGTATGGCCGCTTTGTGTAGAGATTGTGGTATCGTGATACACCTCCACCCGCATTCGTTGGGGTGAGGCGGTACGACTGCTTTGTGTATAGTTTGGTATTGTTGTGGCACCACAACCCACATATATATATATTGGGGTATGGCGGCATAGAAGCTTTGTGCTGGTATTGGTATCGTTGATGCATTTTCACCCGCAAACATTGGGGTGAGGCGGTATAGCCGCTTGTGTAGATTCTTGGTACTGTGGTTATCATACATTGGGGTGAGGCGGTAGAGCCGCTTGAATAGAGTTGTGGTATTGTACTTACACTTTCTCCTGCATACATCGGGTGAGGCGTCGGGGCCGCTTTGTGTGAAGATGGTTACAAAGGATCTCATCTTAAATCCAATAAATGTTATTGATAGCTCTTAATAAGCTTGCTCTGGTTTAAACGGTTATCTATATTATTCTATTGCCGCACTGGTTCATCATATTCATCTTGTATTTTTGAATTCTAAAATTGGTGTTTAGTTTTCATACTAGTATTATTCGACGGTACTAACGTCCCTTTCGCCGAGGGCGCTGCGTCTTTAAATGGATGCAGGTGGTTCCACAACAGGATATATTGATCCGTGATAGCAGTGCACCTTCTTCCCAGCTGACATGGTGATCCCTACTTCATCCCGGGGTCATGAATCATTTGTACTTTGTGTATTCTATTTGAGGTATAGCCGGGGCCTTGTTGCCGGCATTATCATTGTACTCTTTTTTATTTATTTATAGAGACTCCATAGACATAGTGTGGGTTGTGTATTGGTGCTGGGGAAGACAAAATATGTTATGTTGTGGTTGTATTACTTGTCCATTGAGACTTTAAAAATGATGAAGCTATTGGAAATGAATTGGTATTGTAGACGTGAACACCATTTTGTCCAATTAATGAAAATATGTATTATCTCCATTTGTGTATGAGTTTGGGTAGAATGAAATCTAACAGGCTTGCTCGGTCGGCTTCACTCGGTCGCGCTCCTCGGTTTTGGGGCGTGACATTGGTGTTGGGAAAGTCAAGCTAGTAATGTCGTGTGTGTATTACATGTTCCACTTCAAACTATGAAAGTGTTTGTATTTTGAGACTTACAAATAGAGTAACTAATGGTAATGGAGTTGGGATTATTTATGGAACCCTCTAAGTGTTTAATTAAGCATGTATCTCCTCTTTATTCACGGGTGAGTTTGGGTAGAAGGAAATATAACAGGCTTTCTCGACCGGGTTATCTCAGTTGAGCGCCGGTCGTGCAACCCAAGGTCGGGGCCTGACAAACATGGTATCAGAGCCTAAAGATTTAAACTGTCCTAGGATGTCTCGGAGCCGTGTCTAGTAGAGTCCTTTTTATCGGTGTGTTGTCGACCACATCTATAATTAGGAGGCTACTTGGACATTTAGAAATCATACCCTTCTTTGATGTTCTCGATCGTGTGATAAAGCTAATTGTAAGATTGTTCCTCCTTTAACTCGTGCATTGCTCTAACTTTCGGTATATGGCGCCTAGGAAGAAGGCAAGAACTAACCAAGGAGCCAATATCACCCCAGGAGTGGCATTTAATTTTATATTTGACGATGCGGGTGAGCACCCGAGGGGTGAAGATATTCCCCCAATTACTACACCGCCTGATTCTACTATCCCTGCTCAGAGTGCACCAGTTCCTACACCTACCGAGGGTGAAACGGTTCCTCCAACTGATATTCCAGATCCACCTTCAGCCCCAGCTTCCGGTCTCGGTGTTTCTGATAGGGACCTTAGGGGAGCCATACAGATGTTGGCTCAGATAGTGGCTTCTCAGGCCCAGAGATCGAATGTTGCGCCTACTTCTTTCAGTCAGTCAGGGGAATCTGCTAGTCCCAAGGTGAATAAGTTCCTTCAGTTAGATCCTCCAGTGTTCACGGGTACTAATCCCGAGGAGGACCCCCAGGACTTCATTAGCGAGATGCACAAGACTCTCTGAGTTATGCGTGCTACTGAGACGGAGGGTGTGGAGTTGGCCTCCTACCGCCTGAAAGGGGCGGCCTATTCTTGGTTTGAGATGTGGGAGAAGTCTCGTGAGGAGGGGAGCCCTCTGGTGAGGTGGAGTGAGTTCACCGATGCCTTTATGGATCATTTCTTGCCTGCCGAGACTAAGGCGGCCCGTGCCACTGAGTTTGAGAGCCTGAGGCAGGGTAGCATGAATGTGTGGGAGTACCATATGGAGTTCACACGCCTGTCCAAGTATGCTATTCACATGTTGCCCATTATGGAGGCTGGAGTGTGCCGGTTTGTGCAGGGCCTTAGCCCCTTGGTTATTAATGAGGCCGTTACAGCTGCCTTGAATTTTGATATGAACTATGGGAAGATGGTGGCATTTTCTCAAGGTACAGAGAACCGTAAACTGAAATATAGAATGGAACATGAGGGTAGAATCAAGGCCCAGTTTGCGGGCAACTTTGGTGGTACTTCCGGTGGTGGTGTTGGCAGGTCAGCATTTAGGGGAGGGTCATCAGGGCCATATCAATCATTAGCTCAGTTTTTGATGAGTGCACAGCCATCGGGGCCAAGTCAGCAGCATTGGAGTCATTTCGGGCCCAGTCAGGGCAACAAGGGACCCCGCCAGTAGGGTCGGCCTGGAGGGAGATTCCAGCAGCAGCGGAAGCACCCATGCCCTAAGTGTGGGAGGATGCACTTTGGGGTATGCTTCATGGACCTACCTATATGCTACGAGTGCAGTATGAGGGTT
This sequence comes from Nicotiana tabacum, assembly GCF_000715075.1. Lineage (NCBI taxonomy): Eukaryota > Viridiplantae > Streptophyta > Magnoliopsida > Solanales > Solanaceae > Nicotiana > Nicotiana tabacum. The sequence continues at coordinate 36,161,806 of NC_134098.1, forward strand.
CATATTTAGAGGGATTGCCGCTCGTCCCGCCAGATCATGGGCAGGGGTACGACATAGCCAGCTAGTTCTGCAACTACTATATCTGCAACACCTCTTCCAGCTCGAGGCACTCCAGCGTCTGCAGGGCATGGTGTAGCTAGGGGTGGTACCCAGAACTCAAGAGGGCCCATCAGATTTTATGTTATGCGGAGCATCGGGATTCATAGGCTTATCCAGATGTTGTTACAGAACCGGAACAACTTCATGAGTCATTCTCTATATCTACTCGGGTTGGTGAGTCTATTGTGGCCGCGCGGGTTTATAGGGATTGTGTTGTCACGGTACGTGGTCGGGACACCATGGCCGATATCATTGAATTAGGGATGGTTGATTTTGATGTAATAATGGGGATGGACTGGCTTTATTCATGTTTTTTCAAGCTTGACTGTCGAACCAGAACCGTTAGGTTTGAATTTCCAAATGAGTCAGTGATTGAATGGAAGGGGGATGATGTGGTGCCGAAGGGTAGGTTTATTTCTTACCTTAAGGCCACGAAGATGATTAACAAGGGATGTATGTAGTTTGGTTTGGGTTACAGACACCGATGTTGAGGCACCTACACTTGAGTCTGTGCCAGTTGTGAATGAATTTTCGGAGGTCTTTCCTGATGAGCTCCATGGGATTCCACCAGACAGGGAGATTGATTTTGGGATTGATGTGGTGTCGGGCATGCAGCCTATATCTATTCCACCCTATAGAATTGCACCGGCAGAATTGAAAGAACTAAAGGAGCAGCTGAAGGACTTGTTAGAAAAGGGTTTTATCCGGCCGAGTGTGTCGCCTTGGAGCGCATTGGTCCTCTTTGTAAGGAAGAAAGATGGGTCACTGAGGATGTGTATTTACTATCAACAGCTCAACAAGGTCACGATGAAGAATAAGTACCCACTGCAAATGATAGATAACTTGCTTGATCAATTGCAGGGTGTTAAGTATTTCTCCAAGATTGATTTAAGATCCGGTAACGACAATTGAAGATCAGGGAGCAGGATATTCCGAAAACAGCTTTTAGAGCCCGGCATGGGCACTTTGAATTTCTGGTAATGTCTTTTGGGCTAACAAATTCTCCGACAGCTTTGATGAATCTTATGAACCGAGTTTTTAAGTCGTTCCTCGACTCGTTTGTGATAGTGTTTATTGATGATATCCTTGTATATTCACGAAGTCGAAAGGACCATGCCGATCATCTCAGGGCAGTTCTTCAGACTCTATATCAGCACAAATTGTATGCGAAGTTTTCAAAATGTGAATTTTGTGTTGAACATGTTACATTCTTGGGTCACATCGTCTCCAGAAAAGGAATTAAGGTTGATCCTCCGAAGATTGCAACTGTGAAGAATTGGCCTAGACCTACAACTCCAATAGAGATTCGCAGTTTCTTGAGCTTAGCTGGATATAACAGAAAAATTGTGGAGGGGTTCTCTACCCTTGACTCTCTGTTGACTAAATTGACGCAGAAGGTGGTTAAGTTCCAATGGTCATATGCTTGTGAAAGGAGCTTCCAAGAGTTGAAATCAAGATTGACTACGGCATCGGTGTTGACTCTACCGGAGGGTACAAATGGGTTTGTGGCGTATTGTGATGCTTCAAGGTTCGGACATGGGTGTGTATTAATGCAACATGGCAAGGTGATAGCTTATGCTTCTAGGCAACTCAAGAATCATGTAAATAACTACTCAACACATGACTTAGAGCACGCGGCAGTGGTTTTTGCATTGGAGATATGGCGTCATTATTTGTATAGGGTCCATGTGGATATATTTACGGACCATAAGAGCCTTCAACATATTTTCAAGAAGAAGGAATTGAATCTGAGGCAGAGAAGATGGCTTGAGTTACTCTAAGGATTATGATATCGATATCCTATATCATCCGGGGAAGGCTAACGTTGTTGCATATGCTATTAGCCAGAAATCTATAGGCAGTTTTGGCTCTCTTGGAGGCATATCAATCGTTGGCCAAGGAGGTTCATCGGTTGGCTAGTTTGGGAGTTCGTCTTGCAGACTCTAGTGAAGGAGGGGTGATTGTGCAAAATAGGGCTGAATCATCGCTTGTGGTGGAAGTCAAGGAGAAGCAATACAACGATCCATTGTTGATACAATTGAAGGAGAGGATTCATAAACATAAGACCATGGCTTTTTCTCTTGGCATGGATGATGGTACCCTAAGGTACTAAGGGAGACTATGTGTTCCAAATATAGATGGCCTCTAGGAAAGAATCATGACTGAGGCTCACAATTCTAGGTATTCCGTGCACCCGGGCCCTACAAAAATGTATCATGATCTTAAGAAAGTTTACTGGTGTAATGATATGAAGAAGAATGTAGCGGACTTTGTGGCGAGATGTCCAAATTGTCAACAAGTAAAGGTCGAACACCAACGGCCCGGTGGGTTGGCACAGAATATAGAAATTCCAATGTGGAAGTGAGAAATGATCAATATGGACTTTATGGTGGGACTACCTCGCACGCCTCATAAGTACGACTCGATTTGGTTGATTCTGAATTGACTCACAAAATCAACTCACTTCTTACCTGTTAAGGCTACCGACACAGCACAACAGTATGCTCAGTTGTATATCAAAGAAATAGTCAGGTTGCATGGCACTCCAGTTTCTATTATCTCAGATCGAGAGGCACAGTTCACAACTAACTTTTGGAAGAAATTTCAGCAAGGTTTGGGTACTCAGGTGAATCTTACTACAGCCTTTCACCCGCAGACTGACGGGCAGGCAGAGCGGACTATTCAAACGCTTGAGGATATGTTGCGCGCTTGTGTTCTTGACTTCAAGGGTAGATGGGATGATCATTTGCCACTTGTAGAATTTGCCTACAACAACAGTTATTGTGCTAGTATTCAGATGGCACCGTTCGAGGATTTATATGGTAGGAGATATAGATCTCCCATTGGGTGGTTCGAGATTGGGGAAGCAGAATTGATAGGACCAAACCTCGTGCATCAGTCTATGGAGAAGGTTAAGATCATTAAGGATCGGTTGGAAACTGCTCAAAGTCGTCAAAAGTCCTATTCGGATGTGCGTCGTAGGGATTTGGAGTTCAAAGAGGATGATTGAGTATTCTTGAAGGTTTCCCCCATGAAGGGCATAATGCAGTTTGGTAAGAAAGGGAAGTTGAGTCTGAGGTACGTTTGACCATACAGAATCATTCAGAGGATTGGTCGAGTGGCTTACAAGCTTGAACTATCTCCAGGGATGTCTTTAGTGCACCCAGTGTTTCACGTATCCATGTTGAAGAAGGTGGTTGGAGATCCGTAGCTTATTGTGCCAGTTGAGACTATTTAGGTTAATGAAGAACTGACCTATGAAGAAATTCCAGTTGCCATTCTTGATAGGCAAGTCTGGAAGCTAAGAAATAAAGAAATTGCCTCCGTGAAAGTACTATGGCGAAACCAACAGATTGAAGAGGCCACTTGGGAGGCCGAGGAAGAAATGAAGAAGAAGTACCCTCATTTGTTTGAATAGCTATGTAATTGCATCTATGAATTTGTTGCCTATGAATTATGTATCACTTGTATAATTGATGTTAAGGGTGTTCCTTTCTGGTGATATGTTGCTTATGAGGCCACGATTGATGTTGTTTTTGTGTTATGTTGCATCATTGGACTATGTATATGTTGTTAGGATTTGTTTCTAGGATTCTCTGATAGGTGGATAGGCCCAATTCCAAGGGAAACTCTGCCGAAATTTTTGGGAATTTGGGGAGTTAGTCAAAATTTGGAACTGCGGGTGTGTGAGGTAACATTCGGGTCATATTGAATGCTAATGGCAGATTTAGACCCTCATTCGAGGACAAATGATCTTAAGCATGGGAGGATGTAAGGCCCCGTGAAATTTTACCTAGAACCCGAGGTTTTGTGGTGTCGAGGTAAGCTAATGTTTTTGGGGTTGCTCAGTGCGTCGAGGAGTTGAAGGAAAAAGTTTATGGAACATGGCAGTTATGTGGTCCACTATACGACCGCAAAACTAGTTTGCGGGCCACAGATCGGCTGCGGAATGAATCAGAAAGATTTGCCAATTTCGAGGACCGTTATGCGGCCGCAGAACCATTTTGAGGGCTGCAAATCCCATCGCAGAACCGTTTTGCAGGCTATAAATCCCATCGCATAACCAGCATAAGAAACTTCGAAAGGAGGTTCTGCGGTCCATTATGCGATCGCAGAATTGTTCTGCAGACCGCGGACCTGACGCAGAGTGAAGCAGAAACGCCCAATACTGGAAGTCCATTATGCAGTCCATTTTGCGGACCGTAAAAGTGTTATGCGGTCACATATGCGACCGCAGATCTGCATCGGGGCTTTATTTTTTAAATTTTATAACCCGACCCCCCATTTCGTTTATCTAGCTTGAGGGTTCATTTTCTGGGGATTACCTATCATTTTAGAGAGAGGAGAGAGCTATTTTAGAGAGAGGAAAGGGAGGACAAAGAATTTCACTACTCTACTCTGATCAAACCTTGGAATTTCATCAGAGGTAACATGCTAGGGCTTCAAAAGGTAAGGATTTCTTCCCCCAATTCTTCAATTTCGGGTTTAGGTTGATTATTGGTGATGAGGGTAGATTTATCACATGCATGAACTAATAGAGATTGTGGGCAAGCTGTTGAACCATCTTGGGTGGTTTTGTTCTTGAATTAGTTGAGGGAGGGTTGGGTCGTCAGGGTAGCAACTCTTGCCATATGAATTCATCTAATCATGCTTGAAATTCTCCCCTCTTCTATAGATTAACATTGTTAGAAGTGTTGGGACGTTATAGTTACACCAAGGAAAGCTCTTTTGAGGTATGAAGTCTAAACTCTTCTTCTAGTATCGAAATTCTCGAATCCTTGCAAAACTCCACCATGTGTAGTCGGACTTGAAATACTGTTGAGGTGGGATGTTCAAGGTAGTAAATTGATTCTCAAATTGTATAATGTGTCTAAACCCTCATGTGTTAAATATTTTCTATTGTGACTTAATTATGCTATACCTCTTTTTGGGAAGAAGACCTTGTATGAAATCAATGTAATCAAACATTTATTTCTCATATGATGAAACCTTATGAACTTACACTTGCTAAGGCCAAAGGTTCCAAACAGTTGATTGGAAGAGAACTCTTTATACAAACTATTATCATTTTGGGAATCTTAATTATGGTACTGTGATTACACCTCCACCCGCATACATTGGGGTGAGGCGGCAGGGCCGCTTTGTGTAGAATTGTAGTATTGTGATTACACCTCCACCCGCATACATTGGGGTGAGGCGGCAGGGCCACTTTGTGTAGAGTTTATGGTATTGTGATTGCACCTCCACCCGCATACATTGGGGTGAGGCGGCAGGGCCGCTTTGTGTAAAGGTGGTTATAGAGGATCCCCGACTTAAAATTTAAAAATGTTATTGGAAGCTCTTAATAATTTTGCTTAGACTTTAACGACTATCTAAGCCCTTTATTTGTTACCATGATTCATCATATCCATGTTGTATTTCCAAGTACTTGAATAGGTGTTTTGGTTTTCATACTAGTAATATTCGACATGTACTAACGTCCCTTTTTGCTGGGGGTGCTGCATCTTTAATGGATGCAGGTGGTTCCACAGCGAGAGGCAATGAATAGTGATAGAGGTACACTCTCTTTCTAGCTGACTTGGTGAGCCCCACTTCATTTCGGGGTCGTGCATCTTTTGTTCCGTGTGTATTATGTTTTGAGGTATAGCCGGAGCCTTGTTGCCAGAACTATCATTGTACACTTTTGTATCTATTAGAGGCTCCATAGACATAGTGTGGGTTGTGTATTAGTGTTGGGAAAGTCAAGCTTGTAATGTCGTATATGTGTTACATGTTCCACTTCAAACTATGAAAGTGTTTGTATTTTGAGACTTAAAAATAGTGTAACTAATGGTAATGGAGTTGGGATTGTTTATGGAACCCTCTTAGTGTTTAATTAATAGCATGTATCTCTTCTTTATTCACGGGTGATTTTGGGTAGAAGAAAATCTAACAGGCTTGCTTAGACAGGTTATCTCGGTTGAGCGTCGGTCGCGCTCCCCGAGGTCGGGGCGTGACAAGCTCATTGCGGAAGACCCTAGCACCTCTGGAGCACCCAACAATGTTGCAACTGAGATACCCACTCTGAAGAGAACTTCTGTGAATCTGAAGATGTTTCTCTAACCTCTCAGATACTGAAATGTAGATTTAGCAATGATACAGATATACCACAAGTTCCAGCACCATCCCATGAAAATCTTAGATCTTAGTCATGTACAATTTCGGAGAACCCCTCAACACTGCATATATACCTCAGACCCAAGACTGATATGATACTTGCCCATGCAGTCTGATCGTCGATAGTAGAGTCCCCCACTTGGCGCGGAGTCATAGGGCACAACATTTAATGATCCATATTGCCAACCTTCATAAGCTCGTACAACACCAATCAGATATACGAACTAGTTGCATCCCACACTTGAACAACTGAAGATCTACCAACACGTCCACGTCCTTAGTCTGTACAATACCTCGAGACAATGATCGAGTATCTATGGCCCCCTCGTAGCCCATCCGCAGCATTACAAACGGTTGGAGCATAGTTGATACCGAGCGCGCTACATCATATATGAGTGGATGTAAAGGGATATAAGATATATGCTTCAAAATGAATCAATGTCGCACGATAAGGAATGAAAAGAGTGGTTCTTAATAGTTCTGTAGCCTCTCGAAGATAAGTACAGATGTCTCTGTACCGATTCGCAAGACTCTACTAAACTTGCTTATAACTCGTAGCACCTATCAACCTAGAGCTCTGATACCAACTTATCACGACCCCAATTTCCCACCTTAGGATGTCGTGATAGCACCTAGTCTCTAAGACTAGGTAAGCCTAACACATGCTGATTTAATAACAGAATTGAACTATTTAATCATTTATCGTAAATCATTAAATGACATACATAGCCGCAAGAGACCAATAGTTATATATTTCCCAAACCAGGTAGTACGGAGTCATAAGCACTACTAAAATACACTAGAATTTCTAAACAAATTACTATTTTGAATTACAATTTAACAGTAGCATAGTGAAGTAAGATGGTGAATCCGAGGCCTACGAACGTCAAGCAGGTATACCTTGTAGTCTCCCACCGCGCAGACACAACTCTCAACAGCACAATCAGAATACCTGGATCTGCACAAAAATATGCAGAATTGTAGCATGAGTACACCACAATGGTACCCAATATCTATCATGCCTAACCTCAGTAGAGTAGTGACGAGGTCAGGTCAAGACACCTACTAGACATAGAAACCTATTCAAGATATACATAAGCTAACAATGGAAAGAACATCAATGTAAGACCAACAGTGGATAAATTATTGATTTACAACCAATAATGAAGTAATAGAAATATAAATGGCAGCAAGTAGTAAATGAGTAATAAAGAAACAACATAATCAGAACATCGATGAGACGCAAATAAACTCAAATAAGGAAAAACGGATGACAACTCAAATAATCAAATCGCTCTCAACGCATGGACTTACAACAAGAATTACCCCAAGGCGCATCACACCTCATAAACCACAAGTCATGAACCACAATTTCTAAATCTTACACATATGGCACCTCGTTCCCACAATAATAATCACCTTCGCATGGCAAAGCCCACGTGCTACCATATACTTTGCAACCATGATAAATATTAATTTAGATGAACGAAAGATATATTTAGATACCATAAAACATAATAACAATCTTGAATAAAGTAAGATGTCAAATGAAATAATGAGTTTATTTTAGAAATTAAGTAAAGTAAAACAATATACAATTTATACGAAACAGACTATAAGATGGGTTTAGTTTAGAAATCAATAAAATTGAGTAAAAGTATCATTTTTAAACAAAGCTAAACATAAGTTAAATTAACAAAATAAATATAAAAGTTTTTAAACCAAAACATGATAACAATTTTAAGTAAGGTAAACATATAACAGGGTGATGAGTGTAATTTGAGAACCTAATTATAGTGAAAGTGCAATAACCATTTAGAATAATAAGGCACCGAGTGAGATAACAAGTTCTATCTTAAGAGGCACATAGAATAAAGCATGTTAATAATTCTTTTATTTAAACCATTATATTACCAACAACTCAACATAATATGATATAGTGACTCCACGGTGTTGCCCAAATATATAACTAACACCGTTTTAGCTCCCCGGCAACGACGCCAAAAATTGATCCACGTCCAATCCACACTCAATAGTGAGTGGAAACGGTGTTGGAAGAATAGTATCCAACAAGAGTCGGGGTCGATTTCCACATGGAGCTTAATATGGGTGTTAGGGGTATATTCTTGACGAGAGCAAATGGAATAATTAATCGTACTTCCAAACAAATGGTTTTGATTTCTACTTCTAAATTAACTCTAACAATTATTAGCTAAAAAGAAGAAATTAGAAAGCGAATGATTGTTTTTGTTATTTTTCCAAATGGTTAAAAAAGCCTAGGGATGTGACCTTAACCTAGGTGTTTGCCTAATTGGTTAAATATGTTAACACTTGTTTTATTGATCGGGGTGTATTATAGCTCTCAACTCTAAGTTACCTACTCAATACCTCTCGGTCATAGAGTGATTTTGCCCAATTTGGCTTTCTGAAGGCCTAGTGGGTATAAAGCTAAATAGTTGATATGAGCTCAAGTTAGGTTCTCACTATCTCTAGTTCAAACCCTTTAATTAGGCTAATCAAACCCTTAGTTAGCCCAATTTCTTGTCAGCCATGTTTTCCTAGACTAGCTACCTCTTTCTCAAGTAAGAACCAAGTCAAATAGGTATGAATCAATGTTTGCAACCATCAATTCTAAAATTAAAGCATAAACAAGGATAAATAATCAACACCCAATCATAAACAAGGATTAAATTAAATACCCATAAGATTTACACACTAGGGTTGGGTCACAACCCTAGTAAGAATCTAGTTACTCATAGTGAAAAATGAAGAAAACAAAGAAGAAATACTAATTAAACTCATAATCTAAGATTAAAATTATTAAATATGATTTGTAAATCCTAAAATAGTCACAAACTTCCTAAAATAGCAAAATACAACGGCTACAATAGCTCAAACTTCAAAACTTCACCTAAAATGTGATTCTCGTCTATTTATAGTGGCCCAAAATTCGCTGACAAAAATGCCCCTCAGGAGGTTTTGCGGCCGCACAATTCCATGTGCGGTCCGCATATTGCTTTATCTTGCATGGACTTGAATTCTGCAGCCGCACAATTTGGTTTGCGATTGCAATGCATCTTCTGCGGCCGTACAATTCATGTGTGGTCCGCACTTCAGGCAAGGCTTTAAGTCTTGGTCATTTGCACACTCTCTGAACGTTGAATTCTTTGTTAGTGCAGACCTTATTCTGCAGCCGCATAATTCATGTGCGGTCTGCATATTAGCTTAAAGTTTGCTGGGTGTCTTTACTTGATATGCGGCTGCAGAGGGAATTATGCGTCCGCACTTTCTTCTGCGGCCGTAGAAATACCTCTGCGGACCGCACTTCTTATGTTTTGCGCCTCTTCTTGCCTTGTGAGTCGAAACACTCCTTTCTGAGTCGGTTTTCTTTATAAGAGCCCAAATTTCCAACATTCCTACAATTTGCACACTTTCATTAGTGTTTAGAACAAAAATCAATACTTTCAGACTAAAACAAAAGTAAAATGGTGCTAATAAGTGATCAAAATCCACACTTATCAATCCACAAGACTCTACTAGACCTACTCATGACTCGTGAGACCTATACGACTTAGAGCTCTGATACCAACTTCTCACGACCCAAAATCCCACCTTAGACCATGATGGCACCTAGCCATACTTGCTAAGCAATCCAACTCACAATCATCGAAAATACTGTCCAAATTCCATTAATTAATAGATTCATATCATAAATAAAGACAGAAATAGTCTAACAATAGTAAAAATATTTGATACAATCATAACATGGCCTAAACACGGCCAAGCCAGTACAACACCCAAGAACTAGATAGCACAAGTACACGAGCAACTACTGAATAAGTACAAGTCTAAATATATGAACAAAGTTGTCTGGAATAACAAAATAGATAGAAAATGGTAAATGAATGGGGACTCGGGCACCGGGAAATGAATCCATGGAGTGTAACTCACCTTAAGTCTCTGTGCTAGTGCCTAGGCTCAATCAAGAGGCTCCGCTAGCACCTACTTGAGGACTTGCACAAAATGATGTGCAGAAGCGTAATATGAGTACAGCATAATCGGTACCTAGTAAGTATTAAGTCTAACCTCGAAGAAGTAGTGGCGAGGCTATAGGCATCAAGATACTTACAACACGAATATAAATAACAGAACTTAGAGCTGAAATAGTAAACAATCTCATGAATAACAAGAGTCAATGATATCAACGGTCAAAAATTATAAGGCATGCTTTTCAGTTCAAGAAATAATTATAACGATGCTTAGATATAGAATTTTATAAAGACATGCTTCAATCAATGGAGTCAAGGCTCCCAACAAGCATATATAAAGGACCTATAACAATTAGCATCTACATGAATGCTCCTTAATGAGTCAAGAATATCTATGCATGCTCAAACTCAATTTTTTACCATAACTGGTACAAGATCCATGTACCACAATACAAAAACCATGTATCACCATGATCCAATACAAAATCCATATATCGACCTGATACACAATCTATGTATTGACCACGCTCACAGGGCCCAAAGTAACATGGGTAATCAGTTGACTCTAGAAGGACGGATCCTTTTGCCCAGTGGAAACAGGAGCTTGATAGCTCATATATAATCAAATATCAGATCATCATGTCATGTATACCATAACTGTATTGCATCCTCATGCCTTACCTTTCATCCCAAAATTCTCAGTCCAAATCAAGTATCTATATAAAAAAATATATGCATATGCTCAAGAATTATAGATAAAATATGCACAAGGACTTAACAAAAATCATGCGGATTTGTGCTCATGAAATTTCTATATGACTACGGATAACTCAAGCAATTAAACATATGAAGAATAAGTTCTCATGTGTTCATAAATAATCATAAACCTAGGTATAATATTTAACATGAATAAAAGAGCGAACGTAGTCATGTAAGCCAAACAAATCATGAATTAAATAAGCACATACTCAAAACAAGGCGTAAAGTATCCGAATTCTACCCCAGGCATGATATAAAATTGGTAAGTGCATATATGCTTGCCACCTTGAATATACATCACCCCCAATACCTTAAGCATATAGAAATCAAGTCAAATCCTAGGGGTTTCCCTCTTAAAAAGGTTATCCAGGAGACTTACCTACACCTGGTAGTATTCAACCTTCCAAAATATCCCTACCTCTCAAATCAACCTTTGAACGAGCCAAATCTAGTCAAATACAACTCAATAACGTCAAACAAAGACATAGGAATCAATTCCAAACAATAAGGTTCGAATCTTTAATCAAATCCCCAAATATCAACAAAAGTCAATCCGGGCTCAAACCCGAGTCAAGGGTTAGATCCCGACTACTCATAACCCCATGAATCCAAATATGTAATTAGATTTCAAAACCGAGTCCAAATCGACTCTCAGATCCCCAATTTAATACTCTCCAAAATTATAGTCAAAACCCTCAGTTTTCTCTTTCAAATATCATAATCTATTTGTAATAATCCATGGAGAAAATAAGATATATTAATAAAATGTAGTAGAAATTACTTACCCTCAAAGTGGTGATAAAAATATCCCAAATATTGCCTCTAACCGAGCTCCAAAACTCAAAATAATGAAAATAGGCCAAACCCTCGAGATATAACATCTGCTTGGTGGTTTGCATTCGTGGACCAAAAGGTCGCTTTTGCAACACCGCTTCTGCGTTCAAACCCTCACATCTGCGAATCTTGCTTAAGCCATGAATCACATCTGTGACTTTGCAGGTACGGCCAACTCTTCCACATGTGCGGACATTCCCCAGGCTTGCTATACACGCTGTCGTGCACCAATACCCCGCAGGTGCTCCATCACACCTACGCCCCTCACCTTCGCAGAAGCGAAACTTCCACAGAACTCCTCAACTCCGCAGATACGACAACCCAGTTGCACCTGCAGCCTCACACCTATGCCGAAACCTCCACAAGTGTGATGCACCAGAAGTAGTATTGCCCCAATCATTCTCAATGGTTCGAAATCAGTCCTAAACACATCTGAGGCCCCCCCACCCCCCCTTCTCGGACCCCATCCATTCATACCAACAATTCAATAAACACTATCGGACCTATCCAAAGCCTCCAAACACATATGATAACATTACATCAATGAATCAAAGATCAAAACACAATTCGAACTTCTCTTAAGTTTAAGAACTTCCATATTCAAACCAAGCATCCGATTCAAGAATAACCAGTCCAGAGTACAAACAAACATTGCACCCAAGTCCCAAATGAAAAAATAAACCTATCCCAACTTCCGTAACAATAATCCGAACTCGATATCATCAAAGTCAACTCTCGGTCAAACTTGTAAACTCTCCAAATCTTCAAATTGCCAACCTTCGGCAAATAGAGCCAAAATATTCTAGGAACCTCCAAATCCAAATCCAAACATACGCATAAGTCCAAAGTAACCAAACGAACCTATTGGAACCATCAAATCAATAATCCAAGGTCATTTATGCAAAAGTCAAACTGTAATGACCCGGCCGGTCGTTTCGAGAGTTATAACCCCGTTTTCCCCATTCCTACTTCTTTTTGTGTTATTCAGCTATATTATGTTATATCGGGTTAGTTGGTTTGAGTCCGGAAGGAACTCGGAGTGAAATGAGACACTTAGTCTCATAATTGAAAAATTGAGTTAGAAAAGTGGACCGGATATGGACATATGTGTAAACGACCTCGAATTTGAATTTTGATGATTTCAATAGCTCCGTATGGTGATTTTGGGCTTAGGAGCATGTCCGAAATATTATTTGGAAGTCCGTAGAGGAATTAGGCTTGAAATGCCGAAAGTTTTATTTTTGAGAAGTTTGACCGGGGGGTTGACTTTTTGTTATTGGGTCGGAATCCAATTCTGAAAATTGGAATACCTCCGTTATGTCATTTAGGACTTGTGTACAAAATTTGAGGTCAATCGGACATGATTTTATAGGTTCCGGAGTTGTTTGTAGAAATTAGAAATTTTAAAGTTCATTAGGCTTGAATTGGGGTGTAATTCATGATTTTAGCGATGTTAGAGGTGATTTGAGGATTCGACTAAGTTCGTATGATGTTTTAGGACTTGTTGGTATATTTGGTTGAGGTCCCGAGGGCCTCGGGTGAGTTTCGGATGGTTAACGGATCAAAAAGTTGAACTAGAACAGCTGTTGCAATTTCCTTCTGTTGGAAATTTTCTCTGCCAGAAATCGAACCTAGAAATCGAGCCCAGAGTCGAGGGCCACGATCGAAGCCTTGATAGATCCTAGGGTCGAGGGTCACGGTCGAAGGCCGGGTCGAATACATGATCGAAGGCCTAGGATCGAGAACCATGATCGAAGGCCTAGGATCGAGAACCAGGATCGAAGACCTAGGATCGAGAACCATGATCGAAGGCCTAGGATCAAGGACCAGGATCGAGGACCTCGATCGAAGGCCAAGATCGAGGCAGAACCGAGGTTGTCTGGGCAGAATTATAAAAATAGAGACTTGTCCCATTTGCCATTTTTGACAAATTGGAGCTTGAGGAGAGGCGATTTTTGATATATTTTCAAGGAAAACTTGAGGTAAGTCCCTTGTGATCATTTCTACTCCATAATATTGAATTATTATCGAATAATCCGATTAGATTACATGATTTTGAGGTGTAAATCGGAGATTGAAACTTAGAAATTTGGAAATAAGATTTGTAGATTTGAGGGTCGAGTTGAGGTCGGATTTTGGTAAAATTGGTATGGGTAGACTCGTGGTTGAATGGGCTTTCAGATTTTGTAACTTTCGTCGGATTTCGAGACGTGGGCCCCACAAGCGATGTTTGAGCCAATTTCGGGTTTTGGTCTAATTTTGTAGTTTTTCTTATGGAATTCATTCCATTAGCACGTATTGATGGTATTGTACTGATTGTGAATAGATTTTGAGCATTTGGAGGCCAAGTCCAGAGGCAAGATCATTGAAGGATAGAGATTTGACCGGTTTGAGGTAAGTAACGATTATAAATCTAGTCCTGAGGGTATGAAACCACGGATTTCGTATCATTCTACTATTTTGAAGTGACGCACATGCTAGGTGACGGGCGTGTGGGCGTGCACTGTTGGGGATTTTTGACTTGGTTCATCCCGTAGCAACTGTAAAGTTGCATACTTTGTTGAAACCATTTGATACTTATATGTTTTAGAAAGAATTTCTATAAATTGGGTTGAATGCCATGTTTGGGCCTTGCGCCAATGCTGTTTGGACCCTTAGGGGTTATTTCTTACCGTCCTCTCACTGTTTTCGATTGAAAATCTATATTCAGTCATGTTTATACTTGTTTACCGCATAACTCAGTTTTATGACTCTATTTTAATGCATATAAATGCTTTAGGCCGAATGCCCTGTTTTACTGAAATGCCCGAGTGGCTTGATTTGTGAGGATGAGTGTGGATCGGGGCTGCCCGCCTGCAGCATACTTTATTATTATCGCATGTGCGTTGTCCGTGCAGATTATAGCGCTTGGGCTAAAGTAGCCCCTCCGGAGTCTGTACACACCCCCAGTGAGCGCAGGTACCTACTGAGTGCGAGTGCCGAGTGACTGGGAGGCAAGAGTGATTGTGAGGTATGCCTGAGTGGCAAAAGTGATTGTGAGGTATGCCCGAGTGGCAAGAGTGATTGTAAGGTATGCCCGAGTGGTACGAGTGACTGTGAGGTTTGCCCGAGGGGCTGTTTATGATTTCATCATTTTTGCTCACCTTTGCATTGAGCCTTTGTTTGAAAAACTGTTGGAAAAATGTCTTTAAATGATTTTTACTGGAACTAGGTTTAAACTAGATAATTTGATTCAAATCCTGATTTTTAAAAAGCATGTGGTATTTTACTGAGATTTCCTGATATGAACGTTATATGCTTTATTGTTCGTCACTACTACTCAGTCTTTATTTATTGTTGTTACTTACTGAGTTGGTATACTCACGTTACTTCCTGCACCTTGTGTGCAGATTCAGGTGTAGCTGGACACGGTAGCGGTTATTGAGTGTTCTGGTTGCAGATTTTCTTGGAGATAGCAAGGTAGATGTTTGGCGATCGCAGCCCTGCTCTTCTCCCTCCTATCTTCCTCTAGTTGTATTTAGCTATTTTTCGGACTGAGTTAGCCTTGATATTGTTAGACAGATTATAGTATATGCTCATGACTAGTGACATCCCGATGTCGGGCTTTTCTTTTCCGCACTTCTGTGTTTCTTTGATTTGAACTCTTTAAATGGAGGTTTTATGTTAAATAACCTTGAAATTATATTTGAAATGAAAATATCGGTTTGTTTTGGAAATGAGTCTGCTTGCCTAGTTCCATGATAGGCGCCATCACGACAGGGGTTAGTTTTGGGTCGTGACAGATTGGTATCAGAGCCTAAGTTACATAGGTCTCACGAGTCATGAGCGGGTTTAGTAGAGTCTTGCGGATCGGTAAGGATACATCTGTACTTATCTTCGAGAGGCTGCAGAACCTTTAGGAAACTTCACATTCTTGTATTCTATCATGCGAAAATGATTCAGCTTGAGACATAACTCTTTGAATTCCTTCCACGCATCTCGTATGCGCACATGAGCGCTCGGTATTAGTTGTGCATCGCCGGCTTGTGATTCTATGAACAAGGTTGAGATGTGTATTCTGTGTTATGGTGGTGGGCCAGTCTGGAGGACTCGAGGCCATGGTTAGACCACAGCTTAGGCTCGGTAGCTTCAGTTGTAACCTATACATTTGGACTCATTTTGTCCGATAATGTCCCTACAAGTTGAATTGTGGCTCGATGAGCAGTGGAATGGCTTTGTGGTGAGTATGACGTAACTGCTGGAAGTGTTAAGACTATGTGAATGTGACGAGAAGTGTTTTCTTTGAATGTAAAGAAAGGCCATTGGGTGCTTGGATTTTTGTTTTGATGCGACGTACCGTCTCGAGTGTGAATGTTTTGAAGGATCTTTCACGTTGTTAAATTTTGGGGCAAATTAAATCCTCATGTCTGTCAATGAGTTTGAACTCAAGAAGAGTAAGTGGTTGTGTACTAATGGTGGTTGCGAATGGGTATTTTGATGTTGATGGACCGGGAAAGATAATCTTTGAATAGGCTTAGAGTCGGTAACATTTTGTTGGTTCAAGTGCGACATAAATACATTTTGATTTGATGCAGCAGTTGGGTAGCAAAGTATGAGGGAAGACATGGCGGGAAGTGTTCGCGGTGGTTGAAGAACTAGCAGGTCAAGTAGGATAAGTAGAGGTTGAGAAGTTTCTTAAAGAAGATGGTTTAACTGAAGTAAGAGTGGCAGATTAGCATATGAATTCACTAGTAGGGTAGTTGTGCGCCTTGAGAAAGTGTAGAATGGTTTGGAATCATTTTAATATGTGAATCAGCCTGCATACTCTGCATACTCTAAATTGAATCTGGCAGAAAGGAGAGTGTTTGAAATGAATAGAGGCGTGAAGATCTGATTATTGTGTCAGGCGCAATATGACTTGAGTTCGGAAGGTATTGTTGACGTACAGTTGATGTCAATAGGGAAAGTGCAGACTTATATAAATGGTAGGCGAGCATGAACTCAGGGGAATTTACAAATTTCGTGGTTGTTGCACTCAGTGCAGTGTCATTGGGAGATGTCGGTAAGGAATTCCACATGTGGGGTTATCTCCTGTGTGCAGCTAGCGGTGGCGTGATGTTGATGAAGCTTTTGCGAGGAATATTACTAGCTACCCGGTAGGAGGTCGCGTGTGTAATTTTGGCTGGAGATTCAGAATGTTCATGAAAGGCTTAATAAAAGACTTTGAGAAGTCTGGCAGGTTAACGGTGTGAGACCTTGGTAATTGAGAAGGAGAAATCCTTACGGGTTCTAATTTTATATAATTGCAGCTTAAGGCTAAGTGGAGGAGTCTGCTATCGACGAGTTGATTGCACGGTTATGGGTCGTGTTAGTTTCAGTTCGGGGTATACCGGTGAATCAGTTATGACTTGCAGAGGTCGAGATCGAGGATAACTCGGGTAAAGGAATTTCTAGACACAAGTTGTATTACACTCTATGGTTATAGGAGGACCATAAATATAATTGGGTGTCTATTCACAGAGAATGTAGTGTACATGGAGCGGGAATTTGCTCAGTTACGTAGGAGTGAGGGTTACTCTTTATTCCCTTGGGTGTTGATGTGCTAATGGGGCACATGTCATTTCGGTCTGTTTGGTCGGTTAATTAGAGAATGGTTACAATGGATTCAAGATTTATAAATATGGCTAGAAAACTAGGAGTTGCATTGAATGGTGTTGAGACTCGTTGCATCTTATATCATTGTGAATTATGTATTTCAGTATCAAGAAGGTGAAGGAAACGGTTTTAGGTTCCTATAAAGTCTCTTCG
The DNA here is from genome assembly GCF_000715075.1 of Nicotiana tabacum. NCBI lineage: Eukaryota > Viridiplantae > Streptophyta > Magnoliopsida > Solanales > Solanaceae > Nicotiana > Nicotiana tabacum. The sequence goes on from NC_134098.1 coordinate 36,179,430, forward strand.
GAGTAAGCATGTTTGGTTGTGGAACCTTTGGAATACATAAAAAAAAAGGGTATTCGGTGGCTTATAAGCCTTAGGGCGGTGTGATTCTATGCTAGAGTTTGTGGGGCAAGTTTTAGTTAAGGATAGTAGTGTTCTAATAAGGAAATAAAATAGCAATTTGAAGGCAATTTGGAAAGGACTTTGGGAAATAGGACAGTTTGAAAGTAGGTTGGGGTAGCACAATAATAGGTATGATCGGTTATTTGTGTACTTATGACGTGGCTAGTATCTACAGGTGCTTCGTGGCAATGCTCCCGGATTTGGCAACCTGTGTGGCTTGGTGAAGTTAGAGGAATTCGGTTCAGATAGCTTGATTATGTGCAAATGGATTTTAAGGTGTTCATGATAGGTTCTACCATGGTTTAAACCGGATAATTTCTGCCGATGTAAGGAGCGTGTTGTGTGTTATGATTTTCTCCTAGAAAGAAGCAAGAAAGAGGTTTCTGACTAATAAGGTATGTAATTGCTAGTGACTCAGAGTTGATAATGGAATTTTATGCTTGTCACATGATGGCATAATAGATGTGGTGTGTTGTGCCGGAATAGGATTTACATATACCAGGTCACAGTTCAGTATTGAAGGGAAGGACATAAATTCTTAGGCAGCATGAACGGTTTCCGATGACTAGGTAAATGATATTACTATCTGGTATAGCTTGATGAGAGTGTACATTTTAGAAGGGGCAGTGTGTTTTGATTTATGGGTACTTCGCTGGTATTGCGGCACTCTCCTGGTTGATCGATTGTTGATATTCAAATTTTTGCCAGGAGGCACGTAAGAAGTTTCAAAGTATTTCTCCTGGGAGGATTGTGTATGAGAGAGGTGTTAGGCATTCGGGTGGTGGAGGTGGAATCAAATAGAGTGATTCATGTGTTCTATGGAATTGAAGATTGGGAGTTCTCATGAGCAGATTGTTTCATGGTAGTGGACTGTGAAGTTGTGGCCGGAGCTAGCCAGATGATAGAAGGTGTTATGATTTCGTCATTGTGGACTTTCGGAGGTTGTTGATCTATTGGTGGCTGACCATAGTTGATTCGGGGCCCATTGGTAGGCCCAATTAGGATGTGTATTCTACACCGAGCTGGATTGATTGGCTCCATACTGCTATTGTTGAAGGATGTGCCATTCGGTTGATGTGAAGCTTATTCGTGCTCTGAAATAATTGGTGAGTTACTCTTCTATGCTACGAGGAGTTGGGATTCGTGGTTATATGCACATATGGTGCGGTTCTATTATGGCCTTATAGCAGAATTTGAGCGGGAATAGTATTGGATATTGCTTAGTTGATGATGTATTGGTCGTGTTCTTCCGGGTTTTATATGGCATGGTGTCGTTTGCTTCTCTGTGGTTATGGTAATACACTTTGGGTACTTGATGTCGAATTGCGCATGGTTATTGATTTTTAGCAGGGTGACTTGAGGTGTTTCATATGGACCAGTATTTGGATAGGATCGCGTATTGCAGCAGAGTTATGTGGAAATATGATCCCTTATGTAAGATTCGTATGTTATGGTTCTGCGGTGTGTGATGGGTTCTTAACATTGCGTCGGGGTGGTACTCATTGAGCTTGCGGAACGGTTCTCCTGTTTGGGTCATTATTACGATTGGGTACATTTGGAATGTTGCTATCTGGTGCATGGATTGCACGGGTTGTGGCTTTAAATTGTATTGATGTGTTATGTCATTAGAGTGGTCGTGTTGGAGGAGACGAGGTCATTGGGCCTAGAATGGATGCTATCAGATTTGATTTTGGTATAATTAGGAGGATAATATCGGAAGTCGACTTTGAAATTGGCTATAGTTCTTGTAGAAGGAACGAGAGCTCCATGGCCTGATGGTCGAATGAATGGTTATGAATTCGGTATGTTTCTTTCATCATCGGCATTGTACGAAGGTTTTAGAACGAGGGTTTGTTTGATATGAGGTTTATTACTGGCACTAGATTGATTTGAGTCGATACTGTGATTTGAAATCATTGCTTCGAGCATTCGAGCTGTGCGGTATTTGAATTTGAGTATTTGAGTTATGGTTACAGCTTTTGGTACAGATTGTTCAGACTTATATGGTATGTAGATGCAAACTTCTCATCTTATAGGAAATTTTGGATATTGGAAATTTGAGTCAAAGGCTTGTGGGCTAGGTTGAATTGAGAAATTTCAGTTATGCTGTGCTATCGGACCTGTATGGGATAGGGTGACATGGGATCACCTCCGGGTATGTGCATGTGAACGCTACACAGTGATTTGATGGCTTTTGGAACAACTATGGGCACGTTCGAGGACGAACGTATGTTTAAGAAGGGGAGGATGTAATGACCCGGCCGGTCGTTTCGAGAGTTATAACCCCGTTTTCCCCATTCCTACTTCTTTTTGTGTTATTCAGCTATATTATGTTATATCAGGTTAGTTGGTTCAAGTACGGAAGGAACTCGGAGTGAAATGAGACACTTAGTCTCATAATTGAAAAATTGAGCTAGAAAAGTGGACCGGATATGGACCTATGGGTAAACGACCTCGGATTTGAATTTTGATGATTCTAATAGCTCCGTATGGTGATTTTGGGCTTAGGAGCGTGTCCGGAATATTATTTGGAAGTCCGTAGAGGAATTAGGCTTGAAATGCTAAAGTTTTATTTTTGAGAAGTTTGACCGGGGGTTGACTTTTTGATATCTAGGTCAGAATCCGATTCTGAAAATTGGAATACCTCTGTTATGTCATTTAGGACTTGTGTGCAAAATTTGAGGTCAATCGGACGTGATTTGATAGGTTCCAGAGTTGTTTGTAGAAATTAGAAATTTCAAAGTTCATTAGGCTTGAATTGGGGTGTAATTCATGGTTTTAGCGTTGTTTGAGGTGATTTGAGGATTCGACTAAGTTCGTATGATGTTTTAGGACTTGTTGGTATATTTGGTTGAGGTCCTAAGGGCCTCGGGTGAGTTTCGGATGGTTAACGGATCAAAAATTTGAACTAGAACAGCTGCTGCAATTTCCTTCTGTTGGAAATTTCTTCTGCTAGAAATCGAGCCCAGATCGAGCCCATAGTCGAGGGCCACGATCGAAGCCATGATCGAGCCCAGGGTCGAGGGTCACGGTCGAAGGCCGGGTCGAAGACATGATCGAAGGCCTAGGATCGAGAACCATGATCGAAGGCCTAGGATCGAGAACCAGTATCGAAGACCTAGGATCGAGGACCAGGATCGAGGGCCAGGATCGAGGACCTTGATCGAAGGCCAAGATCGAGGCAAAACCGAGGTTGTCTGGGCAGAATTATAAAAACAGGGACTTCGTCCCATTTTCCATTTTTGAAAAATTAGAGCTTGAGGAGAGGCGATTTTAGATATATTTTTAAGGAAAACTTGAGGTAAGTCCCTTGTGATCATTTCTACTCCATAATATTGAATTATCATCGAATAATCCGACTAGATTACATGATTTTGAAGTGTAAATCGGAGATTGGAACTTAAAAATTTGGAAATAAGATTTGTAGATTTGAGGGTCGAATTGAGGTCGGATTTTGGTAAAATTGGTATGGGTAGACTCGTGGTTGAATGGGCTTTCGGATTTTGTAACTTTTGTTAGGTTCCGAGACGTGGTCCCTTTAGGCGATTTTTGAGCCAATTTCGGATTTTGGTCTAATTTTGTAGTTTTTCTTGTGGAATTCATTCCATTAGCACGTATTGATGGTATTGTACTGATTGTGAATAGATTTTGAGAATTTGGAGGCCGAGTTCAGAGGCAAGATCATTGAAGGATAGAGATTTGACCGGTTTGAGGTAACCAACGATTGTAAATCTAGTCCTGAGGGTATGAAACCCCGGATTTCGTATCATTCTACTATTTTGAAGTGACGCACATACTAGGTGACGGGCATGTGGGCGTGCACTGTTGGGGATTTGTGACTTGGTCCGTCCCGTAGCAACTGTAAAGTTGCATACTTTGTTGAAACCATTTGATACTTATATGTTTTAGAAAGAATTTCTATAAATTGGGTTGAATGCCATGTTTGGGCCTTGCGCCAATGCTGTTTGGACCCTTAGGGGTTATTTCTTACCGTCCTCTCACTGTTTTCGATTGAAAATCTATATTCAGTCATGTTTATACTTGTTTACCGCATAACTCAGTTTTATGACTCTATTTTAATGCATATAAATGTTTTGGGCCGAATGCCCTGTTTTACTGAAATGCCCGAGTGGCTTGATTTGTGAGAATGAGTGTGGATCGGGGCTGCCCGCCTGCATCATACTTTATTATTATCGCACGTGAGTTGTCCGTGCAGATTATAGCGCTTGGGCTGAAGGAGCCCCTCTGGAGTCTGTACACACCCCTAGTGAGCGCAGGTACCTACTGAGTGCGAGTGCCGAGTGCCGAGTGACTGGGAGGCAAGAGTGATTGTGAGGTATGCCCGAGTGGCAAGAGTGATTATGAGGTATGCCCGAGTGGCAAGAGTGATTGTAAGGTATGCCCAAGTGACACGAGTGACTGTGAGGTTTGCCCGAGGGGCTGTTTATGATTTCATCATTTTTGCTCACCTTTGCATTGAGCCTTTGTTTGAAAAACTGTTGGAAAAATATCTTTAAATGATTTTTACTGGAACTGGTTTAAACTAGATAATTTGATTCAAATCCTGATTTTTAAAAAGCATGTGGTATTTTACTGAGATTTCCTGATATGAACGTTATATGCTTTATTGCTCGTCACTACTGCTCAGTCTTTATTTATTGTTATTACTTACTGAGTTGGCGTACTCACATTACTCCCTACACCTTGTGTGCAGATTCAGGTGTAGCTGGACACGGTAGCGGTTATTGAGTGTTCTGGTTGCAGATTTTCTTGGAGATAGCAAGGTAGATGTTTGGCGATCGCAGCCCCTACTCTTCTCCCTCCTATCTTCCTCTAGTTGTATTTAGCTATTTTTCGGACTGAGTTAGCCTTGATATTGTTAGACAGATTGTAGTATATGCTCATGACTAGTGACACCCCGATGTCGGGCTTTTCTTTTCCGCACTTCTGTTTTTCTTTGATTTGAACTCTTTAAATGGAGGTTTTATGTTAAATAACCTTGAAATTAACTTTGAAATGAAAATATCGGTTTGTTTTGGAAATAAGTCGGCTTGCCTAGTTCCACGATAGGCGCCATCACGACAGGGGTTAGTTTTGAGTCGTGACACAAACCTTAGTCAACCTTACAACTTAAGCTTCCAACAAATGAATTAAGTATTCCAATTCACTCCAAAACCTCCTCGGAACCAAACCAATCATTCCTAAAAGTCCCAAAATAATAAACAAGCATACGGGAAACATCAAATGGGAAACAATGCTCAAATACACAAAACGACCGGTCGAATCATTATACTCGAGAAATAACAAAGAATATGCATAAGAACGTAATAAATAGAGGTGTGGATGTGTGTTCTTGATATAAAGTATGAGTACGACTAAATCAAGTATATCAACATCTCAATAATAGGCCACCATGCCAAATAAAGATATCATATGCCTAAACATGACCTCCAGCATGAACAAATAGGTTTACCTAGTCAAAAAATCAAATAAGGCATAAGATAAGAAGAACACACAACCAAATAAGGCACAAAGAAACTTCAAATCTACTTCGAACATGAATGAACCATGACACCAACATATACACTCGTTACCTCGCATAAACGTTGCCCCCAAACATGTTACAATTAGCAAAAAAGGTCACATCTTAAGGTAATTTCCCTCAAACCAATATTAGGAAAGATACTTACCTCTTCCAGAACAAGAAACAACCGTCCAATAAGACCCTTCCCTTTATCCATGACCTCCAAATACTCCGAATCTAGCCAAAAAATACTTAACAAGGTCAAATAAAGTCATAGAAATCAATTCCAAAATAATAAAGCTTCAATCTTTAATCAATTTTCAAAAAGTCAACAAAAGTCAACCCAAGCCCACATGGTCGAAACTTGAGTGTAGGACTAGATCTCATTGACCCATAACTTCACGAGTCCAAATATGTGATTAGTCTTAAAATTCAAGTCCAAATCGGTGTTCAAAATCTCAAAATACACTTTCTTAAGTTGTAGAAAAAAACCTCAATTTCACTCTTAAAATTCCACGTTAAATTCCAGTTTGGGAGTTATTATATATATCAGCTACTAGGTCAACAACCTGGTAGTATATTTGCAAAAAACAAAATCCGCGTTTTAGGTTTAAAAATTTATGGAAAATCAAGATATAAGATCAAATCCAAGTAAAATTACTTGAACTCAAGAGTGTAGTGAAATCCTTCTTCAAAATCTCCTCCTTTCGTTCTTCAAAACTCAAAAATGGTGAAAATAACCGAAACTTGAAGAAAATACCCCTGGAGAAAAAATGTGAATCGCGTTCGCAACCAGTACCTATGCGATTGCTAAGAGCCACCAGAAGACACCTATGCGATCGTGACCATATGCATGTGATCTCGAGAAACGCCCCCGCCCCAGAATCCTCCTTACACGATTGTGAATGTCCTTACATGATTGTGATGCTTCTCCAGCCTACATTATGCGCTCATGAGCCTAGAAACATGATCACGAAGAACAAGACCACCATTGCCACTAACCTTTTATGCAATCGCAGCACAAGCCATGCGATTATGAAGAGCACCACTGACAGTAGAAAACTTGTCACGCCCCGACCTCGGGGAGCGCTCAACCAAGATAACCCGGTCAAGCAAGCCTGCTAGATACTTTTTACCCGACCTTGCCCATGAATAGAGTGGAGATGTACTACATTAATTAAACATTGAAAGGATTTCATAAACAACACCCATTTCATTACCATTAGCAGCTTCATTTAAAATTTCCAAAATATTACAAGTTTATAAATATAATGAAAAATATATTTGCCAAATACCAGCACTTCTAGTTCAATTCCCAACATCAAACACCACCCATAACCTGTCTACGGAGCCTCTAAGTACAACAGAAGAGTAGTATGGAAGTGCCGGCAATAAGGCCCCGGCTATACCTCATAACACAACGTATAACATCAAATGACATCAGGCCCGGAATAGAGTAGGGCTCACCAAAACCTGCTGAATAGGGAGTAACTGCTAACGGGATCCAAAGATGCCCTCTAATGAACCACCTGCATCCATTGAATATGTAGCGCCCCTGGCAAAAGGGACATTAGTACATATGGAATAGTACTCGTATGTAAAATTAAATATCCTCTTTCAAAATAGAATACCAATATAAGAAAGGAAAACTATGGAAACAGCAAGCAATGATCAATGATATCCAAATGCCAAGTTAAAACATAACAGTTTTCAAAATACGAAGATAATACTGTGAAGATGATAATCAAAACACGAAGATAATGTTATTTTTGGTTGGGAGATCTTTAGTACCGATATACCACCGTGAATTTAGCACTGAGTCCGATCACAGCCCGATCGGCTAAGCCATCTCACAAGAGACATCCAATCACAATACCACCGTACCTTTAGCATGGAGTCCGATCTCAGCCCGATCGGCTAAGCCGTCTCATCAGAGACATCCAATCATAACAACTTCTACACAAAGAGGCCCTGCCGCCTCACCCAATATGTGCGGATGGAGGTATAATCATAATCACAATCACCACCATGTATGCGGCATGGCGTCCAATCTCGACCCGATCGGTTAGGTCATCTCACTACAATGCTGTGTGGATTGACAACACCCTTTTGCTAGCAATCATCTCATCCCAATTAAGGGGAATATTCTTATCATATCAATCTCATCCCAAATAAGTGGAATAATCACAATGCACTCCTACACCGGCACGTGTAGTTTCGGGGTTAGGTTATTCCTACCTACTCTTTCTCGGTGACTAACGATACTCCCAAAAATATTTTTGATTTTCATACAAGGGAAACATAAATACAATTGCATTTACCTCATAACCTTTCACACCATATATAGATTCATTAGTACTTTCAACCACTTACAACATCATCATTTCATTGGCTCTATTGGCCATACATATGATTCTTCTTTCATGGCACAATGGTCGTATTTCATATTCCACACTTCCATTTCTTTACTTTCAAGGATCATCATCATAAACATCAACATGTAGAATATTGCGGAAATTACAACTTTAAGTTCATTTGTAATGAAGACTTTAAACACAGTGGATCTTTGTCCAGAAAATTGAGTAAAATGATTGGCAATCAAAGTGCAAGTTAAAATCATAAACAAGTAACACACCATTTATTCTTGAAATACTTTTTCCCCCAAAAGGGCAAATGCACAATTTCAACTCATGAATATGTAAGAGCTTAAAACACATTGGAAATACTTACAAAGCATATCATTAGTTAAAACAACCACATTTGGGCATGACTCGAATATATAAGCTTTTAGAAAAATCTATTTTTGAAGTCATTTTGAAACAGTTGAATCAAGGCTCATTCCATAACGTCTGTCACATCATTTTATTTTATTGGCACCATTGGCCATAAGTATAACTTTCATTATTGGCACAGTGTCCACACTTTATATCTTCAACCCACTTCTTTCACTTTTAAGCATCTTTAAAGATTATCAACAATAATGCATTTCAAATCAAGACTTTAGGTACACATATGAGCAATTAAGAGTCTTAAGCACATCGAATTTTTCTCACACAATTTGGAATCATAACTTTCATTTGAAACACTTCTCAAAGCCATAACATTTTAATACACATATCATTCATGAACACATTCCCGAAGGATAACATAATGTGATAGAAATATTTGGAACACGTTGTGAACACATAAATTTCAACACTTTGTTTACTCGGGATAATCGAATTTATTAGGAACAACTCGGAACATGGGAATTAGATGAAGATCTTATGGATTTTTCCCATGAATCTCAAAAGCTTGAGCAAGAATTTGAAGCGTGAAGATGTTGGTGCCCTCTCTTCTCCCTATATAATAGCTCTCTGCTCTCTCTAAAATATCAGATCTTTCCTTCTAAAATGACACCCTAAGGCCTTATATCAAAATAGGGTCGGATAAGAAAATTTCCAAAAATAACCCTCAAAGTCAATTATGTGGTGCAATTATGTGGTAGCAGAAGCGTTATGTGGGCAGCAGAATCATTATGTGGGCAGCATAATCGATTATGTGGCCAGCAGAATCATTATGTGGGCAGCAAAATTTTTATGTGTCCAGCAGAATGATTATGCGACCCGCAAAATCATTTTGCGGCCAGCAGAATTGTTTTTCAAAATTTGCCAATTTTCTGTTCCACTCTGCGATGATTATGCAGTCCGCGGAACAGTTGTAAGGCCCTGTTAAAAATTTCCTAATGATTTAAGAATTTTTAGTGCGCCAGCGATATTTGGGAATAACGTATTTGAGTATTAAAGGAGACCTATGGGATAGAGTCACATCATTTTGAAATGATAATGTATGTCTGATGTATGTTGGAACATACTAAGGAGTTTTGTGAATGGCAAGAACTTGTGTGGAATAAGTTGGATACATTAAGTGGAAAGGATGTTTCAATTGGCACAAGACTCAACTTCAAATGCATAGAACTCCCTCAGTATAAAGACTTAGGAGGTGATATACCTATCCAAATAAATCCCTTTGAGTCTAGTTTTCAACGCATCAAACCGTTTGTCATTTGGATATTTCTACAGAAAGTTATGGCCATTTTACTGGACCTATGCCATATGCGCGACCAGATGCGCGACCGCGCATATTAGAGGGTATTCTGCCTCAGGTGCACGACTAGGTGCGTGACCGCGCACGTAGGAGCCCATTTAATACCCCCAAGGCCGAGTAGAGAGAGGGGTTAAGTCATTTTTGAGCTAAAACCTGATATTTTTAGAGAGAAGTGAGAGTGTTCTAGAGAGAGGAAGAAGCTCAAGTGTTTTGTTCATCAAGATCTTGTTCAAGCCTTGAAATCTAACAAGGAAATCTCACAAGATCTTCACTCAAGAGGTAAGATATAAACCCCTAGTCTTCAATTTCGAGTTTGGGGTAAAAGATGGATGATTGGGAGTACGATTCTTGGGTGTAAAGAGTATTATTTATATATGCTTGTACCAATAAGGTTTGTGGGAAGATTGTTGAGCTCAAATAAGTAAATAATGGGTTGTGGAATGAAGGAAATCTTGTAGAAGAACCTTGTAGCCAAATTTACATATCTAGTGTTTGATAAAATACTCAAATGAGCTGAAACCACGAATATCTTCCTAATTTGTGTTCAATTTTGTTATGTCTCAAAATAGATTGGGATTGCTAGGATTTTCGAAATGTCGTAGTAATTTAAGGAAATCTCAAAGCGAGGTATGTTGGCTAAACTACTCTTTTAGAAATGAATTCCATGATCTTCCCGTAAGTTTCAAGTATTGTTGGCTCAAGTTCCCAATTCCCATATTCCGAGTTGTTCCTAATAAATTTGATTATCCCGATTAAGCAAAGTGTCGAAAGATGTATGTATTCAAAATGTGTTCCAAATGTTCCTATCACATTATGTTATCCTTCGGGAATGTGTTCAAGAATGATATGTGTATTATAATGTTATGGCTTTGAGTCGTGTTTCAAATGAAAGCTAGTATGCCAACTTGCGTGAGAAAAACTCGATGTGCTTAAGAATCTTAATTGCTCATATGTGTACCTAAAGTCTTGATTCGAAATGTCTTGTTGTTGATAATCTATAAAGATGCTTGAAAGTGAAAGAAGTGAGTTGAAGATATAAAGTGTGTCCACTGTGCCAAGAATGAAATCTATACTTGTGGCTAGAGATGCCAATGAAATGAGATGATGAGAGAAAGATTATGAAATGAGTCTTGATTCAAATATTCCAAAATTACTTCAGAAGCAGATTTTCCTAAAAGCTTATGTCCTCAAGTCATGCCCCAATGTGGCTGTTTTAACTAATGTTGTGCTTTATGAGTATTTTCAATGTGTTTTGCATTCTTACATATTCGTGAGTGAAAATTGTGTATTGCCCTTTTTGGGGAAAAGTATTTCAAGAATAAATGGTGTGTTACTTGTTTATGATTTTAACTTGTGCTTCGATTGCCAATCATTTTACTCCATTTATTGGAAAGAAATCTATTATGTTTGAAGTCTACATTACTAATGAACCTAAAGTTGTGATTTTTGGAATATTATATATGTTGATATTTATAATGATGATCCATGAAAGGAAAGAAATGAAAGTGTGGAATATGAAATATGGTCATTGTGCCATGAAAGAAGAATCATATGTATGACCAAGAGAGCCAATGAAATAATGATGTTGTAAGAGGATGAAAATGCCAATTAGTCTATAAATGGTGTGAAAGGTTATGAGGTAAATGCATTTGTATTGTTGTTTCCTTTGTATGCAAATCAAAAATGTTTATGGGAGTATCGATAGTCATCGAGGAAGGGTAGGTTGAAATAACCTAACCCCGAAACTACACGTGCCGGTGTAGGAGTGGATTGTGATCATTCCCCTTATTTGGGATGAGATTGATGTGATAATATTATTCCCCTTAATTTGTATGAGATGATTGATAGAAAAGGATGATGTTGATCAACACGGCATTGTGGTGAGATGGCCTAGCCGATCGGGTCATGATCGGATACCATGTCGCACACATGGTGGTGATTGTGATGGAAATTGTAATTGAAATTGTGATTGTGGTTGATGTCTCGGATGAGATGGCCTAGCCGATCGGGTCGTGATCGGACTTTGTGCTAAAAGTACGTTGGTATTGGTATTGTGAACGGCGATATTGTGAATAGTGGTATATCGGTGCTAAAGATCTCCCAATCAAAAAAATAATATTATCTTCATATTTTGGAAATTAATAGGTTTTAACTTGGAAATTGGATATCATTGATTGTTGATTGTTGTTTCCATGGTTTTCCCTTTTATGTTGGCATTCTATTTTGAAAGAGGATAGTTAGACTAGTACTATTCCATATGTACTAATGTCCCTTTTGCCGGGAGAGCTGCATCTTCAATGGATGCAGGTGGTTCATCAGCGGGCAGCTTTGGTCCTCGTTAGCAGTCACTCTCTATTCAGCAGGTTTTGGTGAGCCCTACTCTATTCTGGGCCTGATATCATTTGAGTTGTACATTATGTTTTAAGGTATAGCCGGGACCTTGTTGTCGGCACTTCCATACTATTCTTCTGTTGTACTTAGAGGCTCCGTAGACAGGTTGTGGGTGGTGTTTGATGTGGGGAACTGAACTAGAAATGTTGGTATTTGGCAAACATATTTTTTATTATATCTATAAACTTGTAATATTTTGAAAATTATGAGTGAAGCTGCTAATGGAAATGAAATGAGAGTTGTTAATGAAATCTTTTCAGTGTTTGATTAATGGAGTACATCTCCTCTTTATTCATGGATGAGTTTGGATAGAAGAAAATCTAACACGCTTGCTCGACCAGGTTCACTCGGTTGAGCGTCGGTCGGGCTCCCCGAGTTTGGGGCACGACAATAGTTCTGCGGCCGCGAAATTGACCGCAGAATAGCCTTCTTCTGCCAAATAATTCCATTAACACTTCAGTGCATTCTTCAACCCAAAAATTCCATACCATGGATCATTTTCTACAATCCTCAAACCCATTAGCCTACCTCGGCACCACGAAACCTTAAATTCCTTGGGGAAATTTTATGAGGTCTTACAAAACTAGTAATCCACTTAGCTCAAAATAATTTAAAACCAACCCGAAATTAACCCGAGCACACCGAGACCCCGTCCTATGCAAACTTGTTCAAAGGCTCAAAACACCAATAACATCAAAACCAAGAATCACTCATCAAACAAAGAATCTCAAGTTCTCTTAATTCAAAATTTCAACTATCGAGTAGAAGCATTGAATCAACCTCGGGCCACGTGAGACCTGAACCAAACATACGTACAAGTCCAAAATTATCATACGAACCTATAGAAACTCTAAAATCATCAATCTGGGGTTGTTTGCTCAAAATTTTGACTTTAGTCAACTGTTCTAACCTTATGCCTCAACTTAGGAATTCAGTGTTTTAAAACACTCCTAAAGCCTCTCTGAACTCAAACCAGCCATTCCCATAAGTCATAGATCCTCAAACCAACATATGAGAAGCATCAAATATGGGAATGGGGTTCTAGAACTCAAAACAACCGGTTGCGTCGTTACATTCTCCCCATCTTAAACAAACATTCATCGTCAAACACTTTTAGAAATGTATCTGAACTACTGAAAAGATGCGATATCTACTCTGCATAGCTGACTCGGTCTCCCAAGTAGCCTCCTCACTTGGTTGTCCTTTCCAAAGCACCTTCACCACAGCGATCTTCTTTGACCTTAACTTATGAACTTGTCTGTCCAAAATAGCAACTGACTCTTCTTCATAAGCCAAACTCTCATCTAGATGTACTATGCTAAAGTCCAAGACATACAACTTGTCTTTATTATACCTCATACATGAAATATCATATGTACCCCCGATAGGCTAGGAGACAAAGCAAGCATATAAGCAACCTCTCCGACACCTCAAATGGACCAATAAACCTTGGACTCAACTTGACCTTCTTTTCAAATCTCATCACACCTTTAATGGGTGAAACTTTCAAAAGTACCTTCTCACCCTCCATGAATGCCACATCACGAACCTTCTTGTCCATATAACTTTTTTGCCTTCTCTAATCTATCTGAAGTCGTTCTTGAATCAACTTTACCTTTTCTAAAGCATCATGTACCAAATTTGTACCCAAAAACTTAGCCTCATCAAGCTCAAACCAATCAAGAGAAGAATGACATTGTTTACCGTATAAATCCTCATACGGAGCCATCTAAATACTATATTGATAACTGTTAATTAAGCAAACTCTACCAAAGTTAAGAACTGGTCCCGATGGCCTCTAAAGTCAATCACACAAGCTCTCAATATCTCCTCAAGGATCTGAATAGTCTGATTAGACTGATCATCTATCTGCGGGTGAATGTGATGCTAAGATCCACCTCTGCCCAAGTCTCGCTGAACAGCTCTCCAAAAGTAAGATGTGAAATGAGTGCCACGGTCTGAAATGATAGAAATAAGCATGCCATGTAACCGAACTACCTCCTAAATGTAAAACTGAGCTAACTTCTCTGAAGTACAAGTAATCAACACATGTATAAAGTACACAGACTTGGCCAACATATCCACAATGTCCCAAATAGCATCAAATTTTCTCAAAGTTCATGGTAATCCTACCACAAATTCCATAGTGATACGCTTCAATTCCACTCTGGTATAATAGGTCAAACCATCTAGTTTTTTATGTTCATACTTAATTTGCTGGCAATTTAGAGAAACATGACCAATAATGTCCTTCTTCATTCTCTACCACCAATAGTGTTGATTCAAATTATGATATATTTTTGTAGCATCTGGATGAACAGAATACCGCACATTGTGAGCCTCTTGAAGTATCCACTCCCTTAAACCATCAGGATTAGGAACACAAAGCTGACACTGGAGTCAAGTAACGCCATTATTTCCAATAACCACCTTCTTAGTACCACCTTGTTGCATCGTGTACTTAAGCACCAAAAAATGGGGATCATAATACTTGTGTTAATGCATCAAATAAGGACCACTGCGTAATAACACAAGCAAGACTATACTAGGCTCAAAAGTATCCAATCTCACAAGTCTATTGGCCAAGTCTTGAACATCTATAGCTAAAGGCCTCTCCTCAGCTGGAATGAATGTTGAACTACCCATAATCTTCACCTTTATACTCAAGGAATCTACTACCAAATTTACCTTACCTTGATGACACAAGATAATGATATCATAATACTTAAGCAATTCAAACTAGCTATGTTGCCTCAAATTCAAATACTCCTGCTTAAACAGGTGTTGAAGAGTGTGATGATCAGTATAAACCTCATATGACGAACCATATAAGTAGTGCCTCCAAATATTGAGTACATGCACAATTGCTGCCAACTCCAAATCATGAGCTGGATTATTCTTCTCATGAGGCTACTATCATGATGCATAGCAATCACTCTACCCTCATACATTAACATGCACCAAGATCAATGCCTGAAATATTACAATACACTATGTATGATCCTAAACCTTTAGCAAATACCAATATTGGACATGTAGCCAAAGCAACCTTGAGCTTTCGATAGCTCTCTTCACATTCATCAGACCATCTAAAAGGAATACCATTCTGATTCAACTTAGTCAATGGAGCTGCAATGGATGAAAATCTCTCTACAAAATGACGATAGTAGCCTACCAAACCATAAAAACTCCTAATCTCTATAGTTGTAGTAGGTCTAGGCCAATTTAAACTGTCTTAATCTTCTTAGGATCAACCTTAATACCATTACCAGACACTACGTGACCCAAGAATACAACTAAGTCTAACCAAAATTCACTCTTAAAAACATAGTATAAAGTAGCTTCTCCTTCAAGGTATGAAGTACAATCCTCAAATATTGCTCATAATCCTCCCTACTGTGAGAGTAAACCAAGATGTCGTCAATGAACACTATCACAAAACAGTCCAAATAAGGCTTGAATACCCGATTCATCAAATTCATGAATATCGCTAGAGCATTACTCAAACCAAATGACATCTCCAAGAACTCATAATGACCATAACGAGTATTACAATCCATATTAGGGATATCCAAAGGCCTAATCTTCACCTTATGATAATATTACCTCAAGTCAATCTTACAGAACATAGCACCTTGAAGATGATCAAACAAATCATCAATACGAGGTAATGGATACTTGTTCTCGTTAGTAACCTTGTTCAACTTCTGATAATCAATGCACATCCTCATAGTAGCATCCTTCTTTTTTACAAACAACACTGATGCACCCCAAGGAGACACACTAGGTCTAATGAATCCCTTCCAAGCAAATCTTGTAAATGCTCCTTTAATTCCTTCAACTCAATTGAAGCCATGTGATATGCTAGAATAGATATGAGTTGAGTGCCTAGAACCAAATCAATACCAAAATCAATATCTCTATCTAATGGCGTACCCGGTAGATTCATAGGAAACACCTCCGGGAACACTCTCAGAATTGGTACCAAATCCATGGGAGGAACCTCCATACTAGAATCCCGAATGAAAGCCAAATATGTTCGACATACCTTCTCAACTATATGTTGAGCCTCCAAAAGTAAAATCACCTTACTTGTAGAATGACTAAGTGACTTTCTCCACTCTAATCTTGGCAACCCTAGCATAGCTAAGGTCACAATCTTGGCATGACATTCCAATATAGCATGATACGGGGATAACTAATCCATACCAAGAATGACCTCAAAATCCACCATGTCCAACAACAAGAGATCAACCTTCGTATCATACCCATTAATGGTAACCAAACAAGACTGGTACACCCGATTAACTACAATAGAATTTCCAACAGGCATGGACACATAAATAGGAATATCTAAAGAATTACCATACATACCCCAAATATGATGCAAAGTAAGATGACACATACGAATAAGTAGAACCCGGATCAAACAATACCGAAGCATCTATATGACATACAGAAATAATACTTGTAATGACTGTATTTGATGCCTCTGCCTCAGGTCTAACATGGAAAGCATAATAATGAACCTTACCTCCACCCCCAGCCTCCACCTCTAGGATGACCTCTAACTGCATGACCTCCACCTCTATCTGGTTGGGCAGGTGTTCTAACAACTGGGGATGGAATCAAAGCCTGAGTACTTTGCAAAGAGTAAAACCACTCTGAAGCCTAGAACAATCACTCCTCATATGCCTCGGGTCTCCATACTCAAAGAAACTCCCTACCAGCATGGTTGTTGGGATTGAGTCTGCCCCATATGACCCAAATAACTACTAAAATAATCCTGCCCCGAAGATACACTATACGAACCACATGCGAGAGGTGTGCCATATGACCAATATTCTGCGAGAACTCTAGAATCCATGGATAACTAGAGCTTCGCGAGAAGTCTGGAGTGCTGACTGAAATGGCCTCTACCATAATGACCCTTTTCCTCCCGAGTAGACACCACTAAATTCCCTAGTACCACAAGGCTTCTTGGCCTCTCCCTCTTCTCTCTTGCTTGCGGATATGGTCCAACCTCCTAGCTATCTCCATAGCCTGGTGAAAAGTAGTCTCAATCTTAATCTCCCATGCCATCCCATACATGATACCATAATTTAGACCCTCAACAAACCTTTGTACCCTCTCCTTCTTGAAGGGAATCAGAAAAGCTGCATAGCCTGACAACTCTCTGAACCTCATATTATACGGAGTAAATGTCATACCATCCTGCTGCAAGTGCTCAAACTGATTAAGAAACTCATTTCTCCAATTGAGTGAATGAACTTCTCTAAGTTGTGAGGAGAAAACTGAGTGCAGGTGAGAAAAAGTGATCTTGCTAGCCTGCCTTACTCATGAGCCTGCCACTACCTCTTGGCTGGCCCTCTTAATTGAAAAGTAGTGAATTCAACTCTATTGGACTCCACAAGGCCCAAATTGCACAAAATCTCATGACACATATCCAAGAAATTCTGAGCATTAATTGTGGGATCACAATCAAAGTGTGGAGGATCTAAGTTCTGGAATTGATCCATCTTCTTCTGCTCATCAACAGACATAGCAGGCCTAACCACTAGCCTAGCTATAGCAATAGGCTAGACTATCCCAACCAGTGGAATAATAGGAACTCCCAGAGTCTAAAATATAGTAGCATCCTATTCCGAAAAGTGAGTAACTGGGGTCTGTGCACCCCATCCAGCCTGAGATGTGGCTAAGACCATAAAAATCATCACAGCCTATGCCAAATAGTCGAAGTACCCTCGAATCCGGACCATAGTGTCCTAAAATACTGGAGTAATAATGAAACCCTTGGGAACCTAAGCTGGTAGCGGTGGAATAACCTGATCTAGAATCTTGTCCACCTCTAGAGCTATAGTTGGATTCTCAAAAACAGCTCTAGCATGAGCATGAGTAGTTGCATGTGCTCCATCTCTTGGTGTTGATATACATGCCTTGGTATAAGCTCTACCCCTACCTCTAGTAGAAGTTGTAACCTAGGGCATTGGATCCTAATCATCAGCTATAGATGAATGTGTCCTTACCATCTGTGAGAAAATTAAAGTAAAGATCAAACTTCAGGATAAAACAAAGTCGCACGATAGAGAAAGGAAGAGAGTGAAGTTTCCTATATGTCCTATAGCCTCTCAAAGATAAGTATAGATGTATCTATACCAATCCGCAAGACTCTACTAGACATGATCATGACTCGTAGAACCCATGAACCAAGAGATATGATACCAACTTTGTTAGCATAAGATCTCACTATGACCGTGATGGCACCTAACCCGACCTTCTAGGTAAGACAACAATCATAATCAACTGGAACAAGTAAAATATAGGATAAAGAGCTGTCATGATATAGATAAAGCATCATAAATCTCACAAAATTATCCAAAAATAGAAAATACCACAATAACTTCCAAAACTTGGTAGTACGAAGTCATGAACTTCTAAGATAAAAATATAAGATTTAAACTACAGAAGTATTGTCTAGAATAAGGTAAACAATATGATAATAAAAAAAGGTAACTTTAACAGTCTGCGGTCGATCAAGCAGCACTATCTCGAGTCCCTTGAATCAGTTATTGGGCACCCTCTTAAGATCCACTAGTGCCAATACCATAATTTACATAAAAATATACAGAAGTATAATATGAGTACAAAGACAATGTGTACTCAGTAAGTATCAAGACCAACCTTGGTGAAGTAGTGACGAGGTTCAACTCAAATGATATTTACTAACAAATATACCTATATAGTTCATACATATACATAGCAAGGAAATGGAAATAGATATACCATAAATTTGAGATTTAAATCAAGAATCTTACTACCTAGCCTATTAGAATAAATGCATGTAACAGAGGCATCAAGTATCATATTTGAAGATATGCACAAAAATAATATAGAATACATGATATGACATAAATGATTCACTTATGAGATCAAGCTTCCATTTTTACGTCCAACGCATCAACCAAAACCATTACAAATCGATACTGATAAGTGTTTCATAACTCTGTGTGTACGCCACCAGGAGAGAAATATAGGAGGACAACTCTAGGGGGATGGATCAGTATCCACACACGGAACAATAAAATCTCGTGCCATAACGATAACCGCACGACATAAATCTCGTGCCATATCATATATCAATCCGCTATAAATGTCTAAATGTTCATAATTATATTAATTCGTTATAAGATCATCACCTCCAAGGATGTAAGCATAAGATCAAGAAATAACAATGACTATGCACAAGGACATGATAAATAAAGGTGGGGATATGTGTTCATGATATAAAGTATGACTATGACTAAATCAAGTAGATCAATATCTCAATAATAGGTCATCAAATAAAGCATAACTCAAGAAGAACACACAATAAAACAAGGCACAAAGAAACATAAAATCTACCCCGAACATGAATGAATTATGACATCTGCATATACGCTTATCACCTCACATATACGTTTCCCCAACACGTTACAATTAGCAAACAAGGTCATATCATAAGGTATAATTTCCTGCAAACTAAGATTATGCAAGATACTTCCTTCTTTCGGCACAATAATCAACCGTCCAATAAGCCATTCCCTCTATCTGTGACCTCCACATGTTCGAAATCCAGCCAAACAATACTTAACGAGGTCAAATATAGTCATAAAAACCAATTCTAAATAATAAAACTTCAATCTTTAATCAATTCTCAAAAAACATAAAGCGCAACCCAAGCCCACATGGTCAAAACCTGAGTCTAGGACTAGATCATGTTGACCCATAACTCTATGAGCCTAAATATGAGATTAGTTTCCAAATTCGAGTCCAAATTGGTGTTCAAAATCGTAAAATATACTCTCTTAAGTTGTAGACAAAACCCCCTAATTTCACTCTTAAATTCCTTATTTTAGGTGTATAAATTCAAGGGAAATCAAGATATATGATCAAATATAAGTAAAAATTATTTACCTTTAATATTGTAGGAAATTCCTCTTCAAAATCTCCTCCTCTCGTTCTCTAAAACTCAAAAATGATAAAGTAAGCTAAATTCTGAAATCTGGACATAAAAACCCTCTGGACCCAAAACGTGAATCTCGTTCACGACCAGTCCTACATGATCACGAAGATCCACTAGCAAACATCTAAGCAATTGTGACCCTACACATGCAATCGCGAAGAGCAACACCCCCTCGGCCCTAGAATCCTCATACGCGATCGCGAACGTCTTCACGCGATCGAGATGCTTCTCCAGCCTACAGTACGTGATCACGATCCTAGCCACACGATAGCAAATAACAAGACTACCCCTGCCACCAACCTTCCACGTGATCACAGCACAAGATAGGCGATCGCGAAGA
Source organism: Nicotiana tabacum (assembly GCF_000715075.1). Taxonomy (NCBI): domain Eukaryota; kingdom Viridiplantae; phylum Streptophyta; class Magnoliopsida; order Solanales; family Solanaceae; genus Nicotiana; species Nicotiana tabacum. The sequence continues at coordinate 36,199,872 of NC_134098.1, forward strand.
GTACCACTGACAGCAGAAGAACCATCAATCCACTTAGCTCAAAATGATCCAAAAAAGACCAAAACTCATCCGAGTCCCCGAGACCCCGTCCAATTATTCTAAAAAGTCCGTATACCCTAGAAAAACTTGTCCAAAGTCTCAAAATACCAATAATAATATCAAAACCAAGAATCACGCATCAAACCAAAAATCTCAAATTCACTTAAGTTCAACATTTCAATTTTCAACTAGAAGTGCCCAATAAACTCTGTGCCACCTGAGACTAGAACTGAATATATGTACAAGTCCAAAATTATCATACAAACTTATTATAACCCTCAAATCATCAATATCAGGTCGTTTACTCAAAATGTTGACTTTGATCAACTCTTCCAACCTTAAACCTCAACGTAGGAACTAAGCATTCTAAATCACTCTCGAATCTCTCGAAACTCAAATCAACCATCCCCACAAGTTATAAATCATCAAAACCAACCTACGGGAAGCATTAAATAGGGAAATAGGATTCTAGAACTCAAAAAGACCGATCGATTTAGTACATATCATTTTTTCCTTACCTTTTTCGAGGTTTCGTATCCTTGAATCAAGTTTAAGGCATGACTTAGAATCATTTGCACTATCATATTGTCTAACTAGGACATCAACTCGAATTGGAGCATTTAAACTGGAATATGAAATTTAATAACTCTTAAAAGGTTAGTAAATACAACTGGCATTTGATTTCTTATATTTTGCAAATAAATAATCTTTTGAAACTTTTGTTCTCATTGTTTTGTACGAGAATCTAAATAAGATAAAGATAATGTATTCCAATCCATTTAGCTATTTATTTTCTCTGCCAACACTGGGAAAACTGATTCATCAAAATGACAATCAGCTAATATGGCCATAAACAAATCTCCCATCATAGGCTCTAAATATTTAATAATAAAAAGATATTCATAGCCAATATATATTCACAATTTTCTTTGGAGACCCTTCTTTGTGTATTGTGGTGGAGCAATTGGAATATGTATTGCACATCTAAAAATTATTAGATGGGAAATATTTGACTCCTGACCAAAAGTCAATTGTAACGGGGAGACTTCGTGATAACTGGTTGCCCTTATGCCCACAAGTATTGTTGCATGCAAAATAGCATGTCACCATACCGAAAAATAAAGTTTTGTCCTCATTAGCGATGGTCTAGCTATTAATTAGATGCATTTAATCAGCAATTCTAATAGACCATTTTGAGTATGAACATAAGCAATCAGATGCTCAAGTTTTATTCCAGCAGACATATAATAATCATTAAAGGCCTGAGATTTAAATTTATCGGTATTATCAAGACGAATTATCTTAATTGCATAATCTGTAAATTATGTTCTTAATCTTATTATTTGGACTAACATTCTCGCGAATGACATATTACGAATTGACAATAAGCACACATGTGACATCTTGTAGACGCATCTATCAAAACTATATATTATTTGAATGGTCCATATAAAAAGGTGTATAGGCCCATATATATCACCTTGTATACATTCCAAAATGCAGGGGATTCAATTTTAACTTTAGTTGTTGATGGTTTAATAACCAATTTTCCTTGAGAACAAGCAACACAAGAGAATTCCTTATATTGAAGAATCTTCTTGTTCTTTAATGTGTGCCCATTTGGATTCTCTATTATTGTTCCCATCATAAGACTCGGGATGGCCTAACCGGTCATGCCAAATGATAAAATTAATAGAATTGATAAATATTTTATTTACGATCACATGTGATTCAACCACACTAATACTTGTGTGGTACAACCCAGAAGAAAATATGAGTGATTTTTTATGCACACATTTTCTAATTTTGTTGTAGTAATATAAAGGCATTCAACCTTTCCTTCATCAGCAGTCTCAACTTTGCGAATAGCTTTGAAACTCAATAACTTTCTTTTAAACTTACTACAATACAACGCATTATTAATGGCCAATATCATTCCTCCAGGTAGTAATAAAGTCGCCCTTACAGAGCTCTCGATTAATTTTGTACCACCAGATATTGGATTAACATAGGCCTTTTTTAAAACCAAATACGGAAAAAAAAATCTTAGTATTGTATGAGTTATAGCACTATCCAAAAGGCATATCTTCATTACTCATCTTGGATCCAATTGAAGACTGAAATGTTTTATTTTCTTCATAAAAATAAAAGTACATAATAAAATATACGAAAAAACTAACAAAACCATAATACAATTTAAGTACTACTTGAAAATAAAAATACCTTTAGGAAGAACCAGAGAAAAAAGTTGAAATAAAACAAAATTGCATTCCCTAGTAAAATAATCAAACTTTAGTTTTGATCCCCAAAGAAGTCTTTAACTTTCAAATGAGTAATATCATCGAGGCCTTCAAAATTATTATCTTTAAAAGCAAGATTTGCTAAGCATTATCATCATATTTATTTGAAGGCCCTACCTCAAAATTATTTTTAAAGGTGTAACGACCCGACCGGTCGTTTTGAGCTCTAGCATGTCGTTCGGCGGTTTGAGACCTTGAGTAGCTTCACTTCATGTATTATGACTTGCACGTATAGTTGGTTTTTATTTTCGAGAAGTTCGGAGTTGATTTAGAAGAATAATTCTCCATTCAGAAGCTTTAAATTGGAAAAGTTGATCAAGGTTTGACCTTTAAGTAAATGATATTAGGATCGGGATTTGAAGGTTCCTATAAGTTTGTAAGGTGATTTTGGACTTGGGAGTATGTTAAGATTGAGTATCAGATGGTCCAGGAGCGATTCGGTGCTTATTATCGGAAGATTACATTTTTGAAGGTTTGAAATTTGCTAAGTTTGACTTAGAGTGGATTTTGGTATTATCGAACTCTGGACGATGTTCCGAGACCTTGGTTAGGTTCATCTTGTTGGTTGGAACTTGTGTGTGAAGTTTGGTCGTAATCCGGCGAAGTTTGAAGGTTGAAAGTTAAAAGAAGAATTTTGATCTTCGATTCGTGATTTTAATGTTATTAGTGAAATTTTGAGCCTTTGGATAAGTTTGTATAAGGTATTGGGACTTGGTGTGATTAAACGGGGTCCCATGGGCCTCCGGTGTGATTTAAAATGATTTCAGACCAATTCTCTTTGTTTGGTTGTTGCTGGTTTCTAGTGTCAGGTATGTGCTTTACGATCGTGTATGAGGCATCGCGATCGCGAAGGGTTGTTGGAGCTGGTGAAGACTTTGTTCTACGCGATCGCGTGAAGGGTGTCACGATCGCAGTGCTTGATTAGGCTATTCTTAGCATTCGCGTGGTGAGGGTCGCGAACTGGATGTGTTAGTGGGGCTGGCCTGGGTTTGGAAGGTTGTTCATCGCGGTCGTGTGAATTGGTTCGTGATCGCGTAAGGTATTTTCTGGGGCTGAAGGTTTTTTCCTTCGCGTTCGCAGAGCTGGGCTCACATTCGCGTAGGCTTGGGCAGGCAGAGCTTCGCGACTCGCGATCACGAGAGGGTCCTCGCGTTCGCGTAGAAGGATTTCCTGGGTGAGGCTAGTTGCCCTTCGCGATCGCGTGGTCTTTTTTGCGATCGCGGAAAAAGTTCACCTGGGCAGCATATGAGTTAGCAAATCGGGGATTTGCTCATTATCATCTCTTTTCTCACATTGGAGCCGATATTTGGGCGATTTTGAAGAGCCATGTTCATCATCTATCATGAGATAAGGGATTCTTACTCATTGTGAGTTAAGTACATGAATTTTATATGTATTGTAACAAGAAAATTGATAGAAATTGTGGGATTTTGGAAGAAAACCTAGAAATGGTATTTTTGGATTTTGACCACGAAATCTGATAGGGAATTAGGAATAAATTATATATTTGAGTTCGTAGTGCTATGGGTAATATTTATCTTCGAAAAGTTTCAGAATCTGAACGCATGGTCCCGGGGTTGACTTTGTTTACTTTTTGTGTAGAGTTGGGAATTATTCATAATTGAAGAAATTACGAGTCCTTGAGTATTGATTGGTTTGCACATTCTTTGATTAGTTTCGGATCTTTTGGCATTGGTTTGAGGCATTAGAGAGGCGTCGGAGCCGATTATCGGATTTCGGAGTGAGGTAAGTCTCATGTCTAACCTTGTGAAGGGAAAATTACCATGTAGGTGATATATTTGTTATGTGCTATGTATTTTGAGAGCTACGCACGTATGATGTGACGAGTGCCTATGTGTATGCTAAAATTCTTGATTATGTCCCGGTAGACTTAGACTCACACCATGCTTTAATTATACTATTTGACTTATTCTTGCATGTTTAAATGCCTTAATTATATTTTGGCATGAGACTAGACTTGCGTAAGTATATGACTTGCTATTTTAGATACTTGATGAGCTAATTTGTGGTGGACATTATACTTCCTTTTTATGGATTTATTCTACATTATGCGTATACATCCGAAAGTATTCTTGAATTTTATAACTCACACATATATTCGCAAGTGGGGACAGTGACCCGTCAAAGTTTCATATTCTAATGGGATTGGGCTGAATGCCTCAGCAATACTTATATGGGATGGGTCTGTTCGCCTCGGTGGTATTATGTAATATATTCTTATGGGATCAGGACGTTCGCCTCGGCAGTATCATATAACACACTCTTATGGGATCGGGCCGTTCTCCTCGGCATAGTACATATTCTTATGAGATCGGGCCATTCGCCTTGGCATAGTACACTATTCTTATGGGATCGGGTTGTTCGCCTCGGCAGAGTACACTATTCTTACGGGATCGATCCGTACTCTACGGCGGGATATCATACCATCACTCTTATGGGATCGGGTCATGCGCCTTGGTAGAATCATGTGTATTACTTGATAAGGAGTCAGCGTATCTATGATTTTATCTGACTTGAGATGTGATATTTTAGTGGTTATTGACCTGACATACATTTCATTCGCAATAATATTTTGTACTCGATGGTTTTGTGTTTACTCATCTATTGAGGATCATTTTCATGTACATATACTTCTCTTCACTGTTTTACTTGCCATGCTCCATACATGTCTACTTTTATTGTACTTGATTTATTGAACCACTAGTAAGTGTCGATGTTGACCCCTCGTCACTACTTCTTCGGGGTTAGGCTAGATACTTACTAGGTACGCGTTGATTTACATACTCATACTATACTTCTGTGCTGATTGTGCATGTACTGAGACAAGTACATTTGGTAGTCATTTGGGTGCATAGGCATAGCTGATGAGGAGACTTTGTGGCAAGCTGCATTCTATGTTACGATCCGTAGCACACAGAGTCCCCGTCCTAGTTAATTACTATATTCTGTCTATTTTTGTTTCATACAGGTATTGTAGTAGTGTTGTATTTGTTCTACTAGATGCTCATGCACTTGTGACACCAGGTTTTGGGAGTTTCTAGTGGATGCTCATAGTTTTACTTGATATTATTATTATCACTTCGCTTTATGATTTATTTATACTCGATAATTTGGTAAAGAAAAGCATATCTTTCTATGAGTTCTAGATTTAATTCTATTTATTTAATGAAATTCCTAATTTTAAAAGTTAAAATGGATAATTAAGTGGAGGTTCACATGTTGGCTTGCCTAGCAGCATCGTTGGGCGCCAACACGACCTGTTATGGGATTTGGGTCGTGACAGTTGGTATTATAGCACTAGGTTTACTTAGATCTTACGAGTCATGATCAAGTCTAGTAGAGTCTTGCGAATCGGTACGGAGATGTACATACTTATCTTCGAAAGGCTACAGGGGTGTTAGGAGAACTTCCCTTTCTTGATTCCTTATCGTGCGAAGTGATTTCGATTGAAGCCTATGTCTTCCTTTCCTTCTTACTCATTCATATGTGATGTCGATCATTCGATATCAGTTGGGCACCGACAAATTGTGGATATGCTACAGATGTGGTGCAGGATGTTTTTCCCTGCGTATGCGGGTAGACCATTATCATCGCCTTTTGGAGCGGTCTTCTGTCATTTTAACCTAGTGGTAGTGTTTCCCATGGTTTGGAGGCTATACACAGTGCATTGTGATGTTCATGCGATATTATTGTGCAGTGTTGATGTAAATGGTAGGGTGCTTGCTTAATTATGTGTCGTAGTGGGGAATGACTCAGGAGGAGGATTATTCAGTTCATGATTGGAAGATTCAGTATTAATTCCAGCACAGGAGAGGCAATTGGGCTATGGATGTTCAGACCTTGGTTGACGGAGTAGTGAGATTTGATATCTCCGAACTTTGAGAAACTCTTATTTGTCTTGTGATGTCGTCATCCTTGGTTGAACACAATAAGGTATGTAAGTATGATGGTCTTCATTTGTTTGCCTTTGGGGCATGGTTTTGTGAAATGATACTTAAGAAGCGGTTATCAGAGATGGCGGAGTATTGCAACTTCAGGGTCGGAACGGTGTTGTAATGACCCGACTGATCGTTTTTCTTTCTAGATCCTTGTTTCCCTAATTAAGACTTCCCATATGTGCTTTTACTATTTTATGACTTACGGGGATGGTTGGTTCAGGTTTGGAAGGGTTCGAGTTGAAATCGGAATACTTAGTTCCTTAATAGTGGCCTAAGATGGCCAAGTTTGACTTGAGTCAACATTTTGAGTAAACGACCTAGGTACCAGGATTTGATGGTTCCATAAGGTTTGTATGATGATTTTGGACTTGGGTGTATCTTCGGATAGAGTTTCGGGTGACCCGGGAGCATTTCGGCGCTCAATGTTGAAAGTTGGCGCATTGAAGGTTTTCAAGTTTCTTTAAATTTGGTTTGAAGTAGACTTTAGTGTAATCAAGGTCCCTTTGGGATTCCGAGCCAAGGAATAGGTCCGTATGGTGATTTATGACTTGTGCATAAAATTTGGCGTCATTCTTGTTGTCTAAGCATATTTCGACGCGTTCGGAGTTGGTTGAAATGAGTTTGAAGCTTAGAAGTTGATTAGTGAGGTTTTGAGGTGTGATTCCTGATTTCGATGTTGTTTTATGTGTTATGAGGCTTCGAGTAAGTCCGCAAAGTGTTTATGGACATAATGGTGCATTTGGACGGGGTCCCGGGTGGCTCAGGTGTGTTTCGGATGACCCGAAGCATGTTTGAACTTGGCTGAAAACTGTTGGTGTGCTGGTGTGCTTCACGATTGCGAAGATTGTCCTGCGATCGCGAAGAAGGAAATTGGAGGGGCAGCTGATTGCTCTTCGCGAACGACAAGATGGGTCCATGATCGCAAAGGTTGTCCCGGCAGTGCTTCGCGAACACGAAGGAGGAAATAGAGGAGCTGGGCAGGGAGGCCTTTGGCCTACGCGAACGCGACCTGGGGATCGCGAATGCGGAAGGCTGGGCAGTGATGCATCGCAAACGCGACCACCGAGTCGCGAACACAAAGAGGATTTTCGGCAGTGGCAGATTTTGGACTTCGCGATCGCGAGGCGTTTTCTGCGATCGTGAAGAAGGAATTATTGGGCAGACTTGAATTTATTATGGGACTTAGTCTCATTTCTCTCATTTTCCACGTGGCCTTGGACCAATTTGAGAGCATTTTGTGGGGGATTTTTATCAACATCAAGAGGTAAGTGACCCCTATCGATTCTTGAGTTAAATACACGGATTATGGGTAGATTTAACATGAAATTAAGGAAAAATTTGTGGGATTTTGTTGGAACCTAGGGTTTGGTAAAAATGAGATTTCACCACAAAATTGATTTTGGAATTGGAAATAAATTATATATTTGAGTTCGTAAGGTCATGGGTAATATTTATCTTCAAAAAATTTTGAAATCCGGCACGTGGGCCTTTGGGTGATTTTGATGGACTTCCCAGATTTGGTTAGAAAATTAGTTTAATAGCTAAATTATGAACTTTTGAGCATATATTTATTAGTTTATACAACTTTTGATTAGTTTCGGACTCCTCGGCGTCTTTTGAGGAGTTCTAGTGAGGTTAAAGAGTCGGATTGAGGACTTGGATTGAGATAAGTCTCTTGCCTAACCTTGTAAGAGGAAATTTATCCCCTTAGGTGTATTAATTGTTGTGTGAAACTTGTTGTTGGGACCAAAGTACGAACAAGGTGACGAGAGTTCGTACATAGCTATACTCATGTTATGTCCGGGTAGATTTAGATTCACATCATGCCTTAATAGTGCTATTTGTATCTATCTTGTGTATTTATTTCCTTGATTATGACTGAGATTTAGGATTAGAATAAAGATACTGATTTAGCCTTTTACTTTGAAAAGTTTGGGAAATATTTGATAAACTATGGATTTGTGCCTTCTCGACTCGCATGTACTTCCGCGAGCGAGGTAAATTTCTCTACTCTTATGGGATTGGGTCGTTCGCCTCGGCAGTGTATTAAATTACTCTTATGGGATCGGATTGTTCGCCTACAGTATGGTAACACTATTCTTATGGGATCGGGCCGTTCGCCTCGGCAACTTTGTTCTTAATACTTGAGACTGGATTTGGTTTGATAACAGTTGAGTTAGTGCCCTCAAGGCCGATTATGACATGTTTAGTGATTTGATATAGCTTCATGTGGGGAATTACTGAAATTATTTTTATCTATTTCGTTGTTACTTGTTGTACATTCTACATGTCTACTTAATGTATTTTTATTATTGTTTGACCACTAGTAAGTATCAAGTCGACCCCTCATCACTGCTTCTTCGAGGTTAGACTAGATACCTACTGGGTACGTGTTGGTTTATGTACTCATGCTACACTTCTGTACCGAATGTGCAGGTACTGAGATAGGTACTACCAGTGGTCACATGGGCACGTAGCCACACTTCTACAAAGACTTAGTGGTGAGCTGCTTGCCTTGCTTCAATCTGCAGCACCAAAGTCTCCCTCTACCTTGTTTATTATTTATGTCTATTACCCTTCAAACAGTTGTTGTATTAGTTTTGTATATTCTCTAGATTGCTCTTGCACTCGTGGCACCGGGTTTTGGGTGCTTCTAGCATTGATGTACTTTTGCACTTATCATTACTATCACTATGGTTATGTATTTCTCATGCTTGATGTTTTTGAGAAAAGCGTATGTACGGTTGCATGAGATCTTACTTATTTCGGTCTTTTAAAAAAAAAGAAACTTCTGTTTTAAAAGTTAAAAAGGGATAACTAAATTGGAGGTTCACTTTTGGGCTTGCCTAACAGCGGCGTTAGGCGCCATCGCGACCTATTACGGGTTTTGGGTCGTGACATCTTGGTATTAGAGCTTTAGATTCACATAGGTCTCATGAGTCATGAGCAGGCCTAGTAGATTCTTGCGGAGACGTCCGTACTTATCATCGAGAGGCTTCAGGGTGTTAGGAAACCTTTCTTTCTTTATCTCATATCGTGCAGTTGATATTTTGCTAAGTATCTTTCTATTGATCTCTCACAGATGGTGAGAACGCGCGCGGCAGATGTACCAGGCAGTAGAGGAGATGCCCCCCCCCCCCTTGCTAGAGGCTGAGGCAGAGGCGGGGGGAGGGATCCAGCTCTGGTCAGAGGATGAGGGCATCCTAGAGTTGTTGTCGTTGTACCACCAGTTGATCCAATGGAGGATCCTGTTATTGAAAAGCGGGATGAGGCGCCTGCAGCTGAGCCAGCCCCGGCAGATTTCATGACTGCACTGGGATTTCAGGAGGTCATGGGCCTTATGTTGTGGTTCATGGACTCTATGACGTGGGCTGGTTTATTTCCAGCGGGGCCAGCCACATCTAAGGCAGGAGGGGGAGTACAGACCCCTACCGCTCAAGCTCCAAGGCACGGTGTTGCCGTTTATCAAACCCTAGGTGGATTACCTACGGGTGGGGCCCATCCAGTTACATCGGCTGTGGCAGAGCCCGTACCAGTCGCGACCGTTGACCAGCAGAAGTGGCTGGACAGATGGACTAGGCTTCGTTCCCCTAACTTTGGGGGTGAGCGGTTAGAGGACCCACAGGATTTCATTGACCGGTGCAAGGATAGGCTACGTAACATGGAGATATTAGAGTCCAACGGGGTGGACTTCACCACCTTTCAGCTTAAGGGAAAGGCTCGCAGATGGTGGCAGGCTTACCTCCTTAGCAGGCTAGTAGGTTCATCTCCCTTGACTTAGGATCAGTTTACATATCTGTTCTTGGAGAAGTACATACCACCTTCGGAGAGAGAGGAGCTTCGGGGTCAATTTGAGTGACTCTGTTAGGGTCATATATCTGTGGCCGACTATGAGGCCAGATTCACTGACTTGTCTGGCCATGCAGCTATTATACTCCCCACAGATGTAGAGAGGGTGCGGAGTTTCATTGCAGGTCTGCACCCTAAGATTCAGGTTTCTATGGCCTATGAGGCAGAGATGGAGACTACCTTTCATCAGGTTGTGGATATATCTCGGAGGATCGAGCGTATCCGTAACCGCAGCAGAGAGTTTGAGCCGAGGGACAATCGGCCCCGGTAGTTTGGTGGATTCAGTGGCGCCCTACCTAGGGCCAGAGGTTAGTTCATGAGGGGCCAGTCTAGCAGGCCCATGCAGTCAGCACCACCACCTGCTCGGAATGCTCTAGCACGACCCTACTTCAGTGTTATTCCAAAGAGTGCATACCGTCCATTAGATATTCAGGGTTCCTCCAGTGGGGATTCAAGCCATCAAGGTTAGACTTCAGGTTTGTAGTCCACTGCTCCGAGGGGTTGTTTTGAGTGCGGAGAGTTTGGCCACGTAAAGAGGTTTTGTCCTAGACTTCGGGGCAAGGTCGAGCAATAGGACCATCGGCCCATGATTACCGCACCAGCTACCACACCGCCCACCCACCCGGCTAGAGGCAGAGGGAAGGTGGGTAGGGGTCGTCCTAGAGGTGGAAGCCAGTCAGGTGGTGCTCCGGCTAGATTTTATAATTTCCCCGCCATGCTAGAGGCAGTCGCCTCACATGTAGTGTTCACAAGTAATATTTCTGTATGTCGTAGGGATGCCTCGGTATTATTTGATCCAAGGTCTACTTATTCCCATATTTCTTCTCCATTTGCTCCTTATCTGGATGTATCTCGCGAGTCCTTGGGCGTTCCTGTATATGTGTCCACGCCAGTGGGTGATTTTGTTGTTGTGGATCGGGTCTACCGGTCCTGTGTAGTGACTTTCTATAGTTATGAGACCAGAGCGGATCTTCTATTGCTCGATATGGTTGATTTTGTGGTTATCCTAGGCATGGACTGGTTGTCTCTATACCATGTTATTCTTCATTTCCATGCCAAGGTATGGTCGTCTATTGGTACTTCCAGTCAGGTATGGTTGAGAAGGTTGTTTGGCCTATTTGGCCTTTGCTCGGGATACTGTAGAGACTCCCGCATTAGATATAGTGTCAGTGGTACGAGAGTTTTTTGTTGTATTTTCTGTTGATCTACCAAGTATGCTACCGAATCCGGATATCGATTTCGGCATTGATTTAGTGCCAGGCACCCAGCTTATTTCTACTTTGCCTTATCGCATGGCTCCAAAGGAGTTGAGGGAGTTAAAGGAGCAGCTTCAAGAGTTGCTTGAGAAGGGGTTCATCAAACCCAGTGTGTCGCCTTGGGGCGCACCGGTGTTATTTGTGAAGAAGAAGGATGGGAGTATGCGGATGTGCATTGATTACCGCCAGTTGAACAAGGTCACCATCAAGAACAAGTACATGTTGTCATGCATTGATGACTTGTTTGACAAGTTACAGGGTGCCATAATGTTCTCTAAGATCAACTTGAGATCTGGGTATCATCAGCTGAAGATTCGTGCTTCGGATGTTCCGAAGACAGCTTTCCGGACCAGGTATGGGCACTATGAGTTTTTAGTGATGTCCTTCGGCTTGATTAACGCCCCTACGGTGTTAATGGATTTGATAAATCGGGTGTTCAGGAAGTTTCTTGACTCATTTGTCATTGTCTTCATTGATGACATATTGATTTACTCGCGTAGTATGGGGGAGCATGAGCAGCATTTGAGGTTAGTGCTTCAGACCTTGCGGGAACAGAAGTTATATGCTAAGTTCTCCAAGTGCGATTTCTAGTTAGATTTTGTGGCTTTCTTGGGGCATGTTGTATCAAGTGTGGGGTATTAAGGTGGATCCCAAGAAGATTGAGGCAGTCTAGAGTTGGCCTCGTCCTACCACAGCGACCAAGATCAGGAGTTTCTTAGGGTTAGTAGGTTATTATCGTTGGTTCGTGGAGGGATTCTCGTCTATTACAGCACCTCTGACTAGATTGACCTAGAATGGTGCTCCGTTCAGATGGTCCGATGATTGTGAGGCGAGCTTTCAGAAACTCAAGACCGAATTGACTATAGCACCAATGTTAGTGCTACTCTCCGGTTCAGGGATATATACCATAGTGCGACGCTTTGCATGTTGGCTTGGGTTGTGTATTTAAGCATGAGGGGCGCGTTATTGCATATGCTTCACGTCAGTTGAAGCCCCACGAGAAGAATTACCCCGTACATGATTTGGAGTTGGCCGCGATAGTTCATGCTCTCAAGATCTGGAGGCATTATCTTTATGGGGTGTCCTGTGAGGTTTACACTGATCTCCACATTTTGTAGCATTTGTTTAAGCAGAGGGATCTTAATTTGAGGCAGCGTAGGTGGCTTGAGTTATTGAAGGACTATGATATTACCATCCGTTACAATCTGGGTAAGGCAAATGTGGTTGCGGATGCCTTGAGCAGAAAGGCCGAGAGTATGGGTAGTTTGGCATTCATTTCGGCAGAGGAGAGGCCATTGGCTTTGGACATTCAGTCCTTAGCTAATAGACTTATGAGGTTGGATATTTTGGAGCCCAGTCGAGTTCTTGCACGTGTCGTGGCTCAGTCTTCAGTACTTGAGCGGATCAAGGCTCGTTAGTACGATGATTCGCACTTGTTGGTTCTTAGAGAGATGGTACTATAGGGTGGTTCCAAGGAGGTTACTATCGGTAAGGATAGTGTTCTGTGACTCCAGGGTCACCTATGTGTTCCTAATATTGATCGCTTGATGGAGAAGATTCTAGAGGAGGCACATAGTTCTCGGTATTCTATTCATCTAGGTGCTACGAAGATGTATCGCGACCTGAGGCAGCATTATTGGTGGCGGTGGATGAAGAACGACATAGTTGAGTATGGAGCGAGATGTCTAAATTTCCATTAGGTTAAGTATGAGCACCAGAGGCCAGGTGGCCCACTCCAGCAGATGGTTATACCGAAGTGGAAGTGGGAGCGCATCACTATGGACTTTGTAGTTGGATTGTCGCGGACGTTGAGGAAGTTTGATGCCGTTTGGGTCATTATCGATAGGCTGACCAAGTTGGCACACTTTATTTCATTTGTGACTACTCATTCTTCTGAGAGGTTGGCCCAGATTTATATTCAGGAGATTGTCCAGTTGCATGGTGTGCTTGTTTCCATCATTTTAGATAGAGGCCCTCAGTTCACTTCGCATTTCTGGAGAGCATTATAGAGCGAGTTGGGTACCCGAGTAGAGCACAACACAGTCTTTCATCTGCAGATCGACGGGCAGTCAGAGTGGACAGCTCAGATTCCGGAGGATATGCTTAGAGCATGTGTCATTGACTTCGAAGGGCAGTGGAATAGATTCTTGCCCTTGGCCGAGTTTGCTTATAACAACAATTATCAGTCCAACATCGAGATGGCTCCATTTGAGGCTTTATATGGTCGTTGATGTTATTCGCCCATCGGATGATTTGAGCCCGGCGAGGCTAGGTTATATGGCATGGATAAAGTGAAGGATGCCTTGAAGAAGGTAAAGTTGATTCAGGAGCGACTTTGCACAGCACAGTCTAGACAAAAGAGTTACACGGATCAGAAGGCGCGTGATTTATCATTTATGGTGGGTGAGAAGGTTCTCTTAAAAGTTTCTCCGATGAAGGGTATCATGAGGTTTCGAAAGAAGGGCAAGCTGAGTCTGAGGTCTATTGGCCCATTTGAGGTGTTGAGGCGAGTTGGGGAGGTTGATTATGAGCTTGATATGCCCCCTGTCTATCAGGAGTTCATCCGGTCTTCTATGTGTCTATGCTCAGAAAGTACCATGCCGACAGGTCGCACGTGTTAGATTACATCACGGTTCAGCTAGATGAGAGTTTGGGTTATGAGGAGGAGCCAGTTGATATGCAAGTTCATCAGTTGAGGTCTAAGAAGATTTCTGCGATAAAAGTCCAGTGGAGGGGTCAACCAGTCAAGGAGGTGACTTGGGAGAATGAGGAAGACATGCAGAGTAGATATCCACACATATTCAGCACTCCAAGTATGATTCTAGACTCGTTCGAAGACGAACGTTTGTTTAAGAGGTAGAGAATTTAACGACCTGACCGGTCATTTTGCTTTCTAGATCCCTGTTCCCCTAATTAAGAATTCCCATATGTGATTTTACTATTTTATGACTTACGGGGATGGTTGGTTCGGGTTTGGAAGGGTTCGGGTTGAAATCGAAACACTAAATTATGTAATAGTGGCCTAAGATGGCCAAGTTTGACTTGAGTCAACATTTTGAGTAAACGACCTCGGAACTGGGATTTGATGGTTCCAATAGGTTCGTATAACGATTTTGGACTTCGGCATGTCTTCTGATCGAGTTTTGGGTGGCCCAGGAGCGTTTTGGCGCTCAATGTTGAAAGTTGGCGCATTTAAGGTTTTCAAATTCTTTAAATTTGGTCTGAAGTAGAGTTTGGTGTAATCGAGGTCCATTTGAGATTTCGAGCCTGGGAATAGGTCTTTATGGTGATTTATGACTTGTGCATAAAATTTGGTGTCATTCCGAGTTCTCTAAGTATATTTCGACGCGTTCGGAGTTGGTTAAAATGAGTTTAAAGCTTAGAAGTTGATTAATGAGGTTTTGAGGTGTGATTCTTGATTTTGTTGTTGTTTTATGTGTTCCGAGGCTTCGAGTAAGTCCATAAAGTGTTTATGGACTTAATTGTGCATTTGGACGGGGGTCCCGGGTGTCTTGGGTGTGTTTCGGAGCACCCGGAGCATGTTTGGACTTGGCTGAAAACTACTGGTGTGTTGGTGTGCTTCGCGATCACGAAGATGGTCCCGCGATTGCGAAAAAGGAAATATGAGGGGAAGCTGAATGCACTTCACGGACGCGAAGATGGGTCCGCAATCGTGAAGGTTGGCCTGGCAATGCTTCGCGAACGCGAAGGAGGAAATGGAGGCGTTTTCCTTAATAGTGCCTTAATACAAATAGCAGTGGCAGATTTTGGCCTTCGCGATCGCGAGGCGTTTTTCTCGATCGCGAAGAAGGAATCACTGGGCAGACTTGAATTTATTACGGGACTTAGTCTCATTTCTCTCATTTTTCACTTGGTTTTGGACTAATTTGAGAGCATTTTGTGGGGTATTTTCATCAACATAAAGAGGTAAGTGACCCCTATCAATTCTTGAGTTATATACACGGATTATGGGTAGATTTAACATGAAATTAAGGGAACATTCGTGGGATTTGTTGGAACCTAGGGTTTGGTAAAAATGAGATTTCACCTCGAAATTGATTATGGAATTGGGAATAAATTATATATTTGAGTTCGTAAGGTCATGGGTAACATTTATCTTCGAAAATATTCGGAATTCGGCATGTGGGTCGGGGTGATTTTATGGACTTCCCGGATTTGGTTGGGAAATTAGTTTAATAGCTAAATTCTGAATTTTTGAGCATATATTTATTAGTTTATATGACTTTTAATTAGTTTCGGAGACCTCGGGGACGTTTGAGGAGTTCTAGTGAGGTTAAAGAGCCGGATTGAGGACTTGGAATCGAGGTAGATCTCTTGCCTAACCTTATAAGAGAAAATTTATCCCCTTAGGTGTATTAATTGTTGTGTGCTACTTGTTGTGGGGAGCTACGTACGCACGAGATGATGAGAGTCAGTACGTAGCTATATTCATGTTATGTCCGGGTAGACTTAGATCACATCATGCCTTAATTGTGCTATTTGTATCTATCATGTGTATTGATTTCCTCGATTATGACTGAGATTGAGGATTAGAATAAAGATACTGATTTAGCCTCTTACTTTGGAAAAATTGGGAAATATTTGATGAACTTTGGATTCGTGCCTTCTCGACTCGCATGTACTTCTGCGAGCGAGGTAAATTTCTCTACTCTTATGGGATCAGGTTGTTCTCCTCGGCAGTGTATTAAATTACTCTTATGGGATTGGTCCATTCTCCTCGGTAGTATAGTAACACTATTCTTATGGGATCGGGCCATCGCCTTAGTAGTACTGAGTACCAGTATTCCTATGGGATCGGGTCATTCCCCTCGACAGCTTTGTGCTTAATACTTGAGACTGGATTTGGTTTGGTAACAGATGAGTTAGCGCCTTCAAGGCCGGTTATGACATGTTTAGTGATTTGATATAGATTTATGTGGGAAATTACTGAAATTGTTTTTATATGTTTCGTTGCTACTTGTTGAACATTCTCCAAGTCTACGTTATGTATTTCTATTACTGTTTGACCACTAGTAAGTATCAAGTCGACCCTTCGTCACTGCTTCTTCGAGGTTAGACTAGATAATTACTAGGTATACATTGTTTTACATACTCACGCTACACTTCTGTACTGAATGTGCAGGTACTGAGACAGGTACTACCAATGGTCACACGGGCGCGTAGACGCACTTCTATGGAGACTTAGTGGTGAGCTGCTTGCCTTGCTTCGTTCTGCAGCACCGGAGTCTCCCTATACCTTGTTTATTATTTTTGGCTATTACCCTTCAGACAATTGTTGTATTAGTTTTGTATATTCTCTAGATTGCTCATGCACTCGTGGCTCCGGGTTTTGGGGGCTTCTAGCATTGATGTACTGTTGCAATTATAATTACTATCACTATGGTTTACGTATTTCACACGCTTGATGTTTTTGAGAAAAAAATATGTACGGTAACATGAGATCTTACTTATTTCGGTATTTTAAAAAAAGGAAACTTCTTTTTTAAAAGTTAAAAAGGGATAACTAAATTGGAGGTTCACTTGTGGGCTTGCCTAACGGCGGCGTTATACACCATCCCGACCTATTACGAGTTTTGAGCCGTGACAGTTGTCCCCAATGTTGATGTCTCAAGAGAGATGGTCCTTAAGGAGGCTTAAAGTTGATGGCAATCTATTTGTTCGGGTGCTATGGAGATGGATCGTGATTTGGGGCGGCATGATTGGTGGCAGATGATGAGAAAGGACAAGGTGGGATATGTCTCGTGGCAATTGAATTCCTAGAAGGTCAAGTACGAGCAGTAGAGATTGAGTAGTTTGCTTAGGAAGTTTGAATGTAACGAGAAGAATTTGCTCAGAATGTAGAGGAATGGGAACGCGTGATTGTTATTTTGGGATGCAATATAGCCCCGGGCTTTAAACGTATTGTTGGACCTTCAATTGATGTTAATGGAATGAACGGACTCTTACAGCTAGTGTGTGAGTCTGGAATCTAGAGGACTAACTTATTTCATAGTGGTTATAATTATGGAAACGTTGTTGGAAGATGTCAATATAGGGTTATGAATGTGGGATTTCTCCTATGAGAAGGTTATGAGTTGCGTGATTTCTGATGAAGTCCCTATGAGGAGTCTACCTTCTATCCAATGGGATGTATGTACTGCGATGTGGGGCTTGGATCACTTGAAGAAGATGGTGCGACTGTTAGGAGGTCGAGTTTACGTTTGTGGCTGATAATTCGGGATGTGTTATGATTAGTGCAACAAGAGCTTATGAGGAATTTGGATGAGCAATGGTGTGGGATCATGGTATCTAGAAGGAGAAGTTATTGTGGGTTCTCAGGTTATGTGATTGTGGATTTAAGCCATGCGGGGGAGCCTACCTTCGATGATTGGGTCACGCGGTTATGTGTCTTTACAGTTTCTAGTTATCGGTACATTAGAGGATTAGTTAAGACTAAGGAAGGGAACATCAAGGGCAATTTGAGAAAGGAATTTGATGGATGTGTCCTACATTTCACCCTATTTATGTGTGAAGGTTGTGGAATGACTCAGATTGAATATTTCTTTGTGAATGTGGTGTGCCAGGAAAAGGATTCATTCGGTTGCTTCTTTAGAGTATTTGTGTGCTAACGAAGCACTAGTTGTTTGGTTCAATATATTCGGAACTATCTTAGAGTGGGAGACTCTCAACAATATTTATAGTGGGTTCAGGAATTAAAATGTGATGCCTAAGGATTTTCGGGTTCGTCGTGTGACTAAGGATTTATATTGGATTTTGTAGCAAACTATGAAAGAGACTTGGAGTATTTCTAGGAATATTATAGGGTCTCGGTGCAGTGTTAGAAATATAGGATAAACAGCTTCAGATTCATAGTAGATATTTTTAGAATGGTCGTATAAGTTAGAGATATTGTTGAGTGCATGAGGAGAGTATAAAATAGCTCATAGGTATTGGGACGATGTAGTCTTGTGATTTGGGATCACTCGGGGTGAGTGTCGATTGAGGTCCATTGTGTGCTGGAAAAGAGAGGCATTAATTTTGAATGTAAGTCAAGAGGAAATTGAGGAGTTGAGTCAATTTAGTAGTGGTCTGGATCGGTATGGTAAAGGAAATGATCAGTTACTTCGGTGCGACAAGGCTATACGGGTGTTTTGTGGCTATAATTATGGGTTTGGCGGTCTGTGTGACTCAGTTAATTTAGAAGACTCAGCGTTAATGTGGTTCAGAAGTGTGCAAACGGGTCCCGAAAGAGTTATGACGGTTTCGACCACGACATCAAGTTTGTGTTTTGTGGGGTTATGGGAAGTTGGTTGCGTGTTGCGATATTTCTTCTAAAATGAGTTAAGTGAAAGGTTTCTAGCCGATGAAGTTTTATCCTACTGGTAGCTCAGGATTATGATGAGATTCTAGTACTCTCACATAGCATCATGATTGATGCGGTGAACGGGGTGGAAATTGGGATTGAAGGGTCAAGGTTGCGGTTTGGTTTTTACAGGGATGTCCCGAGCCCGGAGGAGCATGGGAGATTTAAGATTCTTAGAGTATACCGGCGCTATTTTAGTGCCTCCGGAGAATGGTGTTCTATGGAAGAGGTATTGTGTATTGATTTACGAATTCTTTATTAGCATCACAAAAATAGCATGGTTGTTAGCCATGGATGTGCAAATTTTGTTACTTGGTGCAGAAGGTCGTGGAAGTATCTCCTATGGGATTGAAATCAGGTATTGAGATTCCGGTATTGTCACATATTGGAGAGTTTATGGCTGCGAGATGCTCCATTCCTTTGGTTGAGGACTCTGGAAGTTTGTTCTGGATTTTATCGGTTGATCGCCTGTGTCATGGATAGGGTCATTGTGGAACTTTTGAAGGTTATTGACCTATTTTGGGATAATCGAAATCGGCTTTGAGGTCCATTGGTAAGCCTAATGTGAATGTATATTCTATACCAGATCAGATATGCTTGTTCAGCATAGCATTGCTTATGGATGAGTCTTTGGGCGTAGTGGATGTTACTTATGTCGTCGTCTATTTCATGTGTTACCCTTTTATGCCATGTGGATTATGAGGCGGCGTGAAAATTCACACGTGTGTTGAGATCTTGTGTAGCTTATGGTGTTATATGAGCAAGATGGCTCTCGCGATGTTGGTTGTTTATTGCACCTTAGTCATGTTTGGCCTTTTGTAGCGCATGACGTTATCCATCTCCCCATGGTTATGTTTATGCACTTGGCGTGCTTGTGGTTGATATACATGTTTTTAGTGGGTATGAGCATTTTGGCTCAATGGGTATTCCTTTCATGATTATTATATGTGGATTGGGTGGCACGTTGCCATGGGTATGATGTGCGGATCGGGTTGCATGCCGCAACAAATAGATGTTGGGTACCGTTCCATACACTTATTTTTTGTGTTTTGTTTCTCATCTTTGAGATAGGTTCATAGCATTTGTTTGGTGGTTTTATTCGTTACGCGGGCTGGATAGTTCTGCACTCGGGTTCGCTTTTCCTTATTTGTCATATTCGAGTTGTGGCTTGTTGGCGCATTGATGACGTCGTATGAGATTTTAGATGGTTTTGATGTGGCTTGTCGCCTGAGAAGCTTGTATTGGGTGAGACAAGATTGTTGGACCTAGAATCAGTGTAATTAGATGGGTATACTGTATGTTTAGAGAAAGAATATCATTAATAAGTTTAGTAGGCGGCAATGGTTTTGTCAAGCGGAAAAACCCCATGATTTATTGATTTAACGGGTGGTTATGAGAGTCTGCACATCTCTTTCATCATTGTAGTATTGTGAGGTTTGGAACAAGATTTTTATGTGTCATGGAGTTATTACCGGTACCCGGTTCGAAAATTGCAGCTAGTGTAGTTGGAGGACATTGTTATGGGAATATGAATTATGTGGTATGTCGTGTGGTTACAACTTGGGCTTAATGTATGTTTGGTACAGATTGTGGAGATTGATATGGTGTATGTATGCAAAATCGGACCTTATAGGAAATTTCGAATGTTGGAATTTGGTTCTAAGGCTTGTGGGCTAAGGTAGCAGGAAAGAACTCTTCAGTGTGTTTTGAGATAATATGCTCATGTGGATTGTGGTGGCACGGGTAGGTGCGCAAGGAGTTACACAGTGATTTTGGAAACATTAGAACGGTCCCTGACACATTCGAGGAAAAACGTATGCTTAAGTGAGGGAGAATGGAACGACCTGACCGGTCGTTGTGAACTCTAGCAAGTCATTCAGCGGTTTGAGACATTGAGTAAGTTCACTTTATGTATTATGGCTTGCACGTGTAGTTGGTTTTTATTTTCGAAAAGTTCGTAGTTGATTTGGAAGAATAATTCTCCATTCGGAAGCTTTAAGTTGGAAGAGTTGACCAAGGTTTGACCTTGGAGTAAACGACCTCAGAATTGGGAATTGAAGGTTTCTATAGGTTCGCACGGTGATTTCGGACTTGGGCAAATGTTCGGGTTGAGTATCGTATAGTCCGAGAGCGATTCAACTCTTATTATCAGAAGTTTGCATTTTTGAAGATTTGAAATTTGCTAAGTTTGACTTAGAGTGGATGTTGGTATAATCGGACTACGGGCGGTGTTCCGGGACCTTGGTTAGGTTCATCTTGTTGGTTGGAACTTGTATGTGAAGTTTGGTCATAATCTGATATGTTTAGGTATGATTCGGACGCGTTCGGCGAAGTTTAAAAGTTAAAAGAAGGATTTTGATCGTCTATTCGTGATTTTAATGTTATTCGTTGTGTAACAAGCCTTTAGATAAGTTTGTATAAGGTATTGGGACTTGTTTGTGTGATTAGACGGGGTCCCGGGGTCCTCACATATGTTTCGGAATGATTTCGGATCAATTCTCTTTGTTTGGTTATTGTTGGTTTATGGTGTCAGGAGTGTGCTTCGCGATCGCGTAGGAGGCATCGCGATCGCAGAGGGTTGTTGGAGCTGGTGAAGACTTTGTTCTATGCGATTGCGTGAAAGGTGTCACGATTGTGGTGCATGATCATGTTGTTCTTCGTGTTCGCGTGGTGAGGGTCGCGAACGTGATGTGTTAGCGGGGATGGCTTGGGATTGGAAGGTTGTTCAACGCGATCGCTTGACTTGGTTTGCGATTTGCATAAGGTATTTTCTGAGGCTGAAGGTTTTGGCATTCGCATTCGCGGAGCTGGGCTTGCGTTCGCGTAGGCTTGGGTAGGCTTAGCTTCGTGGTCGCGAGAGGGTCCTCGCGTTCGCGTAGAAGGATTTCCTAGGCGAGGCCAGTTGGCCTTCGCGATTGCGTGGCTTTTCCGCGATCACGAGGAAGGTTCACCTGGGCAGAATATAAATTAGCAAATCGGGGATTTGCTCATTTTCATTTCTTTTCTGACATTGAAGCCGATTGTTGGGAAATTTTGAAGAGCCTTGTTCATCATCTATCATGAGGTAAGTGATTCCTACTCATTATGAGTTAAATACATGGATTATATATGGATTTTAGCATAACAATTAGTATAAATTGTGAGATTTTGGAAGAAAACCTAGAAATGGTATTTTTGGAATTTTGACCATGAAATTGGTCATGAAATTGGGAATAAATTATATATTTGAGTTCGTGATGCTATAAGTAATATTTATCTTCGAAAATTTTTGAAATCCGGGTGCGTGGGCCCGACAGTTGACTTTTCATGTAGAGTTGTAATTATTCATAATTGATGAAATTATGAATCCTTGAGTATATTTTAATTGGTTTTCACGTTCTTTGATTACTTTCGAATCTTTTGGCATTGGTTTGAAGTGTTAGAGAGGCGTTGGAGCTAGTTATCAAATTTCGGAGTGAGGTAAGTCTCTTGTCTAACCTTGTGAAGGGGAATTTATCATGTATGTGCTATATTTGTTATGTGCTACGTGTTTTGGGAGCTACGCACGTATGAGGTGACGAGTGTCTGTACGCATGCTAAAATTCTTGATTATGTTCGAGTAGACTTAGACTCACACCATGCTTTAATTGTACTATTTGAGTTATTCTTGCTTGTTTAAATGCCTTAATTACATTTTGGCCTAATACTAGACTTGCGTAAGTATCGGACTTGATATTTTAGATACTTGGAGCTATTTGATTTGTGGTGGACATTATACTCCCTTTTTACAGATTTCTTTCGCGTTGTGCTTATATGTCCAAATGTTTTCTTGAATTTTATAACTGACACGTATATTCGTGAGTGGGGCCAGTGACCCATCAAAGTTTCATATTCTAATAGGATCAAGTTGAACACCTTATCAATACTCTTATGGGATCGGGTCGTTCACCTCGGTGGTATTATCTAATATATTCTTATGGGATCAGGTTGTTCCCCTCGGCAGTATCAAGTAACACACTCTTATGGAATCGGGTCGTTCGCCTCAGCAGAGTACATATTCTTATAGGATCGGGTCGTTCGCCTCGGCATAGCACACTATTCTTATAGGATCGGGGCGTTTGCATCGGCAGAGTACACTATTCTTTTGGAATCAGGTCATACGCCACGATGGGATATCATCCCATCACTCTTATAGGATCAGTCCATTCACCTCGGCAGAATCGTGTGTATTATTCGATAAGGAGTCAGCGTATCTATGATTTTATCTAACTTGAGATTTGATATTTTAGTGGTTATTGACCTGACATACATTCCATTCGCGGTAATATTCGGTACTCGAGGGTTTTGTGTTTACTCATCTGTGGAGGATCTCGTTCTTATACATATACCTGTGTTCACTGTTTTACTTGCCATGCTCCATACCTGTCTACTTTTATTGTACTTGATTTATTAGACTACTAGTAAGTGTCGATGTCGACCCCTCGTTACTACTTTTTCTGGGTTAGGCTAAATACTTACTGGGTACACGTTGATTTACGTACTCATACTATACTTCTGTGTTGATTGTGCAGGTACTGAGACAGGTACATTTGTTGGTTATTTGGGTTCATAGGTGCAGTTGATGAGGAGACTTTGTGGCGAGCAACATTTTATGTTACGATCCGCAGCACACGGAGTCCCCGTCCTAGTTATTTACTATATTCTGTCTATTTTTATTTCAGACAGGTATTGTAGTAGTGTTGTATTTATTCTAGTAGATGCTCATGCACTTGTGATACCGAATTTTGAGGGTTTCTAGTGGATGCTCATAATTGTACCTAATATTATTATTATCACTTCGCTTTATGATTTATTTGTGTTCGATAATTTGGTAAAGAAAAGCATATGTTTCTATGAGTTCTAGATTTAATTTTGTTTATTTAATGAAATTCTTGATTTTAAAAGTTAAAAAAGATAACTAAGTGGAGGTTCACGAGTTGACTTGCCTTGTAGCATCATTGGGCTCCATCACGACCTATTATGGGATTTGGGTTATGATAAAAGGTCAAGTGTGACTCCACTGGAGCACTAGAAGAAGAGGCTCCAATATTATTTGCTTTTCTTTTGACAGAATTTTGATAAAGCCCGGCAAAATGCCCAGGCACACGTCATTCAACTTCTAATGATCTTTCATGTTACATGGTGGCAATCAATGCCTTTGCCTCTTGAAGGATTGTTTTCAGAACCCATATTATTCTCCCGTTTGTTATGACCGCTATGATGACAATTATTATATCATCATTTGTTATTGCCACGCCCACGTGCATTCATAAGACCACAATAGTTAATTATTTCTTCTTTCAGACTTATCACGTACTGCTACCACATTCACTTTGGGGAATGGAGCTGACCCTGTGGGACAGGCTTCATTATTTTTCATTAAAAGAGTATTATGTTGCTCAGCTACCAAAAGGTGTGAGATCAACACTGAATATTTTTTAAAACTCCTTTCACGTTATTATTGTTGTAACACTATGTTTGAGACAAAAAGAGTCGTAAAGAATATTTTCCAAACCTTATTATTTATAACATCCACAAATAATTTTAATTGGAAACTTATTCAAAATACAGCAGAGTTATACTTAGATACGACTTTAAAATCTTACAACCATAAGTGTATCAACTCATATCGAGCCTTTGGCAATACCATAGGCTTACGGTGGTCATACCTTTCCTTCAAGCTAGTCCATAATTCAAGTGGTGATCTTTCACTGTCAAATATTCAACCTTCAAACCTTCATCCACATGATGACGAAAGAAAATCATAGCCTTCACTTTGTCTTGGCTCGATGCTTCATTACCCTAAGTAATGGTGTCACCAAGACCTTTAGCGTCTAAGTGAATCTCAACATCGAGAACCCGTGATAGGTATTTTTTTCTAGAAATATCAAGTGCCACAAACTCAAGCTTCGACAAAATCTGACATGATAGAAAAACTATTAAAGAAAAAAAATAAATTAGGAATAAGAAGTACTATTCCAATAAAAAAAACAATCAGTGCAGCATTACTCGTGTACTTGTATTCTGTATGTAAACTATTTTAAAAGAAAATGTAATGGTAAATCAGTGTGTAATCATTACAGTATGTATATACAAGAACTTCAATTCCAAGGAACAAATAAGCTAAAATAATCTTAACAGTACCAGCATATATAGTTTCCGAATTTATGATGCAGATAATAGATTAAATAATTGACCCACAGATTATATGTAAGTAAAAATCATAAGGTATAGATGAAATATAGTATGATTAGTATATTAACCACGAAGAACTAGTAAACAAATTACTCATGCTGGCAAATCAATAATAGGCATACCTAATAAATTAACGAGAACTTCAAGAAGAAAATAATTAACTTTGAAGGTGATTATTAGAGATTTGTGTTGATAACGTGTAAAGAAATTTAGTTCAAAATAACAATATAAAACAAGCAAATAGGAAATAGAAGAAGAGAATAATATAACTTTCTTATTTCTTTTATGTATTCATGTATTGGGCAAAATTTAAAGATTGCAGGTGGATGCTTCTCGAATAGACACGTGGCAGTGAAGACAGGTAAGAGATGAGATCGGCAAATAGCTATCACCGGTTATAAGTATGAGACTGGTAGGTATTATATAAGTTCCAAATTATCAAGATCGGGGAAGAGAATTTGAAAGTAAGGTATCAGTTGGAAAGAGCAACATTAAAGGATCCACCGTTAAAGAATATCACAACATTTATTCCCAATGTTATGCAGCTATCAAGAGGAGTTTTTATTCATCTTTGATAGTGACGTGATTTTGGGATCTTGTCTCCTTCGATTTAGCTATAGATTACGGCATTTGTACTCATTGTAAGGACATAAAATACTAAAATCACAAAGTGTATCTCTCTCTATCTCTCTCATTTTATTAAGTTTTATACAAGGCTAATATCGAAGCATCCAATCATCTCTGATTCTGGTGGGATCAATCTGAATTTCAGGCTTGTTCTTTCCTAAATTATATTTTTTTGTTTCCTTTATTCTTCGTTATTTTACCAATCATATCAACTTAATCCACGTGTCTATAAACTATGTATACAGATTAAATTATACCTCTTTACGGGTAAACAGTTTGGCGCCCATTGTGGGGCATACACACACACACACACACACACACACACACACACACACACACACACACACACACACACACACACACACACACACACACACACACACACACACACACACACACACATATATATATATATATATATATATATATATATATATATATATATATATATATATATATATATATATATATATATATATTATATCTATGACACCCAATGACGTCAACAACTCGCTCAATATTGGAATAAACAACAACAACGAGCATGTCAACAATTTCCATGATGGAGATCAACCGGATGATTAAAGCAGGGAGACCCGTACCAATGGGAATGAGTCAACTTATGGAGGATGAACACGTGGCCGATAATGTTAAAGTTTTGAGAGCAGTAAAGGGAAATCACGAATCATCTCTGAAGATAGTGTCGCGCCTCATTTTCTTGCGAAAAGAGGGTTTCGACGTGTGACAACTCTTTTAAATGGTGTTTAAAAGAGAAGAGTCTCCACCTAATGAATTTTAAGGTACTTTAGGGCACCTATTTACAAATAACTCTGTTTTAACTAGTTTGTGTTACCAAAGACAGGTAAGGGCTCAAATTACCTCAAAAAGAAGGTGTTAGGCACTCTTCGAGGTTCACAACTGTGGGTCCCGACCGAAGTGTACACTATGTGGATTATTAAATTATAATTAAGCTAAGTGATCATATAAGTGAAGGAAGACATGGAATTTAAAGATTATATTATAATATAAACAAGCGTAAAGAAAATAGTACAATATGAAAAATCAGTACAAGTCTTTAGAGGTTACAGAATAAAACTGTGTTAGTCTATATTTGATGACTAAGTGTGAGCAATAAACATACAAAAGAAAAGGGGGGTCCTAAGTTTTTTAGCCTAAAGGATAACCCCGTGCAACATAAATAATACTTCGTAACTCCCTTAAGGTACGGGTTGCTCATATTATCCAGCGGGCATAGACTATCATCTCCTGCTACCCGATTACTATGTTAAAGTTGTTTACATAAAGGCACTCTAATTCAATTCTAGGTCGCGTCCTATGCGTGCACTACCCGTCCCAATCCTATGGTCCAGGAGGCTTTAGACCTACTATTAGGTGGTTCTAGACTCTACCTAGGATGCTCAAAAAATGATAAAACTAGCGCACATTTAAAACACATAGGATTTCACATAAATGCAATAAAAGGCTCAAGTTAACCCCCACACATAAACAGTGAACTCACGGGCATTTTAGGCAATAGACAAACCTATAATCATGACATCTACATTGTTCGTGCAGCGAGGTAATAAGACTATTCGAAAGCCCAAAACTAACAACGTTGATCTTATAAACATGTTGTCTAAGACGAATAATAACATCCTATAGGCAGGACTTCTAACAGTTGATAATTGAGATTGATTTTATAATACTTTATCTCTATAGGCATGTCACTTAAGCGTAGCAATGCAACGAAGCAACAAAGTAATTGATTAGTTGATTAAGATCTTATAGTCATGATATCTAAAGGAGCAGCGTACTAAGAGAAATTGAAGCGACTGGTTGATTGATTAGTCGGAACCCTATAGACATAGTATATGGATGGGCATTAGCAAAACATGTGTTATTGTATCTTATAGGCATGTTATCTAAGTGTTCACAATAGCAAACTTGGAAACAAGTATAGCAGATACTTTAAACATGCTTTAGACAGATTGAGTGAAGTGTGTGTGATTTTCTATAAGCATGATTTCTATGAGTGTGCAGAATAGGAACACATCAACGAATATCAAACAAGACAGTTAAATCCTATAGGAAAGTTTTCTGCTCGTTCATGCGAAAATCAGAATACCCCAACTCCTTTTTCACTAATCTCCCACATCATTTGCTTACAAATTATTACATGCCAAAAGAAAAAATAAGAAACAGACACAAACATAACAAAATCGAGATGATTATTGGCCCAACAAAATAGAGCAGACTCGAGAAGAGCTAACCCAGCACTGCTTGGGCCTTCAACGGACACTTTTACCTGAATAGCAGGCTCAGATCCAAACACTTCCCAAAACAAGAGAGTATGTCCATTCGCATAACCCAAAGTCACACATGGACTCATAGTCAGCCCAAGAATTACAGTTTTGGCCACTTAACTAAATAAATTAATGGACCACATGAGAATCAACTAGACAGTTCCAAAGCAACACCTCAAAGAGACATTTAGCAGGATTCATGAACACATGGGTATTTCAGAAGCAAAAAAGTGACAGATTTGACTAAGCAAGGAACAGGAACTAGGAGAATCAATAGACTTAATTTCAACATGGCTGTTTGGACATGGCAAACTAATAACACAGGTTAAATCACTAAGCATGTGAGAGCATGCTAGATATACATAACATCACGAGAGTTGAAGGAACATGCCATTTAGAGTTAACAGGGTAGGCACACACAAGATGCATATGTTAAGCTTTCCAAAGTGAGTCTAGGGTAGAGCATGGTTCAGAATTAATCCAAAAGGGATTTTATAACCATGAATCTAAGTGAGAAAGGTCTGTTAGAGTCATAGGCAGAGGATGACAATCACACATAGTAAACAAGTAGACATGCTTGATCTATAGCAGCTAACAAGAATCTCAATTATTCTGAGTATAACACAAAGGCTCCCTAGTTCAAAATATCATACTAGAAGATGTTGCCAACTTAAGGTTAAGCAGAGCAGATAGATTTCAGAACTTAAACCATGCATAGTGCAGAAAACTAATTTTATTAAGAACCTAGGCGATATTAAAGAGTACAAAGTTAGCTAGACACCACATTGCAATTCTTAAAACCATATATTGGTTAAAGCATACGATTCATATAGACAAGGACAACAGCAAAGCCTACATAAAGGGCTTCGAAATTATTAAGACAAATTCTGGGCAGGCAGTAATCCATTAGAGTGTCAGGGCAAGTGTTCAAATAAAGATACAGTGTTAAATAGTCAATGCGAGAGATTAGGCATTCATAAACACAATAACTTCGAACAAGTGTCACAATCCAAAACAAATCTTCTAATCATGCTAACTTACACAAATCCAGATGAAGAATTAAAAGTGAAAAAATCAAACCAAAGGTCGGCATAATATCATATTGGCTTAGAAAGCCTACATAACATGGATATTCAGAAGCACGAACACAAACAGGAAAAGCATAGCTGAGAGAGAGCTTGAGTACTTACCAGTTCGCAAATCTAATAGAAAATAGGAAAAAGTCACCAAATACCAGTAGCAAAATAAGAACAGCAACAGGAATACCCACACTCCTAGTGCGTCATAGTTAACAGAAGCTTTGAACGAGCCCCGAGCAGTGCTCGCACTAGAGAGGTAATTAAAACCAATTCTGGTGGCCTTGGCTTTCAGCTGGCCACAACCAAGAGTACAGAAAGTATAGAAGAATGAGAATATGAGGGATAATAGAAGTGGTAACAGTAATAAAGTGATAGTCGTTCATGCAGTAGTCGTTAAGCCTTAGAGGGGAAGCGGGAAGGGGGCTTTATATAGGGGTAGAAATTGAAAGAACAAACATGAAAAATAATCAATTAAGCACAAACAAGAAAAGCAAATATCACATGCAAATCAAAATCAATAAAGGAGATGGAGAGTCTCAAACCCAAATTAGGGTTCAATCATCTGAAAATCGAACCAAGAATGCAAATCGCTCTTTGTTGAACATATATAGACGAAATAACGACCAAAATCAAATATTCGAGTCATTCTAGTCCAATCTCAGAAGTGATACTTGCCAAACTTAGGCAAGTACCTAAGTAACACCATAAACGGACAACCAATAATGAGAGAAGGTTAATAAGGTAAGTATATCATAGGTAGATTCCATTTCTGGGTTGGAATCGGAGAGGAACTAAGCAGCGGCGGCTAGGGTTTCCTAGAGAAGAAGAGAGGATAAAAGGATTTGGGGCGGCTGTCTTAGAGGAATGGGCATTAGGGTTGGGTATGGAGATATAAGGAAAGAAGGGAGAGGATTGTGAGTCGTTGATCTTGCGAGATCAACAACTATGATTTTAAAGAGAGAGATAGGGCGAGTCAGTCGGGTCCCGACCGGGTTTATTAAAGGGTTGTTTGGTTTTGGGCCGGTAAAGGGTGATCTGGGGAGGGCCAAGTGTTTTGGGCTATATTTTGTCCGAAATTAGTCCTATTTTGGGCTATAAAACTAAATATATGAAATTTATTTAAAATAATTTATAAATATAATTAATAAATAATAAAAATATTAATTATGCGGTAAAATGATTGAAAATAATAGCTTAGCATTATAAACATATAAAAATGTTATTTTAGTATAAACAATGCAAATAATGTAGTTATGTACAGAATATAGGCTATTATTGCAAAACTGTATATATAGCTCGAAAATACAAATGTAATTATATAAAATGAAGTAAAAATATTATAAAGCATATATGTGGGTGTAAATAATAAATTTGGATGATTAAGTCATCATAAATAATTTGAAGGAGTAATTAATAAATATTTGAATAATTTAAATGCAAGAAAATTAATTTTAAAGTCTTCAAAATTATGAAAAATACTTATATAACTCTTGTAAATTGGTGATAATGTAAAAAATTATATTTTGAAAGTATATTTGATATTTATAAAAATATGAAGGCAAAATTGAGTATCAACAGACATGACCGAATAATGATTGATCTCCAGCCAGCATTATCGATTGCTTCAAATAATTCCAATGGTGGAGTTTGGGCCCCTCATGGCGTGCCTATAAATCAAATAGCTCCAAGAACCGGCAACGTCGCTTCAAGGGGGGAGTTCAGATCGAATAACAACCAAGCAGGTTGTGTAGACAGTGAATTCGGAAATGAAAACAACACAGATGATCCTTTTAAGACCGAGCTCAGGAGGTTCATGAGAGAAATGAATTCTCGGATGGATCAAAATGCTAAAGAATCCACACTCTGATGGATTAGATCTCGGGGGCCCTCCGGTCCTGAAGGGCTCAAACTCAAAGAAGTATATTCACTTGTCGTTCAAACCAGTGCGGCTCTAGAGTTGATTCCAAAGAGATTCGATCAAGATGTCGTATATTCCAAAATACGGTGGAACATCAAATCCACAGGATCACATCAAACCCTACAACAGTTGTGAAGGGAAATGATTTGGCTCCACATAAAAGCGAATCAATTTCACTAAAGAAATTTGGCAAAAACCCAACAAAAGAGGATTTAACATGGTATTCACTTTTACGTGAACACTCAATTGATTCTTTTAAAATCCTTGCAGATTCTTTCATCAAAGCTCACGTTGGGGCATCAATAGTTCAAGATAGGAAAGTAGATATATTTTGAATCGCTCAAGGAGACTCAAAGTTATTGTGAGAGTTCGTGATCTGATTCCAAAAAGAGAGAATGTTGTTGCTAGTGGTACCAGATGAATGAGCAGACGAAACATTTACCAAAGGTGTCAAACCCTTAAGCTCTGATGCCTCAAGGAAGTTAAAGGAGAGTCTATTGGAATTTCAAGCAACTACATGTGGTTGATGTCCATAATCACAATGAATCCAAAATTAGAATAGAAGATGATCAGTTGGGCTCTTCGGTGTTTTTCAAGGGTCGAAATCGTGATCAAAATCTAGAAAAATCCATGGGAGATCTTGATGCAGACCGGAGACCATCCTAGAAATGATTTCAACCTTTTATGTCAAACGAAAGGTCTGATGCTCTGTCAAGTCAAGGGCATAAAGCTAGAGGTTTTCAGTCACTGGAAAACCCAAACCGGACAGAAGAACTGATCATGGGTGAAGTAGCAGAGACTTGTAAGATAAAGAGCCATCGAGATCCCGGGATTCAGGATATCCCTGGTTATTAGATTACAATTTCAATATTAGCTTGGTGGAGTTTGTTTTAGCTATAATAAACATCAAAAAAGTAAGGTTCCCAAAACCAATTCGATCAGACCCGGTCATAGGGATCCTAATTTGTGGTGTGAATATCATGGTACACATGGTCATAGGACCGGGGACTGCTGGCACCTTCATGAATATGTAGCGATGTTGTTGAAAAATGGTCATCTTAGAGAGTTTTTAAGTGACCAGGCTAAAAGCAACTACGGTAGGAGTCGAGATTCAATGGAATCGGCAAAGCCAACCACAGGGTCTCCCCGTCTTACAATAAACATGATATTTGGTGGGGTTGAAGTAAATGAGCTAACATCTTCGGTTGCAAAAAAGATGAAGATATCAGTCACTCATGCCAAGGGAATCCACGAAGCGCAAGAAGATGATGAAATTACATTCACTGAGGAAGAAGCAGATGGCCTTATTTTACTCCACAATGAAGCGCTGGTAATATCTTTAAATATTTTAGATTTTTAAATTAAGCGTGTGTTGTTGATCCAAGTAGTTCAGCCAATATTATCCAATTAAGAGTCTTAGGACAAGCGAAACTGGCCAGAAATATAGTTCTAGCGACAAAGCTTCTGGTTGGTTTTAACCTAGCAAGTGTGACGACCCGAGGAGAGATCGTGTTGCCTATATATGCCGATGGGGTAATGAAATCCACTTTGTTTGAAGTTGTTGTTTACCCGCAAATAGGTACAATTGAATTTTTTACATGGTTTATAGATACGTGGATTAAATAGATCTGATAAAATAAAATAATAAAGCTCAAAGTGAGGAAAATAAGGATAACTAAGGAAAGAAAAGCCTGAGCTTCAAATTGATCTCTCCAGAGTCAAGAATAATGTGGAAATATTATTAACAATAAAATAAAGCTTTGTCGATGAGAGAATAGTATCAGCCTTTTTTCAAACAAGTATTTCGTGTCCTTCAACGAGTACAAATTTCACTATTTATAGCTATATTAGGGGAGACAAGATTCTCAAATCATGCTCCTATTTAAGGTGAGTAAAAACCTCTCTTAATAGTTGCATAACGCTTAAGAATAAATGCTATGATTTTCTGTAACGGTTGCTCCTTTAATGCTGCCTTCTCCCACCGGTACCTTACTTTCAAATTCTCCTCCCCGGCCTTGATGCCTTAGGGAATTATGTAATAATGGTCACATGCTTGTGGCCGGTGTTAGCCATTTGCTGACTCTTCTCATACATGTCTTCACTGCAACATGTCTGTTCGAGAAGCATCCACCTGTAATCTATAATTTTGCCCAATACAGATAGTCCCCCTACTTTCCGGTGACTTAGCTTGATATGACCGAGAAGTAGATTAGACCTTCTCTTTTCTTGGCGAGAAAGTTCTTGAACGGTTTCTGACACATAAAAGGACGCACGTCTCCTTGCATTTAATGAGACGAACACTTGTTGTCCCGCGATTCGACGATTAGTTTCGCCAGCTACCAAGGTAATGATGGCTTTATTCTGTGCGGCCTATAAACTTCTCCCAATTTCTCCAATTTCATTTTTCACTTTTACAAACTTCTTCACTGATTTTTCTTAAAACTTCTCTGCAACTCCCTTTTCTCAGTAAAACCTTCAAATTCGAACTCTACATTTTCCAAATCATTATGTCTTCTGCTATTGCTTTCTCTGGCAACACATCTTCTGCCACTAAGCATCATGATTTTGTTTTGATCCCTTCATCCACTGGCGCTGGGACTTGAATCGACGACAGTCCATCCAAGAAGAACAAGTCTAGGAAACCTGAGGCTGGACCTCCCACAACAAACACAATCATCCCTTCTCATCTGTCTTTCAAAAAGGACTGTCACGACCCAATTTCCCCTCCGTGTGATGTCGTGACGGCACCTAGTCTCTAAAACTAGGTAAGCCTAACATTTTGCGGAATAATGAAATAAAAATATAAATTTAACCAACTATTCAAAAATACACAACAAATCCCAAAACTCGGAACATCGTGAATCACAAACTAAAGAAGGAAAATCTAGTGTCTTTATACATCAAAGTCTAACAAGGAAAAATACATAAGATAATGGACATGAGAAAGAGTAGAAGGGGACTCCGAGGTCTGAGAACGCGGCAGATATACCTTGAAATCTCCAAAGCTGTCCCGGCTCACTGATAGTGCGGTTGATAAGGAGTGTCTGGATCTGCACATGAAAAACATGTGTAGAGAGTAGCATGAGTACACCACAATTGGTACCCAGTAAGTGCCAAGTCTAACCTCGGTCGAGTAGTGATGAGGTCAGGTCAGGGCCCTACTAGTAAATATAATAAAACAATATAGAGTGTAATGCCGCAATAAAATAAAGGCTAAAATTTAACAACAATGAAATCATAGAAGGTAACAGCTCAGTACACAGAAACACAACAGGGAATCTCCCGAGATACTGTCTCGTAGTCCCAAACGTAAATGTGCAGGGGTATCTCCCGGAATACCGTTCCGTAGTCCCAAAGTAAATATGCAGTACAGGGGGATCTCCCGGAATACCGTTCTGTAGTCCCAAAGTAAATATGCAGTACAGGGAGATCTCCCGAAATACCGTTCCGTAGTCCCAAAGTAAATATGCAGTACATGGAATTTATTCTCGGAATATCATTCCGTAGTCCCAAAGTAAATATGCAGCACAAACAATAGAAATGCAACTACATCACGAAAATCTTACGATTTAGACTAAATACCAGTCAAGGAAGAAGCATGAAATTCACTAAGCATGCTGCACAGAGTTCACATAAGCAATTAAGACACGTAGACATGATGTATCAGACCAAACAGGATAGCTACACATATTAGAATAGCTCAAATAAGAACGAACATAGATTAATACTCATTAAAATGGTGTAGCTAAAAATAAAAGGAAAACAGGTTGCTGCTCAGTAAGAAAATCGGGTTTTTCAACAACTAGCATATGTACGTACTCGTCACCTCACGTACACGGCGCTCACATATCACAATAGTTCCAAATCTTAAGGGGATTTCCCCCACACAAAGTTAGGCAAGCTACTTACCTCGAACCAAGCTCAATCAATCGGTCACAATGCCTTTCCCACAAATATCCGGCTCCGAATGGTCCAAATCTAGCCAAAAGTAATTATATATCATAAATACAACCATAATAGACTCGTCTAATTAATGAAATCAACACTTTAACAAAAATTCCAAAATTAACTCAAAAATCGCCCGTGGGGCCCACGTTTCGAAATCGGGTAAAAGTCACAAAATACGAACACTCATTCATTCACGAGTCTAACCATATAAAAATTACTCAAATCCGACCATAAATCCCCTTTCAAAACTCAAAATCTTTGTTGAAGAAGTGTGTCCAATTGTTTCCCAATTTCAACCCCAAATTCCGAAATTGAATGATGAAATCAACCATAGATTAGTGAATATAACCATAAAGGAGTTAGGAATCATTACCCAAAAACTTCCTCCGAAAATCTCTCCAAATTTCGCCTTCTACCGAGCTCTCAATCAAATTTCGAGTTATGAACCAAAAACCCTCGATTTTGAACTTTAATTCTGCCCAGATTATTTTCCTTAATCGCGATCGCGGAAACACCCTCGCGATCACGAATAACAACTTCTCTGCCCCATTATTTTACTCTACGCGAATGCATACCTCCCCACGCGAACGCGATGAAATAGCTCCTCATATTTACATGATCACGACTGACCTCACGCGATCGCGAAGAACAACACCCAATTCCACTGCTGCCTTATTTCTTCTTCGCGAACGTGACCTAGCCCACGCGTTCGCGATGCATAACCTGCTGAACCTACGCGATCGCGTCCCATTCCTGGCAAACGCGAAGAGATAACCCAGCTGGTCTCCCAATTACTCTACGCGATTGCGATGAAGGAAACCAGCTGCAGAACACCAGCAAAAACTTCCAACTCCTTAAGTCTAAAAATGACCCGTTGAGTATCCGAAACACGCCCGAGGCCCCTGGGACCCCAACCAAACATACCGACCAATCCTAAAACACCATACGAACTTAGTCGAGCCCTCAAATCATATCAAACAACACTAAAAATCGCGAATCATGCTCCAATTCAAATCTTAAGAACTTGAAACTTCAACATTCTACAATCGATGCCGAAACTGACCAACCCATGTCCGATTGACACCAAATTTTGCACACAAGTCATATTCAATATTACGGACCTACTCCAACTTCTGAAATCGGATTCTGAACCCGATATCAAAATTTCCACTACCGGTCCAAAACTCCAAAATTACGACTTTCGCCATTTCAAGCCTAAATGAGCTACAGGCCCCCAAAACACATTTCGGACATGCCCCTAAGCCCAAAATCACCCAACGGAGCTAACGGAATCGGTGGAATTCCATTCCGGAACAGTCTTCACACAGTTCCGACTACGGTCCAAATTCTAAGATTTAAGCTCTCATTTAGGGACTAAGTGTCCCAAAACACTCAGAAACTCAAAACCAATCATCCCGGCAAGTCAGAATAGCAAAAATAGATATGGGGAAAGCAGTTAATAGGGGTTCGGGGATCTAACTCTCAAAACGGTCGGCCGGGTCGTTACATCCTCCCCCTCTTAAAACAACCATTCATCCTCGAACGAGCATAGAAACATACCTGAAGTGGTGAAAAGATGAGGATAATGGCTGCACATATCCTGCTCGGTCTCCCAAGTCGCCTCCTCGACAGGTTGTCCCCTCCATTGAATCATCACGGAAGCAATATTCTTTGACCTTAGCTTTCTGACCTGCCTGTCTAAAATAGCCACTGGCTCCTCAACATAAGATATATCCTTGTCCAATTGGGATGAGCTGAAATCCAATACGTGAGCTGGATCACCGTGATACTTCCGAAGCATCAAAATATGAAATACCGGATGGACTCCTGCTAGGCTAGGAGGTAAGGCAAGCTCATAAGAAACCTCCCCAACATGCCGCAACACCTCAAAAGGACAAATGAACCTTGGGCTCAGCTTGTCCTTCTTTCTGAATCTCATAACGCCCTTCATAGGCGAAACCCGGAGCAAGACCCGCTCTCCAACCATGAATGCAACATCGCGAACCTTTCAGTCCGCATAACTCTTATGCCTGGACTAGGCCGCGCAAAGTCTATCCTGAATCACCTTAACCTTTTCCAAGGCATCCTGAACCAAGTGCGTACCCAATAATCTGGCCTCGCCCAGCTCGAACCAACCCATTGGGGACCGACACTGCCTACCATACAGAGCCTCATATGGTGCCATCTAAATACTGGACTGATAACTATTGTTGTAAGCAAACTCCGTAAGTGGCAAGAACTGGTCCCAAGCACCCCCAAAATCTATCACACACGCATGGAGCATATCCTCTAATATCTGAATAGTGCGCTCGGACTGCCTGTTCGTCTGAGGGTGAAATGTTGTGCTCAACTCAACCTGAGTACCCAACTCATGTTGTACATCTCTCCAGAACCATGATGTAAATTGTGTACCCCGGTCAGAGATAATATATATCGGTAAGCCATGAAGCCTGACGATCTCACGGATGTAGATTCGAGCTAGCTGCTCGGAAGAATAGGTAGTCATCACAGGAATGAAATGAACTGACTTGGTCAGCCTGTCCACAATCACCCAAACTGCATCAAACTTTCGCTGAGTCTGTGGGAGACCAACAATGAAGTCCATAGTGATTCGCTCCTATTTACACTCCGGAATATCTATCTTCTGAAGCAACCCACCCGATCGCTGATGCTCATACTTCACCTGCTGGCAATTTAGACATCTAGCCACATACTCTACTATGTCTTTCTTCATCCTCCTCCACCAATAATGTTACCTCAGGTTCTGATACATCTTCGTGGCACCCAGATGAATGGAGTACCACGAGCTATGAGCCTTCTGAAGAGTCAATTCACACAAATCATCTACATCGGGCACACATAGCA
Source organism: Nicotiana tabacum (assembly GCF_000715075.1). NCBI lineage: Eukaryota > Viridiplantae > Streptophyta > Magnoliopsida > Solanales > Solanaceae > Nicotiana > Nicotiana tabacum. Next base: position 36,237,591 of record NC_134098.1, read on the forward strand.
TGCCCTGCATCCTCAATGCTCCATCATCTCCAATAGTGACCTCCTAAGCATCACCGTGCTGGACCGTGTCCTTAAGGACAAGCAGGTGGGGGGTCATCATACTGACGCTCCCTGATACGATCATAAAGGGAAGACCGAGAGACCACACAATCCAATACTCGACTCGGCTCAGAAATATCCAATCTCACAAACTAGCTGGTTAAGGCCTAAACATCCAACGCCATGGGCCTCTCTGCTGCTGGTAGATATGCTAAGCTCCCCAAACTCTCTGTCCGGCGACTCAAAGCATCGGCCACCATATTGTCCTTCCCAGGGTGGTATAAAATGGTGATATCATAATCCTTAAGCAGCTCCAACCACCTCCTCTGACGCAAATTAAAATCTTGCTGCTTGAACAGATGCTGCAGACCTGGTGATCGGTGTAAATCTCACAAGAAACAACGTACAAATAATGGCGCTAAATCTTCAGGGCATATACAATAGCTGCTAACTCAAGGTCGTGGACAGGATAGTTCTTTTCATGCACCTTCAGCTGTCTGGACGCGTAGGCAATCACCCTACGGTCCTACATCAACACCGCGCCGAGACCAATCCGCGATGCATCACAATATACAGTATAAGACCCTAAACCTGTAGGCAATACCAATACTGGGGCTGTAGTCAAAGTTGTCTTGAGCTTCTGAAAGCTCTCCTCACATTCCTATGTCTACCTGAACGGAGCACCCTTCTGGGTCAGCCTGGTCATAGGTGCTACAATAGATGAGAATCCCTATATAAAACGACGGTAATACCCCGCCAAACCAAGAAAACTCCGGATCTCTGTAGCTGAGGACGGTCTGGGCCAACTCTGCACTGCTTCAATCTTCTTCGGATCCACCTGGATCCCCCCACTCGATACTATATAACCCAAGAATGCTACTGAGTCTAGCCAAAACTCACACTTTAAAAATTTTGCATATAACTTCTTTTATCTCAAGGTCTAAAGTGCAATCCTCACGTGCTGTTCATGATCTTCCCGAGTCCGGGAGTACACCAGAATGTCGTCAATAAATACAATGACGAATGAATCAAGATAAGGCCGAAACACAATGTGCATCAAGTGCAAAAATGTTATTGGGGCATTGGTCAGCCCAAAAGACATCACAAGGAACTCGTGGTGGCCATACCGAGTCCGGAAGGCAGTCTTCGGGATATCTGGCTCCCGAATCTTCAACTGATGATAGCCGGAACGTAAATCAATCTTGGAAAATACTCTAGTACCCTGTAACTGATCAAATAAGTCATCAATACGAGGAAATGGATACCTGTTCTTCCCTGTGACTTTGTTCAACTGGTGGTAATCAATACACATCCACATAGAACCATCTTTCTTCTTCACAAATAAGACAGGAGCACCCCAAGGTGACACACTGGGCCGAATGAAGCCCTTATCAAGCAATTCTTGTAACTATTCCTTCAACTCCTTCAATTCAGGAAGAGTCATACGATATGGAGGAATAGAGATAGGCTGAGTGCCTAACAACAAATCAATGCAAAAATCAATATCTCTGTCGGGCGGTATGCCCAGAAGATCAGCTGGGAACACATCTGGAAAGTCCCTCACTACTGGTACTAACTCAATTGTAGTGGTATCAATACTGACATCTCTCACATAAGTTAGATATGCGTCACACCCCTTCTCAACCATTCGTTGAGCTTTAAGAAATAAAATAACTCTGCTGGGAGTATACTCTAAGGTACCTCTCCACTCTAGCCGCGGTAAACCTGGCATAGCCAGCATCACGGTTTTAGCGTGACAATCAAGAATAGCATAATGGGGAGACAACCAGTCCATGCCCAAAATAATATCAAAGTCCACCATGCTAAGCAATAATAAATCGGTTCTGGTCTCAAAACTACTAAGATCTATCAAACACGACCGATACACGCGGTCCACAATAAAAGAATCTCCCACAGGAGTAGACACATAAATAGGGGAACTCAAAGAATCCCGCGATACGCCCAAATACGGGGTAAAATAAGAGGACACATAGGAATATGTAGAGCCTAGGTCAAATAATACCGACGTATCTCTATGACAGACTGGAAATTAACCTATAATGACAGAATTAGAAGCAACTGCCTTTGTACGAGAGGGAAGGGCATAATATCTGGCCTGGCCTCCCCCTCTAGGGCGACCTCTACCTTCCCGACCTCCACCTCGGGTTGGCTGAGTAGGTGGGGTGGTGGCTGGTGCTATAATCATAGCCTGAGGACCCGGTGGAGCACGCTGTGGCTGAGAAGTCTGTGGAGGTGCACCCCTCCTAAATCTGGGGCAATCCCTCACCATATGGCGAGTGTCGCCATACTCAAAACAAGCTCTGGGAGGGCGTGGATGTTGTGGCTGGCTCGGGCCAGGTCTGCTGGACTGGCTGCTAGGAACACCCCGTGCAGGAAGCACACTAGATACTAGCGGTGCATAATAAGGCTCCCGGGGCCTAGAAATGACCGGAATACCACTGGCGGCTGGAAGAGCTGAATGGGCGGGGCGGCTCACATAACCCTACCATGGCGAGCGGCTGGGGCATAAGCACCAGAATAAGAACCAGTCTCTCGAGACCTCTTGGCCTCCCTCTCCTCTCTATCCTGGGTAAGCATGCCCTCCAATCTCCTGGCAATACTCACAACCTGCTGATAAGAAATATCCATCTCCAACTCCATGTCCATACTAATCTGGATGTTGGGGTGGAGTCCCTCAATAAACCGCTGAACCCTCTCTCGAACTGTGGCAACCAAGGCCGGTGCATGTCGGGCCAAATCCCTGAAGCGAACCGCATACTCTGACACAGTCATAGATCCCTGGTGCAGTTGTTCAAACTCCGTGCGCCATGAGACCCTGAGGCTCTGAGGAATATACTCTCTCAAAAACATGTCTGATGACTGAGTCCATGTAAGTGAAGCTGCCTTAGCCGGACTACTCAACTCATAAGCACACCACCACTGATAGGCTGCTCCTCTAAGGTGGAATGTAGTGAAAGAAACCCCGCTCGTCTCCGCAACGCCCATAGTACGGAGAATACGATGACACTCCTCCAGAAAATCCTGAGCATCATCTGTAGCCAATCTGCTAAAAGTAGGTGGGTGGTACTTCTTGTACCTCTCAAGTCTGAGCTGCTCCACCTCAAACGCTGCTGCCCTAACCTCGTGCTGAGTTGGAGCTACCGGTTGCATTGGTACAATCTCTTGAACCTGGCCTGAACCCGCTGCTTTGGAGTACCGACGACGGGAGTCTGTGCTCCTCCCCCATCCTGAGATGTGGCATGAGCAAGTGAAATCAAACCAGCCTAAGTTAAGGTGTTAAACATGCTCAGAAACTGGGCTAGAGACTCCTGGAGGGCTGGTGTAGGAACTGGTGCCTCAAGCGTATGCCCTCCAGCTAGAGCTACTAGGGGCTCCTCTGTAGCAGCTCGTGCGGGTGCTCTGGCTGCACCATGTGGACATCATCGGCCTCTACCCTGGCCCAGGCCTCTCGTGGCTCTAGCAGGGAGCGCGGGTGCCTATTCATCATATCTGCTTGTACGTGTCCTCACCATCTGTGAGAGAATAGAATACAAAAGTTTAGAATCTTTGAAGTCAACAATTTTCGCCCGACAAGGAATCAAAGTAGTGAAATTTTCCTAACAGTTCCATAGCCTCTCGAAGATAAGTACAGACGTCTCCGTACCGATCCGCGAGACTCTAAATAACCGGCTTGTGACTCACGATACCTACGAACCTAGAGCTCTGATACCAACTTGTCACGACCCAATTTCCCCTCCGTGTGACGTTGTGACGGCACCTAGTCTCTACAACTAGGTAAGCCTAACATTTTGCGGAATAATGAAATAAAAATATAGATTTAACCAACTATTCAAAAATACACAACAAATCCCAAAACTCGGAACATCGTGAATCACAAACTACAGAAGGAAAATCTAGTGTCTCTATACATCAGAGTCTAACAAGGAAAAATACATAAGATAATGGACTTGAGAAAGAGTAGAAGAGGACTCCGAGGTCTGCGGACGCGGCAGATATACCTTGAAATCTCCAAAGCTGTCCCGGCTCACTGATAGTGCGGTTGATAAGGAGTACCTGGATCTGCACATGAAAAACATGTGTAGAGAGTAGCATGAGTATACCACAATTGGTACCCAGTAAGTGCCAAGCCTAACCTCAGTCGAGTAATGACGAGGTCAAGTCAGGGCCCTACTGGTAAATATATAATAAAACAATATAGAGTGTAATGCCGCAATAAAATAAAGGCTGAAATTTAACAACAATAAAATCATAGAAGGTAACAGCTCAGTACACAGAAACACAACAGGGGATTTCCCGAGATACCGTCTCGTAATCCCAAACGTAAATGTGCAGGGGTATCTCCCGGAATACCATTCCATAGTCCCAAAGTAAATATGCAGTACAGGGGGATCTCCCGAAATACCGTTCTGTAGTCCCAAAGTAAATATGCAGTATAGAAGGATCTCCCGAAATACCATTCCGTAGTCCCAAAGTAAATATGCAGTACAGGGGGTTTTCCCGGGATACCGTTCCGTAGTCCCAAAGTAAATATGCAGCGCAAACAATAGAAATGCAACTACATCACGAAAATCTTACGATTTAGACCAAGTACCAGTCAAGGAAGAAACAGAAAATTTACTAAACATGCTGCACAAAGTTCACATAAGCAATTAAGACATGTTGTATCAGACCAAACAGGATAGCTACACATATTGGAATAACTCAAATAAGAATGAAAATAGATTAATACTCATTAAAATGGTATAACTAAAAATAAAAGGAAAACAAGTTGTTGCTCAATAAGAAAATCGGGTTTTTTCATAACTAGCCCGTGTACGTACTCGTCACCTCACGTACACGGCGCTCACACATCACAATAGTTCCAAATCTTAAGGGGATTTCCCCCACACAAAGTTAGGCAAGCCACATACCTCGAACCAAGCTCAATCAATCGGTCACAATGCCTTTCCCACGAATATCTGGCTCCGAATGACCCAAATCTAGCCAAAAGCAATTACATATCATAAATACAACCATAATAGACTCGTCTAATTAATGAAATCAACACTTTAACACAAATTCTAAAATAAACTCAAATATCGCATGTGGGACCCACATCTCTGAATCGGGTAAAAGTTACAAAATACGAACACCCATTCACTCACGAGTCTAACCATATAAAAATTACTCAAATCCGACCACAAATCCCCTTTCAAAACTCGAAATCTTTGTTGAAGAAGTTCTTCCAATTTTTTCCCAATTTCAACCCCAAATTCGGAAATAAAATGATGAAATCAACCATAGTTTAGTGGAATATAATTATAAAGGAGTTAGGAATCATTACCCAGAAACTTTCTCCGAAAATCTCTCCAAATTTTGCCTTCTGCCGAGCTCTCAATCAAATTATGAGTTATGAACCAAAAACCCTCGATTGACCGACCAAACCACGTCTGATTGACCCCAAATTTTGCACACAAGTCATATTCAACACTACGGACCTACTCCAACTTCCGGAATCATATTCCGACCCCGATATTAAAATTTTCACTACCGGTCCAAAACTCCAAAATTTTAACTTTCGCCATTTCAAGCCTAAATGAGCTACGGGCCCCCAAAACACATTCCAGGCACGCTCATAACCCAAAATCACCCAACGGAGCTAACGGAATTGACGGAATTCCATTTCGGAACCGTCTTCACACAATTCTGACTGCGGTCCAAATTTTAAGACTTAAGCTCTCATTTAGGGACTAAGTGTCCCAAAACACTCTGAAACTCAAAACCAATCATTCCGGAAAGTCATAATAGCAAAAATAGATATGGGGAAAGCAGTTAATAGGGGTTCGAGGCTTTAACTCTCAAAACGACCGGTCGGGTCGTTACAAGGACCTTCAAGTCCAAAAAGAATTTTCTGATCCTGAAGACTACAGATACAGATCCTGTAAAGGAGGAGTGTGACTGGAAGAACATTGAAGTTTTAGCCCCTCATGAAGTGGAGAGGGTTACATTCAGCAAACTAAGGTATATTTTCATTTACACATACCCTTTAACTTTAAGACTTGTTTGGCTCAAGTGGGACTGGTGATATGGTGTACGGTGGCTTACCTTCGATACCTATGTTTTCGGGCTCAAGAAAACCTCACTCTTGCACACATTATCAGTCTCTATGCCCCAACAATTTTCTAAGGAGGCGTGATCAAACTTAGCAAACGCGGTCACAACGCCACCGTTACTAGTGTAGATGAAGATAATGATCGAGGGTGGATGGAGAGGTTTGTTGTTGTTGCTCCTGAGGATATTTTACTAGCATCAGCATCAGCATCTCCCATCCCCGAAGCTTGGAACTATTCTCGTAAACTTTCTCAAATGTCCCTGTTTTTTACTATTTTGAAGGTATTTTCTCTCTTTATTAAGATTTCCTTTCTTCTATTTTATCCACCCTTTGGTTTACCCCAGCAGTTAAGAACCAAACCCAATGGGTTCAAAATAAATTTGATACTTCCACATCGGATTCCCGTATGTGGAAGGAAATTTTAGTAAGGAAGAACTGGAAGGGCATAAATATAGTAATAACTTGCTAACCTTTCATATTTCTACTCCAGGCCTTCCAAAGGGATCTTCTGTTTGCCCTACCGTTGAGGTCTCACGTGGCCCGAAGGTAGCACAACAACGGCTCCAAGAGGTCCTTGACCGGAAAAGGGCTCATGACGTAGCTATTGCTTCCGATGAAGGTGCATCTTCCATCAGTCCCCAGCCCAAGGGATAAGACTAAGGCTAAGGAGAAGCCCCCAATCACGGAGGAGATCCCAGGAGGACCGGCCACAATGATCCTTGATGAAAAGGAAATCGAGGACGACACCTAAATGGTTTCTCTTCAGAGAAGAAGATGAAGAAAAACACCAATAACCCAACCAGAGGACATAGAGGGACTCTTTCAAGAGTTCGAAATAACTTAAATGTCCGAATCCCGCTTTGGCGGTTCGATTGTCACCACTGGCCAGAAGGGTTCTACTTCTGATTCTCCCCCAACTTCTGATCCAGTACCAACCCCTGCCTCACCACCGGTCCCTACCGAACAAGAGCAAGAAGTGTGTTCCCTTGATCACTCGATCAAGAGAACATTGAAAATGCTTTTCCGGCCATCCATAACCCTAGCGCTAAATGCAGTGTTACGTTTTCAGTTTCGGATGAGTGCCACTTGCACTCCAAACCGATGAGGGTATCCAACTACTTGAAGTCACTAGCTTCGGATAACGATTAGAGGAAAATAGATGCTCTCTCTGTTGAATGTCTAATCAACAACAGCATGCATCTTGCTCTCAGGTATCATTCATCTTCCTTTCCTCTTCTTTACATTAATTATGCACCATCTTTGATAACTTTAAATTTGACTTTGCAGGCTAACCATTTTGCCTCTGAGGGCATACAAAAGATGATACTGGATAAAGAAGCCCTCAAGTCTGAGTGGGATCAACTTGCTGAGCGCCTCCCGGCTCTAGAGGCAAGACTTGCTCAAATGGGCGAACTCGTAGCCCGATTGGAGCAAACAGAATAAGAAAAGATGGCCCATAGTCAAGAAGCCACTCAGTTGCATGCTGAGCTTGTAGAGTTAAAGATCAAGTGAGCAGAGCTACAAAATGTCGTAAATTCGGCGGTCGAGCATGAGTCTACTTTCATGAAAAGAATCAATAACCCGGAAGCTAACTTACGTTCCAAGACCGAGGAAGCTATCGCGGCTGAAGAGAAGAGGGCAGGAATGGAGAAAAGACTCAAAAATTTCATGGAGCAAAACTGTGAACATGCTAAAATCTGAGATCAAGAAGACTATTTCTTGCTTCAGAAAACTCACGTTGTTTATCACATGAGGAGTAAAACTTTAGCGGATGCCAAAGATGTCATTTCAAATATAGACGACCACATCGCGAAGCTCTTACCTTGGAGAAAACTGCCTTTGAGAATATTCCTGTCCAGCCCACTAATTCAAGCTCCTCGAGCACTTGCTCTGAGTCCTCGAAATTTGAAGAGGAAGTTGAAGATGATGGTGAGGACAATGGTGAAGATGTTGAAGTTGATGTTGAGCAACCTTTATCTTCAAAAGATGCAGAAGAGGCTTTCCATCCTTCAACCTTTGTTGATAAATAAAATTAATGTACTTTTTCAATATTTTTTTAACCCTTGTAATTATCCTAGGGTCTCTATTGGGTCGCGGATTTTAAAATAAAAGATATCCTCTTTTACTTAACTTCTCAGGATTTAGAGAAAAATATATCTTTCCTCATCTTTTTTCTCCTATTGACAAGTCCGAGAATTTTTACATCCGGTTAACTTTAATACTGGGTATTCATACTTCTGGTCTTTAATCTTTAATTATAAAGGTTTCAAAAGAGAGAGCCCTTATGTTTACTGTGCTCTTGAAGAGGACGTCTCATTTTCATTTCGGCACTTGCATTTGAAGTTCAAGCAACATTCAAATAACAGAGAAAACTATGCCATTTGGACAAGAAATAAGATATAAAAACGAATAGACTTTCATTTATTCCTTCTATTTTCAAAAGTAGATTTACATATGCCAAAAATATTGAGCATTCGCTTAAGTAAATAAAATTGTCAATATATGAGACTAATTTGTACTTCTTATTTCTACGGAGCTAGATATACGGTCCCCGGTCCTGACTCGGGTCTTTCATAACTATTGAACTTTTAAGTTCAAGATATACTTTCTGATTCTAGCAATCCCCGATATTACTCCATTTCCATATTTTCCATTTGGCATTTAAGGCTAACATTGACACTTTTAGTGCTCTGATAAGAGTCGCTTCCCCTAGTGTTCAGAATCAAAGTATGAGAATTCGAACATTGGAGTTCTTGTTGCTATCAGTAATTCTTATTCAGAGTATATTTACATTGTTGTCTCATTAAAAATATTTCCAAAAAAGCCCATTTGGGACAAAAACTGGACGAAGGAAAAAAGTCAGCGCGTACTTTCAGTATAATCAGGGATCTTCAACAGTAGTACCTTTTGAGGTAAGTCACATTCCAATTGCTATGTAAATTAACTCCATCTTGATTTTTAAGAACGAACCTTTACCAGTTATAGCTGAAATCCGGTAAGTCCCTTACCAATTCGATCCCAACTTCCTAACATTGACTTCCCGAGTATTATGAGTTACTTTTCGTAACACCAAGTCTCCGACTTTAAAATAACACAGATTTGCTCTACGATTGTAGCACCTTTCCATCCTCATCTTTTGTGCCATCATTTTCGATGCTCCTCAAGCAAATCTAACATAATCAACATTGCTTTGTCATTCTCCTACTCGTTTTCCAGGAAAACCTCATGGTCGGCTCACCTATCTCCACCAAAATCAAAGCTTCCGCACCATATACAAGGAAAAAGGTGTTTCTCTTGTGCTTGATTTTATCGTCGTTCGATATACTTATAATACTTCCGGTAACTCCTCAGGCCACCTACCTTCTGCATCCTCTAATTTTTTTTGAGGTTTTGAATTATCACTTTGTTAGTCAACTCTGCTTGACCGTTAGCACATGGATGGTATGGAGATGACGTAATCCTTTTAATCTTCAATCCCTCTAAGAATTTTGTAACTTTGAAACCTATGAATTGTTGCCTATTGTCACAATCAATTTCTTTTGGTACTCCAAATCGACAACTAATATTATCCCAAATGAAATCTATCACCTCTCATTCTCCAATCTTATTGAAAGCGCCTGCTGCAACCCATTTAGAAAAAATAGTCAATTAAAATCAAAAGATATTTTACCTGACCGGGACCCTGAGGCAAAGGACCAACTATATCTATCCTCCATTTCATGAATATCCATGGCAACACCACTGAATGCATAAGTTCTGCCAGTTGATGTACCAACTAAGCATAACAGTGGAATTTATAGCATTTTTGTGCAAATTCTGTTGCATTTTGCTCCATTCAGGGCCAATAATAACTGGCTCTCATTAAATTGAGCACCAATGAATCTGTTCCAGAGTGATTGTCACAAATTCCTTCTTGAACTTCTGTCATCACATAATCAGACTCCACTGGTCCTAAGCACCAAGCCAAAGGGCCCTGAAAAGACCTCCGGTATAACTGCCCATCAACAAGACAATACCGAGCAACTTTTGTTCGTAATGCCCAGGAGGCTTTAGAGTCATTAGGCAGTTTACCATGCCTCAAATATTCTATAAACTTGTTTCTCCAATCCCAGATAAGATTAGTTAAGTTAACTTCGCGATAGCCATCCACGTCTAGGACTGAATGCAATAACTAAACAACTGCACCGGAATCAGCGACTTTTATCTCCGTAGAAGAACCCTAGTTAGCCAACACATCTGCCTTCACGTTCCACTCTCTTGGACTATAGATCACTGACCACTCTTTGAACTGGAAAGCAGAATTTGAACATTATTCAAATACTACTGCATGCACTCTTCTTTGGCGTCAAAAATCCTATATATCTGATTAACAACAAGTTGGGAGTCGCACTTTAATTCAATCACCCTGGAGCCTAATCCCCGCACTAATTAAAGTCCGGCAACCATAACCTCATACTCGGCTTCATTGTTAGTTAACAGAACAGTTCGAATGGCATGTCTCAGGATTTCTTCCAAAGGTGTTATTAATATTATCCCAAGACCAAAACCTTTTACGTTGGACGCGCCATCCGTAAAGAAGGTCCAAACATCAAAAATAATTCCTGATACCCAAAATGCTTCTTTTGCAGCTAAAGGGATCATCCCCAGACTAAAATCAGCGACAAAGTCTGCCAAAACTTGTGATTTAATTGCATTCTGCGGTTTATACTCAATATATAACAACAACAACAACAACAACAACAACAACAACAACAACAACAACAACAACAACAACAACCCAATAAAATCCCACAAAGTGGGGTTTGGGGAGGGTAGTGTATACGCAGACCTTACCCCTACCCCTATAGGGGCAGAGAGGCTGAATCCGATAGGCCCTCGGCTCAGAAAGATGGAAAGAAAACAAGAAGAGATAATATATCATTATCATCAACAGAAACTATAGAAATAGTAACAGCATCATAAAAACCATAAAATAGATGACATGCAATAATAATAACCAGTAATTAAGGCCCAAAGCTATGAAAAATAGAAAGGATAGTGTGGACACAACATTAATCACTAGCCGTCTAAGATCAACCCTATCAAACCAGCTTCACCCCGGGTATGAAGTAGAAAAAGCTTGACTGCCCCCTAGCCAATAACCCTAATGCTCGACCTCCAAACCTTCCTATCAAGGGTCGTGTCCTCGGAAATATGCAGTCGTGCCATGTCCTGCATGATCACCTCTCCCCAATACTTCTTAGGCCTCCCTTTACCTCTTCTCATACCCACCAAAGCCAATCGCCCACACCTCCTCACCGGAGCATCAAGGCTTCTCCTCCGCACATGCCCGAACTATCTAAGCCTCGCTTCCCGCATCTTATCATCCACAGGGGCCACGCCCACCTTCTCTCGAATATCTTCATTCCTAATCTTATCAATCCTAGTGTGCCCGCACATCCACCTCAACATTCTCATCTCTGCTACCTTCATCTTCTGGATATGAGAGTTCTTAACCGACCAATACTCTGCCCCATACAACATGGCCGGTCTAACGACCACTCTATAAAACTTACCTTTGAGTATCGGTGACACTTTTTTGTCACACAGGACTCCAGATGCTAGCCTCCATTTCAACTGCCCATTTAGCCAATCAACCTGATAACTCAAGTTTATGATGGACGTTCCTCGGTGGAAAAGTCATCACAACGGCTATTAGGTGACATTGAAAGTAGTGTCTAACCTTTCGAGAGGTGACTACGAGAGCTAGATCCAACTTTTCCAGGTGTAAATATCGTGTGTCCACACTTGACAGTATTTTACTAACATAATATATAGGAAATTATGTACCTTCTTCCTCCCGGACTAAAACTGCACTTACCGCAACTTCCGACACTACCAAATAGACTAGCAACCACTCTTCATCCTTTGGTTTAGACATTAAAGGAGGACTATACAAGTACTTCTTTAAGTCTTTCAATGCTTTCTGACACTCCGGTGTCCACATGAAGTCATTCTTCTTTTTTAATAGCGAAAAGAACCGATGACACTTCTCCGACGATCTTGATATGACCTTTGCACTTTATTTACGCTTCTCAGTTGATTAGGAATATCGTCTATATCTTTAATCTTATCAGGATTTACTTTAATTCTTTGTGAAACCAAGAATCCATGAAATTTCCCGGACCCAACCCAAAGTGCATTTTTGGGGTTAAGCTTCATGTTAAAATTTCTTAAGATGTCAAGTGTTTCTTAAAGATGAGTCAAATGATCCACTGCACTGAGAGACTTAACCAATATGTCATCAATATAAATATCCTTTTTTACCAATTTGACATTCAAACATCTAATTAACGAGCCTCTAATAAGTGGCTTCGGCATTTTTAAGTCCAAAAGGCATCACATTGTAACAGTACATACCAAAATTTGTAATAAATGAAGTTTTCTCTTGATCCTCAAGGTGCATCCTAACTTGATTATACTCGGAATATGCATCAAGGAAACTTATCAACTCATTCCAAACAGTGGCATCGATCATTTGATCGATGTTTGGCAATGGGAAAGAGTCTTTAGGAAAGCAATAGGAAAGAGTCCTTAGGACAAGCCTTATTTAAATCCTTATAATTTATAAAACTTCTAAATTTATTATTCTTTTTGGGTAAGACTACTAAGTTAGCTAACAAATCATATAATCTACTTCACGTATCGAACATATATTAAGCAACCCGGTTACCTCCTCTTTCAAAACCTATTTCTGACCTCAGCTATCGGCCGCCTCTTTTTTCTTTATTGGAGGAAAATTAGTGTTCAAGCTTAGCTTGTGGACATCCACTTCTAGTGGGATACTTTTCATCTCTAAATGAGACTATGCAAAATAGTCAATGTTAGCCTTAAGAAATTTAATAACTTCAAGCATGAGTTCGGGACTCAATCTTGTTCGCAAGTAAACCTTTCTTTCTGGGAACTATGTGAACAAAGCGATTTGTTCGAGCTCTTATGCAGTTGATTTAGTAATTATGTCTGTTTCTTTCGGTAACTGTAAAGATCTAGGCACTTGTAAATATCTGATGTCTCTTTCTATAAGGCCCTGTAAAATTTCACCTAAAACCCGGGTTTTCGTGGTGCCGAGGTAGGCTAATGTATTTGAGGCGGTACGGACTTTTTGGGTTGAAAAGTGCATTGGGGAGTTGAAGAAACATTATTGCAAAACATTCGTTTCAAGCAAAAGGAATTGAATCTGAGGCAGACAAGATGGCTTGAGTTACTCAAAGACTACGACATTGATATCCTATATCATCCGGGGAAGGCTAATGTTGTGCCAGATGCTCTTAGCCAAAAATCTATGGGCAGTTTAGTTCACTCGGAGGCATATCAAAGGCTGTTGGCTAAGGAGGTTCATCGGTTGGCTAGTTTGGGAGTTCGTCTTGCGGACTCTAATGAAGGAGGGGTGATTGTGCAAAATAGGGATGAATCATCGCTTGTTGTGGAAGTCAAGGAGAAGCAATATGATGATCCATTGTTGGTACAATTAAAGGAGGGGATTCATAAGTATAAGACTATGGATTTTTCTCTTGGTATGGATGATGGTACGCTAAGGTACCAAGGGTGATTATGTGTTCCAAATATAGATGGTCTCCGGGAAAGAATCATGACTGAAGCTCATAATTTTAGCTATTCCGTGCACCCAGGCTCTACAAAGATGTATCGTGATCTTAAGGAAGTCTATTGGTGGAATGATATGAAGAGGAATGTAGCGGACTTTTGTGGCAAGATGTCCAAATTGTCAGCAAGTGAAGCCCAAACACCAAAGGCCCGACTGGTTGGCACAAAACATCGAGATTCCATTGTGGAAGTCGGAGATGATCAACATGGACTTTGTGGTAGGACTACCTCGCACTCCTCGAAAGTTCGACTCGATTTGGGTGATTATGGATCGACTCACAAAATCAGCACACTTCTTACCTGTTAAGGCTATCGACACAGCGGAACAATATGCTCAGTTGTATATCAAGAAAATAGTCAGGTTGCATGGCATCCCAATTTCTATTATCTCCGACCAAGGGGCACAGTTCACAACTAATTTTTGGAAGATATTTTAGCAAGGGTTAGGTACACAGGCAAATCTTAGTACAGCTTTCCATCCACAGACCGACGGGCAAGCAGAGCGGACCATTCAGACGCTTGAGGATATGTTGTGCGCTTATGTTCTTGACTTCAAGGGTAGCTGGATGATCATTTGCCACTCATAGAATTTGCCTACAACAACAACTATCATGCTAGCATTCAGATGGCACCGTTCGAGGCTCTGTATGGTAGGACATGTAGATCTCTCATTGGGTGGTTTGAGATTGGAAAAGTGGAGTTCGTAGGGCCAGACCTCGTGCATCAGGCTATTGAGAAGGTTAAGATCATTAAGGAACGGTTGAAAACTGCTCTAAGCCGTCAAAAGTCCCATTCGGATGTGCGTCGCAAGGATTTGGAGTTCAAAGATAATGATTGGGTATTCTTGAAGGTTTCCCCCATGAAGGGTATAACGCGGTTTGGTAAAAAAGGGAAGTTGAGTCCGAAGTATGTCGGACCGTACAAAATCATTCAGATGATTGGTCCTTACAAGATTAAACTACCTCCAGAGATGTCTTTAGTGCACCCAGTGTTTCATGTATCCATGTTAAAGAAGGTGGTTGGAGATCCATCGCTTATTGTTCCGATTGAGACTATTGAGGTTAATGAGGAATTGACTTATGAAGAGATTCCAGTTGCCATTCTTGATAGGCAAGTCCGAAAGTTGAGAAATAAAGAAATTGCCTCCGTGAAAGTGCTATGGCGAAACCAACAAGTCGAAGAGGCCACCTAGGAGGCCGAGGAAGAAATGAAGAAGAAGTACCCTCATTTGTTTGAATAACTATGTATTTATGAGGTTGTGTTCTATGAAAATGTTAAGAGTTACCTTCTATGAATTATGTTTCACTTGTACAGTTGATGTTATGGGTATTCCTTTTTGGTAATATATCGCTTATGAGGCCACAGTTAGTGTTGTTTTCATGTTATGTTTCATCGTTGGATTATGTATATGTTGTTAGAATTGGTTTTTGGGTTCTCTGATAGGTGGATAGGCCCAGTTATATGGGAAACTCTACCAAAATTTCTGGAGATTTGGGGAGTTAGTTAAAAAAATTGGAGTTGCAGGTGTGTGAATTAAGAGTTGAATCACATTGGATGCTAATGGCGGATTTTGACCCTCATTCGAGGACGAATGATCTTAAGTGGGGGAGGATGTAAGGACACGTAAAATTTCACCAAAAACCCGTGATTTTGTGGTGCCGAGGTAGGCTAATATATTTAAGAGTTGTAGACTTTTTGGGTTGAACAGTGCGTTGGGGAGTTGAAAAAAAATTGTTGTAGAACATGGCATTTCTGCGGTCCATTATACGACCGCAGAACTACTCCGCAGACCGCAGACCCGTCGCGGAGTGAAACAGAGAAATGAGCCAATTTTGGAGGTTGTTTTGCGGTCAGTTATGCGACCGCATAAACATTTCACGGGCCGCACATCCGTCGCAAAACCAGCATGAGAAATTTTGGAAGGAGGTTCTGCGGTCCATTATGCGATCGCAGAATTGATCTGCGGACCGCAGACCTGTTGTATACCTGCACATAAGTGCCCAGTTCCAGAGGGCCATTACGCGGTCCATTTTGCAGACGGCATAAGTATTATGCGGTTGCCTATGCGACCGCAGATTTGCATCGGGGATTCATTTTTCCTAATTTCATAACCCAACCCTATTTCATTTTATATAGCCATAGGGGTCATTTTTGAGGGATTATCTGATATTTTAGAGAGAGTAGAGAGCTATTCTAGAGAGAGAAAAGGGAGGATTCAAGGATTTCATTACTCAACTCTATCAATCCTTGGAATTTCACCAAGAAAAACTTGCTAGGATTTCTAAAAGGTAAAAATTTCTTCTCCCAATTCTCCAATTTCAGATTTGGGTTGGTTATGGGTGATGAGAGTAAACTTATCACGTGCATGAGCTAATAGGGATTGTGGGGAAGTTGTTGGACAATCTTGGGTGGTTTTGTTGTTGAATTGGTTGAGGAAAAGTTGGGTTGTCATTGTAGCAGCTCTTGCCATACGAATTCCTCTAATCGTGCTTGTAATTCTCACATCTTCTATAAATTGGCATTGTTAGGAGTGTCGGGATGTTATTGTTACACCACAGAAAGCTCTTTCGAGGTATGAAGGTTGAACTCTTCTTATATATGGTTCTAGGTGGGAGGGGAAGGAAAGACGGGTGTAGTTCGAACTTGAAACACCGTTGAGGTGGGATATTCAAGCTAGTTAATTGATTCCCAAATTGCATAACGTGTGAGAACCCTCATGTGTTAATAATTCTCTATTTTGACTTAACTATGTTATACCCCTTTTAGGAAAAAAGTTTTGTATGAATCAATGTGATCAAATTCTTATATCTCATATGATGAAATCTTATGAACTTATATTTGTTAAGGCCAAATGTGCCAAAGGGTTTGATTTGAAAGGAAATCTTTTGTACAAACTATTATCGTTTTGAGAATCCAGATTGTGGTATTGTGATTACACCTCCACCCGCACACATTGGGGTGAGGCGGCAGGTCCGCTTTGTGTAGAGATTGTGGCATTGTGATTAAACCTCCACACGCACACATTAGGGTGAGGTGGCAGGGCCGCTTTGTGTAAAGATTGTGGCATTGTGATTACACCTTCACCAACACACATTGGGGTGAGGCGACAATGTTGCTTTGTGTAGAGATTGTGGTATTGTGGTAGAGGTTGTTATAGAGGATCCCCAACTTTAAATTTATAAATGTTATTGAAAGCTTTAAATGTATTTTCTATGGTTTTAACAATTATTTAATCTCTTTTATTGCTTTCATGATTCGTCACATTCATGTTGTACTTCCAATCCTTGAAGGGGGTGTTTGGTTTTCATACTAGTACTATTCGACATGTACTAATGTCTCTTTTGCCGGGTGCGCTGCATCTTTAATGGATACAGGTGGTTTAACAGCAGGTGAATTTGATCAGTGATAGCGGTACACCCTCTTCCCGACTGACTTGGTGAGCCCCACTTCATTTCGGGGTCGAATATCTTTTGTTCCTTGTGTATTATGTTTTGAGGTATAACCGGGGCCTTGTTGCAGGCACTATCATAGTACTTTTTTGTATCTATTAGGGGCTCCGTAGACATAGTGAGGGTTATATGTTGGTGTTGGGAAAGTCAAACTAGCAATGTTATATTTGCACCACGCGTTCCACTTCAAACTATGATAGTGTATGTATTTTGAGACTTATAAATGATGTAACTAATGGTAATGAATTGGTGTTGCTCACATGATCTTTTCCTGGTCTAATTAATGAAATAGATTTTCTCTTTATTCATGGGTGAATGCGGGTAGAAGGTATTGTACAGGCTTGCTTGGCCGGGTTATCTCGGTTGAGCGTCGGTCACGCTCCCCGAGGTCGGGGCGTGACAGTTTCTCATTGTCGTCTTCTACCGGGACGGAAATGGAAGTTGACACCATTTTTTGTAATTGCTATTTATTGATTCCTATTGCCTTACTGCTAGACAAAGTGACAGGATTCATTTCCCTTGCAGTAAGTTGTTAAACTCTAATCTACTTAATCCCATCCAGTGTTAGGAACTTTAGCAATTGATGGTAATTTGATGACATAGCCTTCATTTCGTGAATCCATGATCTACCAAGAATCACATTATAGCCCATATTGCCATCCACAACTTCAAACAAAATGGATTTTGTCACCCCCTCAGCATATGTTGGCAACACGATTTCTCATGTCATCACACTTGTTAGGTTGAACTAGCCAGCAGCTTTGTCGTCGGAACTACGTTTCAGTCCAATTTCGCTTGTTTTAAGACTCTGAATTTGATAAAAACTGCTAAACTACCTGGATCAACCAACACACGCTTAATTTAAAAATCTAAAACATTTAAATATATTAAGAGAGCGTCATTGTGCAGTAAAATAAGGCCATCTACCCTAGTTGCTCCAAATCAGGATTAGACATGAGATGTGTTATGCAGTTGTTAACTCGATTAATAGTCTAGCGGGCCCAGCGTTAGACCCATGGCACCTCATATAGAGCAGTTAGTGCGAGAGTTTGGGATTTTATTTATCTAGACCCTCTGGTAATCATTGGAACAAATCCAAATGAAGATCCTCGAATCTTTTAAATCAGATGCAACAAACTTTACGAGTTATGCATGCCACTAATACTGAGTCCGTAGAGCTTGCTTCTTATAGATTGCGGGATGTTGATGTGACTTGGTATGAGACTTGGGAACAATATAGGGGACCTCTTGCCCATTCAACAGGATGGAATGAGTTTTCTGAGCATTTTTGCAGCAGTATTTGCTTGTTGAGCTCCACCGAGTAAGGCAAGATAGATTCTTACGGTTGGAGCAAAGTAATACGAGTGTCCGGGAGTATCGTATACAATTTAACTCCTTGGATCGATATGCCCCTTCGGTTGTGGCTGAGATGAGTGATAGAGTACATTGATTTGTAGGTGGTCTGGGACCATATTTGATTAATGAATGTACCATTGCTTCTCTGAATCTGAATACGAATATTGCTCATATTCAAGCCTATGCACAGAACTTGGAGGATCTAAAGAGGCAGCAATGAGCCGCTCGAGAGCATGATCGGGGCCAACATAAGAGAACCCGATCCATAGGTAATACGGGAGAGTCTCGAGGTGGGGTTAGGCCACCATTTTCTAGGCATCCATCTTATCCGGCGACTATTGCACCCTCGCAGATCCCAGGCTGGCATTGTGATCGGACCACTTATTATGATCAGGATCAAAATTCCCGGTGACAGAGCTCACAGTATAGTAGAGGTTCTAGTAACATGAGTCCCCCGTTGTCGCATTATGTCCGATGTGGTAGGACCTTTTTTGGGCAATCTCGCCAAGGTTCGGACTTATGTTATTCGCGTGGGTAGCCCGACCACATTATGCGCTTCTGCCAAGATTACATGTGGCTGCTTCTCGAATAGACATGTTGTCACGACCTAAACTAATGGACCGCGACGGGCACACGGTATCTTACTAAACCGAGTGTCAATGTTACATATCCTTATTATCGTATTGTCATTGGCAAATGGGCCAAATGGGCAGTCATGGGATAACCGGAATAAACATAAGGGAATACTCAATATAAGATGACTCAATCTGATATAAAAAACTTATACATTTGACATACGGGCCTTTAAGGGTACACTGAACATAGGCCGACAAGGCCATACAATCTTTCATATACATGATATCTGTCTACAAACCTCTAAGAATACATAATTGTCATAAAGGTCGGGACAGAGCGCTGTCATACTAATTAATACATATCTTCATTATATTGACCAAATAGCAATTCCGGAGCAATTGGAGCTCACTAACACCTTCCGCTGAACTGATAGCCTATTTGGAGGACTCTCGATCTGGCTATCGGGACATGCGGGCATGAAACACAGCATCCCCAGGCAAAAGAGACGTCAGTACAAATAATATACCGAGTATGTAAGGAATGAAAATCAGTAAACAATAGACATGAGAGAAACATAGAGTAAAAGACTCAACATGTAAGTCTGAATAACTTTATGAATCATTAATATTTACAATGCCATGCAAATGCGTATAAATATCATACCATGTATAGGTATATGCGTACATAATATCATCAAGCCTCTGAGGGCATCCCATCATATCATCTTGGCTACTGTGGGTAAATCATCAACGTATACCAGCTGATCAGGTGGTGGTGCATATATAATGTCGTAACCTTTTCCCATATCCCATATACATATAATATACGCGTATATAACGCCATCTGGTCATGGGTCAATGTACATGTATAAATGAATGAACTGCATATGAAATACGTCAATAAAATCTCTCGGAACGTCATAAGACCATTATGCCTTTGATTAATGTCATAAAATAAACTTATCAACTTACGTATTTTCTGAGACTCATGAACAGATGATAGAATAATAAGACACATGGGGAATCAAGAATATAGACACCTCTAGTATTTCTATAAATAGAGTCATTTATGAAAGTTGCGTATTTTGCTCGTTTCATTTGTATCATTTGGATCATGCCAAAAGAAAGAAGGGATAGACTTAACATGCCTGAGCCGATTCTCTTGACAATCCCTCTAACACACGTCAATTGCGACAACACGTAATGGCGGATCGAAGTAGGGAAAAATCTGTATGATATTCTTGAGAAAGATTGTACCGTACTTTCTTAGAATTGCACCTCACGCATAATTGGATCTTGTATGAATTTCGTTGAAGCAATTTCACGTTGCCATCACTTGTAGGAGTTTGCTGGAGCACTTCACTTTGCTATGAAGATTTAAATGTGTCTCTCTTTGAATCTTTAAGATGTCTTTTACCTCAGTGGGTGTGGCCCCACTAAGTTGATGAGTTAGCCACAAAAGATCCTCTAGTTGCCACCTATTTTAATGACTATGAATCATTACTTGGGCTTTAAAATCAAGACCCCTTGGCTGCCACATTAGGATATTAATCAACCTTATCCAAATATGCTTAATTAATTAGTTAATCTCCCACTAAAATTAATAATTACCCAATTATCAACATAATCAAGAATTATCTCAAGTTACTCAAAATACTACTCACTTTTAACACACTTTATACACCTTATAATCATGGTCATGTGGTACCTTGTATATCATTAGTCCATAAATACGGGGTATTATAGCTTGGACCGTATTTTATCTCAAAATGACAACCTTCAACGAAACTCATTTCTTCGATTTGCTTACCCTGTCACCTTCCCGAACTTGTTTGAAATACCATAATACTTATAATTTTAAAATAATCTCATTCCCGAGCTTACGTCAATTAACTTACGACGAAACTTTAACATATGAAAATGCGGGATGAAACATCTCATTTCTGAGCTTCCATCAATTTACTTATGGTGTACTTTCACGTACGAAAACATGAGGTGTAACATCATTCCTCCCTTTGGAATATTCATCCTCAAATGTTGACTGATGCACTTATCATTATCATAACCTATAGCTGTTGCTAATACTTTAGTACTCTCCTTGCCATCTAGGCAATTGTTTTGTAAATAAATCCAAAGGGCAGGGCATTCCCTCTTTAGGCCTTTTTCTCACACCATGACTTGTGGTCGGAATCCTTCCAATCTCGTAACTGTTGTTACCTTTTGTCATGCAGCCTATACGACTCTGACCTTGTAAGTGCGCCTGTGCGACTCTTCTCCCCTTTTCCCTCCGGCTTTTAGCCAATCTCTAGGCCTCACTTTGTAAACATATACAGAACTTGACAAGATGTCCCTGTGGGCATCTATAAGTATACTGAAGTTCTTCGCTCGGTACTTTGTCGCACTTACGAATATTGCTATATCTTATTTCATAGACCCGGTTCTCTACCCGCATGACTTTACTGCATCTAGGTAGGTCAAACTATACCATAACTCTTACTTCGATTTACCGTTACTGAGGTCTGCTACCAAACTCCAGGTTACTTTCGTTGCTTATCCTATATGTATATATCTAAGTCTTTTAATGCTTCTTCATTACTGTTCATCTTAAGACTGATGGCCTAATCTCATCTCACACTTTGTAACATTTATCCATCCATTGTTGATTCACTTCAATATTGATCTACAATCTACCACTGAAGGCTTGAAACTTCTTACGTAATACATTGTCGCTAGGGCTCACGTCTCATCGGGGAATATCTGAAATGATTAGACTGATCCACCTGGGGGCGATACTATACTTCCATAACCGTATTTCATAGCATCCCAATGTGATTCACATTACGTGGGTATTTTAATCATGTACCATCCATGAAATCATTACTCAATTGAAGGTCCAAACGTCATCCTTTATCTATCACAATTACACCCTCAGTCTACTACCAGGGCAGCATTCCATCTCTTCTAAATGCTACTAGTCTTAGACTCCTTTGAGTTCATTCAGGCTATCTGAGCTTTCTATAACTTAGAGAGACTATTAGCTCTCTTGTTTTCATGAGCTTAATCCTGAGGACTTATCCATTCTCGTAACCCTCTTACTCGCCCTTTCTTATCCCTACTCCCGTCTTCTAGAACCTTATCATTTTACCATGCAATAGCTTGCGACCTACACATATCTATTTATCTTACTCGCACCCTTTCAACTTGCTTGCATCAAAGATTTCCTTATGTCATTCAGGAACATCAAGCGAGACATCACATCGTCTCTAACTCTTCTTTACTCTCTTAATCAGGCTTCTTGATACCTAGAAACCATAGGCTGGAAGACATGCTACTGACGACGCCGCTATCATTCCTGGATATTGAATCCCCGCGCTTCTAGCCTTCTATCCGAAGTGTGGACTATTCACAACCTTCTGCACTTGAGTATCTCATACGTTGTTCACCATTACCTTACTTACCTTAAAATCTCACATCACATCTTCTATTCTTTTCATAACCTCCCTTCCACATAGGTATGATTCACACTCACAACTTGAAGCTCTATTATAATACTTGTACCTCTGGTGCATACACAATCCGGTGGGAGCTTCATACTGACTTCCTATGAGGCTGCTACTCTCCCAACTGGCTTTATCATAGAGTCATTATAAAATATGGCTATTATACTGTCTCTCTTGTACCTTTGATATTAAGAGTGATTCTGCTATGTTCCCAATCACGATTCCTATAATTTTCTGAGTACAATAATGTCATGCCCCGAACCTAGGAGCGAGACAAGCACCCGGTGCCTCACCTAACCTGGCATACCAAATTGCGACTAGGGGACTCTGAACGCATAATGTCATACTTTGGCCATGGGGCCACCTTGCAAGACAATTTGTGAAGCAAAATATAAAACTGAATGGAAACTAGCGCTAACTAAACATCAATATAAAGCTAGGCTGAAAAGGCCGTCAAAGCTACTACAGCTGACAAACCACCAAATTATACATACCAGGCCTACAAACCCAACATACTGCACTAACCAACAGGATATGTCTACAAGCCTCTACTGATAGATGTACTATGATCGGAATAGGGCCCCGACCTACCCATAACATATATACAGATATACATAAGATGTACACAACACTCTAGACATGGCAACTCCGAAAGACGTGGAGCTTACCGATCAGGCTGAACTTGGGAAACACCTACTGAGGAGATCTACTCGTCTGTCTATCTGAACCTGCATGCATGAAATGCAGCGTCCTCGGAAAAGGGACGTCAGTACGAAATAATGTATCGAGTATGTAAGGCAATAACATAACTGAAAATCAAAACTGAACTGATAATATAATAACTGGAAGTAACTGGGAGTCAAAGATGATCTGGAGATATACTTACCTGCTGATACTGACTCAACTCCTTCAATATAGTAAGTAAAATAATTGTACGGCCTTATAAGGCTCGGTATATATAACTGCTCTGCCATAGTAGGCTCGCTCATAGGCGCTCGGCCATACTAGGCTATGTATCTCGACCATGCTGGGCTCGCTCATAGGCGCTCGGCCACAGTAGGCTCGATATATAACTTTCCATCTGATCAGAGGTTGTCCAATAGGGGCCTGCCCATCGATTATAGCTCGATGGTAATGAAAATACTGTAATACTGTATATATAGGCTTGCTTCTCTCTTGACTGGAAGAAGACAATACTAAAATTGAATATAGAGTCTCGATAAGGAATAATATTGTAACTTATGAGACTAGAATAGTGTGAATAAATTCATGAATATGAACTTCTCTTTTTGTCTCATTACTAACACATGTAGCTACGAGATCATGCCAAAATGAAGGAAGGCTTAGCCTTAACATACCTTATCACAACCTTTTCAATCACCAAGTTGAACTCACCTCTTCGCACCTTAATCTACAAGAATGATAATAATACTATCGTTAAGTTACGAAAGGTACAACTATCGCACAACGAACGACAAACCTATTTTGTATTAAAACGGGCAGCATCTCCCCTATAATCCTTACTTCCTCCAAATTCAAGATAACACCAACAATACAAGAACAGAATAATAACAACATATATACATCATTTTCCAGCCCTATATACACCATCAAATACTACAAAACAGCCCAACACACCCCAATCTCTTCGTACACAAAACGACCACCGTAGTAGTGTCAAACGACCCGAAAATGTTATGACGAATGACCAGCCAACCACCCTACATTTATATGGTGTTTATAAACCCCCTTCCTCCTCCAAAACTCCACAAAATAGTAGTAAAACACGCAGCCCAACAGCAACACAAAACAGTCCACAAAACAGTCCGCTACAAGTGAATAACTCGAACTCACGGCTTCCGATCACCGTCCCGTGAGTTCTCACAAGTATAGAACGACTTACCATGAATTTATAGAAGAAAAACTGGATGAAAGAGAGAAGTAAACTCACCTTATTTGTTGGATAACTCAGCTCCTATCTTGGTTCTTCAAACTCTAGGTTTTACCTCCAATTAGAACTTGAAAGGGAGAGAAAATCAATTAGGGTTTGTGGGAAATTTTTGGGAGGATTCTTTGCAGAGCTTATATCTGGTTATTATGCTCTATTTTAAGTCTAATATATGAAGAAAATAGGCCTTTAAAAGGTCTCTTTGGACGACCCGAAATGGCCCATTTTTGGGCTTTCATTTAAGCAAGTAGGTGACACACCTACTTGTCACCTAGCAGCTTGCGCAGTATCGCAAAAATGCCCATATCTCATTACTCCGATATCATATTGACAAACCCTTTAATGTATTGGAAAATAGACTCATAGATCTTTAATTTGATGGGTGGAACACCCCATAACTCTAAGTATATTGGGAGAAAATTGCAGTTACATTTGACCCAAAGTTTCAGTAAAACTTATGAGTGTAACTTGTGATGACTTTCATCGACTTTTGTTCCACAACTCGCTTGACATTAAAACATAATACACGGATGTCATACGACTAATATAAATCATAACATAATCTCCTTATCATGTTAATCACCCTAGTCTCACCCCAAAGGCACATGTTATAACATTCCCAACTTGTCGACTTTCGACGAAACATTGTTTTATTTAATTGCTTTAGCTTCTGAACTGTCCAACCCTCTTTGTACTTGTGGTTCATGATCTTCAATATTTGTAACCTTAGAGGTAACATGATTAACTTACTTTATATACTTTTAAATATTATCTCATTTTTGGTCCTACATTAGTTTGCTTACGATGCATTTTTACGTACAAAAATTTAGGGTGTAACAAATAATCCGACTCCTGATTAACTTTGTTGATGTAACTCTTTAGTTTCCTCTTCCTTCTGATTAGCCTTTATGTAGGCTTAAGCTATCTTCCGATCTGCGGCTTCTGGTATTAGCTATTACTTTAGCCTTTCATGGATGCTATGGAATATCCATGATACAATCTTCTAATGATTCAATCCTTTGTCTATGACCTGGACTCAATTCTTTCTTTTAACTTATACCGGAGTCTTCTACGGCTATATGATTGTCAGAATTATATGCTGCATGGATACCACTCCGAAATCTTAAGTGCATTCATAACGTAACTAACTTTGGATCATTGATCGAATAATTCCTTTCGTTCCTTCTCAGCTTTCTTTAAATATAAGCAATTACTTTTCCTGGTCGTTCTGCCCCCTTGTTGCGTGCATACTTAGCTTATCTTAGTTCCCACGTATGCCGGAATTTTCGTGCAACTCATATGATCTCGAATATTACTTTTGACTTTACTTCTCGTTCATTAGCCACGGTAGGTGCTACTTTCTTATGGAGTGCATACAATGTTGTAGTGAGACTGTTTTTACATGGCCATTTCTTCTTCAAGTTACTACGCTTAGGTTGAAGCCTCCTTCCTTATTTCCTTAGCTAGTCTTTCATTGTAGTACTTAGGGAAGACCCTCTGACTCTGGTAAAGCTACGAGCTTATTACATCGTATACCCAATAAAATTTTTGATGTTCGTACTCACCTATAATTATCCTTAGTTAATTACCTCCACGCTCATGTGCTCGTATAGTTGCTTCTGAACTGAAGTTTTGACTGTCTTCCCAGTGAGACTCTCTTTTATTTCCGTAACATTCATACAGTACGTTTAACTACCCCAACTCCTATCTGAATATTTCTCAAGGGTCATGTTGTCGTAACTGCGAGGCTGAATTCACTATATTAGGTTTTACTTTGTTTATCTTGCACTATCTGTTGATTTGTTTGTATCCTCATGTCTACCCATAAATAGGCCCTTCCTGAATCAATTACTAATTACTCGTTGGCCCCTTCTCATGTCAATATTCCGCAAAATATTTCTTGGGTTATTTCCTTTGCCTTAACTTACCTCTCGCATTGGCTCCTTATTTATCAGTAACATCCCGGGCAGGAATCCTTATTTCCTTTCCTTGACACCGTGCTTGCATAATGTTCTGTAATCGTAGCATATCTGTAGGATTTAGATAAGTGCAATCTCCTTCCTTTCTCATTTTTATCGCATTCTTCCTTTACCATTCCATAGTTACTAGAACCACTTAATTTTGACTTAATGCCACATCACTCCATATCCCCCCCCCCCCTTTAGGGGAGTACTAAGATTTAGTGCTACTGCGATCTACCTATAGATGTTTTATCTCTTCATCTCTGGCGTCTTTTCACATCATCGATGACCCTTACTCGCCTTGCGGTAATCCTTTTGTACCAAGGATAACTAAATTCCTTACTCACCTAGTATAATTGGCACACATAGTCCCTTAAGCTTAACTTTGCTCACATTGCTTGCTTTAGGGAAGCGTCTTCCTGAATGAACTTTCTCTGAATTTCTCATGAATCTTCTTTTGTTGTCCATTCTATTATCGTCGGAATGAAATATGAAATTCTCATGATGTCGACCATTATCAAATCACTCAGTCCCTAATTCATGTTTAGTTTATCTTGTTCACCAATCCATAGTGATTTCTATTACTTTGGGTCTAACTTTTCCTTGTGGTAATCACGTTAGAGTCACGAACTTATTTCTCGAAATGAGGATGTGACTTTATGACATATACTCTTTTGTTGCCTCAAGGCCTAACACCTCTCGTCTTTTCCTTCACTTGACTATAAACTCTGTAATACTGCCATTGCCATCCATATATCACATCTTACTCGTAATACTTCATTATCTCTCTTCTTATTTCCATGCTAATGTTTCTGTCTACCACTTTATTTTGAGAACCTCAACAAGACATTCTTTTGCTTTTAGCTCCCCTTGCTCCATCCATTGGCTCTTCGGGTTGCCTAACATTCTCTCTCTACTAGGGACAGGAGCCATACTAAAGTAATATTTATCCCTTCAAGGCTTCCAGTGCCTATCTTTGTAGTACTCATATCTAGCTGTACTATTTTAAAGTGCACCATCTAGGTGTCTCACAAGGAGATCTATTAGCACATTTGCAATATCCTTTGGAAATGTCAGCTAACGTAACAATCCATCCACCATTTTGGGTTACCCTAACCCCAACTAGATCCTGATATTCTGCCTTCTCTTATACTACTTCTGTTAGCCCCCCATAGGGCATAAATGAGATGGGTGTGGCCAATTGTACATACCTCTGTTATTGTTGAAGGTAACTCAAAAGGCTTATATTCCTCTACCTGAATTATAAATATTGATAATCTTCATTAGCTAGGTACCTCGTACCCTTTTTCATCTTGCTTCTTTTACTTGTTAAAATTTGTATCTATCTTCTGAATCTCTCGTTGCCTTTCACCATAGGGATGGATAGATATTCTTGCCTTAAGGCTCCTTATCAAGAAGCTTACACGTCTTAGTACACGAATGATCTGCCGGAGACCTTACATTTACTCATCATAAGCATGATGCAAAATTGAGTTCCTCTGACTCAACTCTTCCACATCTATATCTCTTACCAACCGTCTTTCTGGATATAGGTATCGCCGTATTATGAATAAGATGGAGTTTAGAAAATTAAGTTCTTATAACTAAGCTCTACCACACGATCTAGAGTAAGAAGAAAGAGTGACAATCCTAAATGCCCTGTAGCCTCCTGCTTATAAGTGTGGTGCACAATACACCCATAAACAAGACTCTACTAGATACGGCTTGTAGACTCCCTAGGACAGAACTGCTCTGATACCACTTTTGTCACAACCCAAACCGATGGGCCACGATGGGCACCCGGTGCCTTACTCAACCGAGTACCAATATTACATATCCTTATTATTGTACTGTCATTGGCAAATGGGCCAAACAGGCCGTCATGGGCTAACCAGAATAAACATAAGGGAATACTCAATATAAGACGGCCCAATCTGATATAAAAACGTATACATTTGACATACGGGGCCTATAAGGCCACAATGAGCACTCGTACACTGAACATAGGCCGACAAGGCCATACAATCTTTCATATACATGACATCTATCTACAAACCTCTAAGAATACATAATTGTCATAAAGGTAGGGACAGAGCCTCGTCATACCAATTAATACATATCTTCATTATACTGACCAAATAGCAATTCCGGAGCAATTGGAGCTCACCAATACCTTCCGCTGAGCTGATAGCCTACTTGGATGACTGTCGATCTGGCTATCGGGACATGCGGGCATGAAACGCAGCGTCCCCAGGCAAAAGAGACGTCGGTACAAATAATGTACTGAGTATGTAAGGAATAAAAATCAGTAAATAATAGACATGAGAGAAACATAGAGTAAAAGACTCAACATGTAAGTCTGAATAACTCTGTGAATCATTAATATTTACAATGCCATGCAAATGCGTATAAATGTCATACCATGCATAGGTATATGCGTACATAACATCATCAAGCCTTCTCGGCTACTGTGGGCAAATTATCAACGTATACCAGCTGATCTGGCAAATCATCAACATATACCAGCTGATCAGGTGGTGGTGCGTATATAATACTGTAACCTTTTTCCATATCCCATATACATATAATATATGCGTATATAACGCCATCTGGTCATGGGTCAATGTACATGTATAAATGAATGAAATGCATATGAAATACGTCAATAAAATCTCTCGGAACGTCATAGGACCATTATGCCTTTGATTAATGTCATAAAATAAACTTATCAACTTACGTATTTTCTGAGACTCATGAACAGATGATAGAATAATAAGACACATGGGGAATCAAGAATATAGACACCTCTAGTATTTCTATAAATAGAGTCATTTATGAAAGTTGCGTATTTTGCTCATTTCATTTGTATCATTTGGATCATGCCAAAAGAAAGACGGGATAGCCTTAACATGCCCGAGCCGATTCTCTTGACAATCCCTCTAACACACGTCAATTGCGACAACACGTAACAGCGGATCGAAGTAGGAAAAAATCCGTATGATATTCTTGAGAAAGATTGTACCGTACTTTCTTAGAATTGCACCTCACGCATAATTAGATCTTGTATGAATTTCGTTGAAGCAATTTCACGTTGCCATCACTTGTAGGAGTTTGCTGGAGCACTTCACTTTGCTATAAAGATTGAAATATGTCTCTCTTTGAATCTTTAAGATGTCTTTTACCTCAGTGGGTGTGGCCTCACTAAGTTGATGAGTTAGCCACAAAAGATCCTCTAGTTGCCACCTATTTTAATGATTATGAGTTATTACTTGAGCTTTAAAATCAAGACCCCTTGGCTGCCACATTAGGATATTAATCAACCTTATCCAAATATGCTTAATTAATTAGTTAATCTCCCACTAAAATCAATAATTACGTAATTATCAACATAATCAAGAATTATCTCAAGTTACTCAAAATACTACTCATTTTTAACACACTTTATATACCTTATAATCATGGTCATATGGTACCTTGTATGTCATTAGTGCATAAATACGGGGTATTATAGCTTGGACCGTATTTTATCTCAAAATGACAACCTTCAACGAAACTCATTTTCTTCGATTTGCTTACCCTCTCACCTTCACGAACTTGTTTGAAATACCATAATATTTATAATTTCAAAATAATCTCATTCCCGAGCTTACGTCGATTAACTTACGACGAAACTTTAACATATGAAAATGCGGGATGGAACATCTCATTTCCGAGCTTCCATCAATTTACTTATGGCTTACTTTCACGTACGAAAACATGAGGTGTAACATACGTGGCAGTGAAGACAGGTAAGTGATGAGTCAGCAAATGGGTAGCACCGGTTATAAGCGTGTGACCGATATTATATAAGTTCCGAAGGTATCAAGACCAGTGACGAGAGTTTGAAAGTAAGGTACCATTTGGAGAGGATAACATTAAAGGAGCAGCCGTTACATAAAATTATAACATTTATTCTTAACTGTTATTTAGCTATCAAGAAGGGGGTTTTACTCGCCTTAAAGAGGAGCATGATTTGGGGATCTTGTCTCCTCTAATTTAACTATAAATAGTGAAATTTATACTCATTGAAGGACACAAAATACTTGTACGAAAAAATGCTGACACTATTCTCTCATCGATAAAATTTTATTTTATTGTTATTAAGATTTTCGCATTGTTCTTGACCCCGAAGAGATCAATTTGAAGCTCTAATTTGTTTTTTCCTCATTTATCCTTATTTTACTTGCTTTGCTCTTTATTATTTTATTTTATCGGATCAATTTAATTCACGCGTCTATAAACCACGTAACAAATTCAACTGTGCCTATTTGCGAGTAAACAGTTCAGATTTATCACATATCACATCTTATTCCTCTATTTATATAATTACCTTTAGGCTTACACAAAGATTGCCTTAAACATGACATTAATAATTTGGATTATGGGGAAGATCATGGAAGATTACGGAGGTGTGAAAGTTATAACTATAATAGTGAGGAGTAATAGGAATTAATTACATAATGGAGAAAAGTATTGGGAACAGTGGATATCCATAGTAAATACTATAATTTACAATAAAATAATCTATACTATATTAAAAGCACGAATGCCCTTAGCGAAATGTCGTTCGCCTTTTTTACCCTCTAAAATTTCATTTCATATTGGACAAACTTGTAATTTAATCATTTTTTATAATTTAGAATTTTAAAATCAATATATTTTATTATTAAATATTTCTTTTTTGAACTATGTGCAAACTCCTGATATTTAGGTTGTATAAATTTGTTCCTTATTTGGCTTCTATCCTATATATAGTAGTTAAAGTATGCACACGTAATTGAAGTTTACTTTACTAGCACATTAGGACGAGTAAGAATAAGTCTTTAAATAAGTTTAAAAACGACATGCCTACGTTCGAAAATAACAATTATTTATAGTCATAATAAATATATACTATTATGTAGCTTAAGTTTATATTTAAATATCGCAATATATACTTATATAAAATCATAAACCCAATTATAAAATTCGATAAGGAATCATAGATAAGATATTCAAATTTATTGAGATTAATAGCAATAGGCCGTGCTTTAATTTATAAGAAATTGCATATTTCTTTAAAATCTTTTTTTAGTTGAACAATACCGGAAATCCTTATATTCAGGTAATTTTATTTTGTATATTTTATTTGTTTATTTGAGTTATGTAACATAATTATAATACCTTTCATTTATTTTGTAGGACATAATGAAACATGCGCTTTTAAAACAAGCCATAAATATTTATATGGATATATATCATCTTATTTAGAGTAAATTAAAAGGTTTAAGGTTAAATTATTTCTAAAATAAAAAAGTATGATATTCTTTTTTGGGACAGACTAGAAAAAAAAGTATGACACATAAATTAAGATAGAAAGACTAGAATTTTAAAATCAATAAAAAAATTATCTTGTATATACTCATTAAATGAACGAGGTAACATAACGACAATTCATTCGGAAAGTATGCAGTAAGGTAAAATAAATAAACTTCTTACCAAAAAAGTATTAGAAATTTATGTTGCAGCCTTCACACGCAATTACAGTTAAAGCAACAAAGATAACCCATAAATATGAGTTTATTATTTCATGTTAAAGCAATACTTATACTATGAGAGACACAAAATCATCATCATTCAATTTTTTTTTTTGTGGCAATTTACACTTTTTTTCTTTCATTTTAATTTATATCTCAACCATATTTATATTTTTACCAATATTTATAACATGCAGTTTTATGAATATTCATTTATAATATTTATAAAGTATAGTCTTGCGCATACCTAAGACTAAGTATTTCTTATATATATTCATTTTCATGGCTCATGGCTCATGGCTTATAAATTTCAGTTTGGGTTGTTTTTGAAGTTTTGTGAGTGAAAATTTTAAAAAATAATTTTTTGTAATTTTTTAAATTTTTAAAAATTTTCTAAATATATTTTCAAGTAAAAATTAAAAATTTTATGAACATAAAAAAAAATAAAATTGTTTTGGAAAAATCTTCAACCAAATTGTATGTCCAAACGGGCCCTTCTTTTATTGATACGAGGTAAAAACAGAAGGTGAGATTATTACTAATCCCTCAAACAACTGTGCTTTCTCTCGTTTACTCTTTGCAGTCTTGCCTCGACTTCTTCACCTTCTTGCCCGTCTTTCTCTCATTCTGAGCTTCCATATCATCCCTATACCTTCCTCTCTTATACACCCACCAATTTTACCAATTACCACAGGATAATTTTTTTTTCCCACCCTAAACTTTGTTTCCCTGAAAGAAGGGTCGCGTCTGTATCCAATCTAACTAATACCCACAACAAAATCATCTTCTCCGCACCTTAGGTTTTTCTCTGTAGGGTTGCCGCGGTTGCATCCTTTATCCTTCTTTTCACTGATAAATACTGCTTGATTTTTCTCTGTAGGGTCTTCTTATCTAACTCGCTTTTATTCTATTTATCGACATATGTATCAGAATTGTATATTTTGAAAGCACCGTTTAAAAATTAAATTAGGTTAAAAAAGAAGAATCTTTGGAACCGTTCAATCGAATTCCCCCAAAGTTATGGTGTCTTCGATCATATGCCACGTGGGACCCAGTGAAGCAGAGACGAATCATACCCCATTCTACTCTCGAAAGAGATTAAAGCCTTCGGATTCACAGGGTTCTATTGAGGATGAAAATCCCGCTGATGTACTGTCTACAATGGAGTTCACTATTGGGTATTGCCTGATTTTACCATGTCTAATTTTTATTTTCAATTGGTATATTTGCACTTTTAGTCCCTACTTATTGCCAAATTCTAATTTGGTCCTTGTGATATATGGTTAAACACATTTAATTTTCAATTAAAGGAAATGTGCTCTTTTGATCCTTCTACTTGTAAATTTTCACAAATATAACGAATTGGTAACTGTTAAACCATTCAACTACACGTCTATTGTATTAATTTTGTCTTGCTACTCCATATTTGAGGGTAATATAATTCTAAAAATAGTCTATATACCATATTTTCTATGTAAAGGGACCAAAATCATACTTTTTAATTAATTCAAGGTTACATATGCTGAGTGAATCTCAGGTTCAAATCGCAATGAAGGCAAAAAAGACACTAGGTGATTTCTTCCCATGTGCCTTAAGACTTAGTTGGCAGAGTTAGTGGGTACCTGTGCTGGGGAGGTAGCAAGTACGCACAAGTTGGCCCAGATTCCACCGACTTAACAAAAAAATGCGTAGTGAAATATCACAAGGACTAAAATCAGGGGAATCATAGTAGTTAAGTTGGTTGGCTATTGGCTATCTGAACTTTCACCTTATTGGTGAGGGTTCGATTACCCACCTTGTAATCCCCTTCCCCATTTCCCACTAGAAAAAAAACAAGGACTAAAATCAGAATTTACTAGTAGCAGATGGATCACAAGTGCAATTATCCCTTTTCAATTTTATGTGCACACTTCACACTATTTATGCTTTATTGTTTCTTCTGTTTTTCCGGGCTTGGTGTGATATTATCAGTTGCTTGAAAAATCTTGGTTCACCATTATGTGTGGAAATGAGTTGCCAGTCTAATGGGGAGATTGAGAATGTTTCATCGCCTCGTGATGTCGGTGGCAGTTCAGTGGGTGACAAGATCAGTATAGTGTACCCTCAACCTCCACTTGCAACCGGATGGATGTATGTCAATCAACAGGGTCAAATGTGTGGTCCTTACATTAAAGAACAATTATATGAGGGTCTATCTACTGGTTTCTTGCCTGAAGAACTTCTGGTTTATCCCATCTTAAACGGGACTATTTCAAATGCAGTGCCCTTAAAGTATTTCAATCAATTTCCTGACCATGTTGCAACTGGCTTTGCTTATTTAACTGTTTCGTCCGGACCGATGAATAAGTTCTCCGGAGTTGCCAAAGACTTAGGAGGAAATGGGGTGGAGTTGCCAACAACTTCCCCTTACTCTGACTCAGAGGCTAAACATGGAACTCATTCCTTGAACCAGCATATCTCGACCACTGGCTTTGTGGGAACAGTTGCTCCCTCTATGTCTATGGTACTTTCTCTTTTTTGTTCTGAGGTGATTCTCTTATAATTATTAATGTAATTATGGAATCTGGATGAAACAAATATACTTTTATTGTATTTTCTGCTATTCTGATTCCCTATTTATGACCTTCCTTTGCTTAATATTTTGTGTGAAATAGGACTACGAGGAATCGTGTTGGCTGTTTGAGGATCATGATGGGAGGAAACATGGGCCGCACTCTCTTGTAGAGCTTTATTCATGGTATCATTATGGTTACATTCTGGATTCAGTGACGGTGAGCCTTATATCTTCCTTAGCATTTTGTAAGTCTTTAACCTAGCACTATAGCACATGGTGCAGCTGTTTCTCCTACTATCCCACTCATTCTGCTGGAAGATGTTTTTTTTTGTTGGATGTACCATTGGATTTTCTAAGCTATATGCGAAACTGTATCTATGTAAATGGTGCACCAGTTTTGATGGGTGGTGCTACTGATCACTTAACTTTTTCAAAATTCAATATGACTGGGTTTTAGCGGAAGTACAAAAGCTGGGAGAACTCTTTCAACTAAATATTAGTATTGTTTTTATAAGTGATATGATTTTTATTAGAGAAGCAAACTTGGGAGGTGGGGAAGTAGCCCCTTTTTTGAACAGTCAAGTAAGGGACAGGTATGCATTATTTGTATAGACAACTCAGGAGAAGAGGCTCTTTTTGTGATAATCTTGAAAGTAGGAACGTTATAGGATTCATTTCTTTTTTCTTGTTCTTTTTGAAAAGGTAATAGGATTCATTTCTATTAAGGTGAATTCTTAGAATTTCTGTTGCGACAAAGTTCTATTACCATAGTTAGTGCCATATTTCAAAGGTGTCTTGATCTTAATTCTGTGTGGGCCTGTTAGATTTCGATTATTCTTGTTGTCACTTTCTTCCTCCTGACTTCTGTCAGTTGGTCTTAGTTAACCCATAGTCTCTTCTCTTTTTATCCGCACGTTATTCCCGCACATCTTCTAATATCTCTAACTTTGCCAGTATAGCTTTCCTATATTCTTTGCTCTTGTTGCCGGGTTAAAGCTCTTGTCACAACTTGAAAAGGTTTGTTTATTAACTGTTTCTCTATTCTACTTTATATCATTTGTCCCACGTTGCATTCTCCAAACCAAACCCAAAGATACTTCACAATTCTGTTAAGTAGTCTCCCCTTTTCTTATCTTCACATCAGTTGAACTTTATTTTTTCATTATGAATTATTCCCATGAGTTTCAACTGCTTCTCTTTGTTTTTCTAGCCTCATATAGCTCAATTACTAGTTTGGATTCTAGGCAGTTGAAAAGACTGTTCATGGTTCTCATCGCCAATTAGTTTAAAATCAAAGTTTGCATCCATAGATTGGTAATCACAAGAGAATCCTACTCTTAACTCGTCGCTTTAATTTTTTCTTAGGTTTCTGGACTAATTGTTTCAGTGTAAATTAGGGCCTCTACTTGAATTTTTTTGGGTACATTTGCTTCTCATTCAAACCTATTTATTTGCTTTACTCAGTAGGTTATTTTTTTTTTACACTGCTCTTTGAATTTTTGGTCCCATCGGAGTGTTGTGGCAATAATGCTATGGTAATGAAGCACTAATTAAGTTTTTTTTCTTGGTTTTGTGTTGATTTGAAGATTTTGACCTTTTTTTCCTCGTTGGCTGTATTATTGGAGATTTTCCAAATTTTTCATGCAAGGTGGCACCGAACCTAATTGGTATGTGCTCAATGTTTTCTTTTTCATGTTTACTTTTGCAGATACATCATGCTGATAGTAAGTTCAGACCCTTTACTCTGAAATCTTTAATAAGTAGTTGGACTACGGCTACCCCTGGAGCTCTTATGTCTAATTCCAATGGGCATGAGACTGCCTTTCTACCAGATTTTGTATCTGAGATTTCTCATGAAGTATGCTCACAGCTTCATATGGTGATCATGAAAGCAGCTCGTAGGACTCTGCTTGATGAGATTGTTAGTCATGCAATTTCAGAGTGCATCTCTAAAAAGAAAGATCGCAAGAAAGTCACTAATCAGTCTGTCAAAATGTCCTCCCCTAGTACCAGAATGGTAAATAACATTCAAGCATCAAATTGACATTTAGAATCTTGCGTGCTACTTATCATTTATGCTGTGAACAGTCTGCAGGTTTTAGTGGCAGTAAGGCCTTAGTTGCTCCTGAGAGCAGTACAAAAGCTCCTAATCTTCTTGACCAGAAATCTCCTACTGCTGAAATTTCTTTGCAGTCTTCAGGAAGTTCAAAATCTGTCGGAAGCTTTGAGAACTTTTGTGATTCTTATACAGTTGTTTGCAGAACGTTATTTGACTCTTCCATGCAAAGCATCTGGAATGCAGTCTTCTGTGACCATGTCTCAGAGTTTGCATCTGCGTGGAGGAAGAAAAAGCGATGGTCACCTCCTTGTCCTATGGTTGAATCAAAAATTCTAGCAAAGTCGTACACCAATTGCACCACAAAGCTCTCTACTAAAGTTGTAAGTTTTTTATGCTGTTGTTTTTCCTGTCATTCTGCAGTGCTTATATATCCTGTCTTATTGACAGACTTATGATTTTGTAGTTGCAAGTGGAGGAAGAATCTTTTGGCTGTGATCTTTATTTACCTCCAGGGTTTGAGGAGAAGATTGTGACAGTGGATTTGCCTTCAGTG
Source organism: Nicotiana tabacum (assembly GCF_000715075.1). Classification (NCBI taxonomy): domain Eukaryota; kingdom Viridiplantae; phylum Streptophyta; class Magnoliopsida; order Solanales; family Solanaceae; genus Nicotiana; species Nicotiana tabacum. The sequence goes on from NC_134098.1 coordinate 36,274,893, forward strand.
TTTTCATCAAAAGATTGCACCACAAAGCTCTCCACTGAAGTCGTAAGTTTATTATGCTGTTGTTCTTTCCTGTCATTTTGCAGTGCTTGTGTCTCCTGTCTTACAGACAGATCTATGACTTTGTAGTTGCAAGTGGATCAAGAATCTTTCGGCTGTGATATTGATCTCCCTCCAGGGTTTGAGACAAAGAATGTGACAGTGAATTTGCCTTCAGTTTCGTCATCAAAAGATTGCACCGCAAAGCTCTCTACTGAAAGCGTAAGTTTTTTATGCTGTTGTTTTTTCCTGTCATTTTGCACTGCTTGTGTCTCCTTTCTTACAGACAGACCTATGACTTTGCAGTTGCAAGTGGAGCAAGAATCTTTCGACTTTGATCTTGATTCCCCCCCAGGGTTTGAGACAAAGAAAGTGACAGTGGAGTTGTCTTCAGTTTCTTCATCTTTTAATGATGAAAAGGGGTTGTCCAAATCCAGTCATGCTATGGACTCTGAAGCTAATGACCGTATGCAACTTATCCTTGAGAGTGTATTGGAAGAACTCCACCTGTCTGCTAAGATGTCATTGGAAGAATACTTTACCAGCCTTTTGCATGAAGAGGTGACGGGAAAAGTTTCCCTTGAAGATGGCATGATAATCAAGGTGAATGTCTGAACTTGCTGTAATTTTTGTATACTTTATGCTCTCTCCCCTAGAAGAGGATAGGTGGTGGAGAGATTTTGTTGAAGTAATGCCTTACCTGCTAATGTTTTCCCCTGTACAATTGGAGACGCCAATGTGTTACCAAATATAGTGAATTTCAGTTTCTCAAGGAACAGTTTTATTCTGCAGGTTGCTGAGGACTCGAATATCTGTCTTGGTGTTGCAAGTGAAAATGATTCTTCTGATGCCATTTCGGTTTCAAAAAACTTATCATGTATAGATATTCAGAACACTTCACCGCTCGAAAAATCATTGCACCAGAACTCTATTGATACATACATGATTCCTTCATCTTATTGTCTTTCAAGTGCATTTCAGAAGTCTGCTTGTTTAGACAATGCCACCATAGATGAAATGACTGACGAGCTGCAACCACCTCAATGTGAAGCTGTTCCTGTGCAAACTTCTAAAGTTCGGCTTGCTAGGTCTGATGATCATATTCTGAGGATAGTATGGTATGCTATCCTGTCAAATTGCCGGCAGAAGTTACACGAGAAAGCACTGGGAGAGTTGAAATTTTTTCTTCTTGACGACGTTAGAAAATTTTTGACGACTTGGTGTTCTGCGAAGAGACGTGGTAAACCAGAGGATTCTGAGGTGAGTGCAAATTTTGGGCTTCTTAGTGCTGTCAGTTCAAAGAGTTAATTTTTTACCCCAGTTCAGTGAGTTAATCTTTTTCCTCAATTCAGTTAATTTTTTACCCTCGATTTGGAGGCTAATTTCTCCTTAGTTTAAAGAGTTAAGGTTTGCTGAATGTACTTCTGCTTTGTCAGGTTACAAGAAGCAAAGCATATAACGAGAAACGTGATAACTCTCCAGTTGCATTGAGCAAAAGCGTGGATGATTTTCCTAAGGCACCTACAGTAGCAGGGAAATACACATACTACCGGAAGAAAAAGTTGGTCAAAAGAATGTCAGGTTCTTCACTGCAGCCTCTCCCTGATAGAGACGTTGGCTTTCAAAAGAGATCTTCTTCCAAGTCAAGGAAACAAGATCTCTTGGGGGAGGCAACAGAGAGCACTAAAGGTGTCAATGCAGCTTCAAGTGTTAAGGAAATTGGGCTGAAAGAATGTCGCGGAGAGTTGTTCACTAATGCTTCTTCAGTTACTCCTCCATCATCGCTTATTAATTGCAACACCATCTCAGAGAAGGTTGCCTCTGTTTCCCGAGGTATTTCAGTTTTCCTGAGTTTTCTCAAATGTCATTATATTTTTTTGTCATGTTTATCGTACTTGTACCAAATTTTGCAGCAGAGAGAAGTAATGCAAGCCGCAATAAACTGAAGGCTACTTTTGTCGTTGAGGACTCCAGTAATAATGGAAAGGTTGATGGAGACGTTGGCTTCAAAAAGAGATCTTCTAACAAGTCAAGGAAACAAGATCTCTTGGGGGAGGCAACAGAGAGATCTAAAGGTGACAATGCAGCTTCAAGTGTTAAGGAAATTCGGCTGAAAGAATGTCGCAGAGAGTTGTTCACTGATGCTTCTTTAGTTGTTCCTCCATCACTAGTTATTAATTGTAACACCATCTCAGAGAAGGTTGCATCTGTCTCCCGAGGTATTTCAGTTTCCTGAGTTACTCTATTCAAAAGTCATTATATTTCTTGGTCATGTTCGGTGTACTCAGTTATTAATTGTAACACTATCTTAGAGAAGGTTGCATCTGTCTCCCGAGGTATTTCAGTTTTCCCGAGTTACTTTATTCATAAGTCATTATATTTCTTGGTCATGTTTGGTGTACTGTACCAAATTTTGCAGCGGGGAGAAGTAATGCAACCCGCAAGAAACTGAAGTCTACTTTTGTTGCTGAGGATTCCGGTGATATTGGGAAAGTTGATGGAGACGTTGGCTTCAAAAAGAGATCTTCTAACAAGTCAAGGAAACAAAATCTCTTGGGGGAGGCAACTGAGAGCACTAAAGGTGACAATGCAACTTCAAGTGTGAAGAAAATTGGGCTGAAAGATTGTCACAGAGAGTTGTTCACTAATGCTTCTTTAGTTGTTCCTCCATCAGTGGTTATTAATTGTAACACTATCTCAGAGAAAGTTGCATCTTTCTCCAAAGGTATTTCCGTTTTCCTTGGTTACTTTTCTCAAATGTCACCAGAATGGACATTATATTTATTGATCATGTTTATCACACTACTAAATTTTGCAGTGGGGAGAAGTAATGCAAGCTGCAAAAAACTCAAGGTTACTTTTGACTCTGAGGGCTCCAGTGACAATGGAAAGGTAGCTGAGGTTGTGAACAGCGAATTGGGCACACTTGAAATGGAACCTTCTGCTTGTTTGAAAAAGACTCCTCAATGTTAGTGTTTAAGTATCATCTAAATTGTGCTCTATCTTTCCTTCGTTTATGTTATCACTGTTCGCATGATCTCCCATGTTTATTTCCTCTATAATAAGTCTTGTTTGGGCTATTGAGCAGTGGCCAAATTACCGAAGTTGAATAAGAGAAAACTCGAGAATAATATGTCAGCATCTCGTTCAAGAAAAATTCAGAGAGTATCAAGTGGTGCTGGCAGCCAAGCAGCAACGAAGGAGGTTGTTGTAGAGAAGAAACAGAAGGGTAAATCCCGGACAGCAAAGCATTGTCCACAATCAGATGGCTGTGCTCGATCTTCCATCAATGGTTGGGAATGGCATAAATGGTCGTTGAGGGCAACTCCTACTGAAAGGGTTCGTGTTAGGGGAATTACTATTGATCATATTCAATCTGTCAGTTCAGATGCTAATGGTTCTCAAGTGTTGAATGCTAAGGGAATTTCTGCAAGAACAAACAGGGTTAAGTTGCGCAACCTCCTTGCTGCTGCCGATGGTGCAGATCTCTTGAAAGCTACTCAGTTGAAGGTAACATGAGAATGCACTAAGTTATAATTTTTTTTGGATTTATTTGTTTTTTGTAATTTGTTATATACAAGTTACATATCATCTCTGTCTTTGTTAGGCGAGGAAGAAGCGCCTACGCTTCCAACGAAGTAAGATACATGACTGGGGTCTTCTTGCCCTTGAGCCGATTGAGGCTGAAGACTTTGTCATTGAATATGTTGGGGAGCTTATACGTCGGCGTGTAAGAGCATTATTTCCCTTCCTGAAGTACATTCCAGCATGCTGCTTTTGCCTAAGTCTTCTTCATCCATTTTGGTGTCTTAGCTTTGTTTAATTTGTGGCCAAATAGTTTTGTTTGATTGTCTGAAACACTAATCTCAAGTGCTCATTATTTGAACTGTTACTCAGTTTTTGAGCTTTTCAGGTATCCGACATACGAGAGCACTATTATGAGAAGATTGGAATTGGGAGCAGTTACCTTTTCAGACTGGACGATGATTATGTGGTGAGAAAGTATTTTGAGAATTCAATTTCTTGTACTATTTACTTGATGATACAGATTTCTCACATGGTTTTACTTAAGATAGAAAAAGAAACTTTATTAATACAGGAAGCTAGAAATTCTATTCTAGCTGTACTCTGTCTATATCTATCCAAAAAAAGCCATTACTCTTGGATCACACTGATGTAATGAAACTCACTCATCCCAAATCTATTTTGGTCCATATTGCTGTTAAAATGTTCTGGTAGTACTGTCTGATCGAAAAGACCATGTTATAGAAGCACGAAGGCAGACGCACGAAGGCATTATTTTCTTAGTGTTCCAAAATCTGGTAGTAATAAGCTCATTAAAAAGTCTTTCCCTGTATCCCGGACAATATCTCAGTGTATAGAGCAATGCAAAAAGGCATTATTTTCTTCTTCTGCTGCTCGAAAGCACTTTTTGTTTTTGGCTGAACTCCTCAAATCTTAAAAAAGTGCTTTGGCCCCAAAAAGTGCTTTTGGCTTCCTAGAAGCTTGGCCAAACAGACTATTACTAAGGAGCATTTATGACATGTCAAACTAGAAGTAGGATTGGTGTTTAAGAAACTATAATTAATAAAAAAAGATGATTCACACATCTCTCCTCAAGCCTTAAGTAGTTTGGGATTGAGGTATAGAGTAGTAGTTGTTGTACACATCTCCGTTCACCTTCCCTTATGTGTCAAATTTCATTTTTTCTGTAACAAATTACCTATCACTAGAATGAATCACTATTATCAGGATATTGACTTTTCACCCTCACAATCTTAACTAAAACATTTTGCAGACCATTATTTAGTTTACCTTCTTGTTTCATGTCAAACAAACTAGGTAGAAGCTTTAGATGAATCTAATGGTGACAAATGCAACTGTCTGTAATTAATATAGGTTGAAAGCTATCTGTCCAAAATAAAAATGGAAAAAAGAAGTTAACAGCTTTAATTTAAGATTTTATTTCCATATTTATTTAATCTGTACTTCCATATGTTGCACCTACGAATGGAAGCCAGAAACCTAACAGGAATGAGAAAGAAAAAGCAAATGGAAACACCCTAAGAGGTTGGCCTAGCGGTTAAAGAGGTGGAGTAACAACAATAGTGATCAATGCTCGAGCCCTAGCAAAGGCGACTCTAGGTGAATTTTTCCCATCTACCTAAATAATTGGTGGGTAGAATTACCTGATACCTGTGGTGGTGGGAGGTCGTAGGTACTCAACGGATTAGTCAAGATGAGTTGACTAAAGATGTGAAAACATGCACAACAATATACGAAGTTATTAAATTGGAAAATCACACAAATATACGCACAAAAAAGATTGAGATCTGGAGTTTATCTTTTTAACAAGGAAAAAGCCTGTAGAAATATTACAAACACCTAAAGATATGTATTAATCAAATTTAATACATAACACTAAGAGCTTCTCATTCCTGAAGCAAAACTAAGTTGAATGAGGGATTAACACTTGGCCTACTATGGGCAAAATCTTTTAGGGGTAAATTGGTTATCTCACCGATTGATTGGAATCTTTTGGGTATTTAATGGTTTTGTGACTTAAAGAATTGAATACGGAAGATTTATGTAGTGTGTGAAACATATACTTAGCAAGATCACTAGTAAAGAAATCAAGAAGTAATTATTTCCGGATCTTATGTTCTTTAAATGCGCAGCTTATCAGTCAAGACACCTGGTTGCAAACGGAAGATATTAGTTCACTACCCCAAAAGCCGAAAGTTAGACCCCAATACTGAAGTATGGTCTAAAGAAGTCTAACACCTAGCTACAACAACAACAACTACCCAGTAGAATCCCACCAGTGGGGTCTGGGGAGGGTAGAGTGTACGCAGACCTTACCCCTACCCCGGAGGGGTAGAGAGGCTGTTTCCGGGAGACCCTCGGCTCAGAGTCTAACACCTAGATAATTGCTTATTAAGGTTACGTAGTGGAATTGGACTTGTTCCCATTCTACAAACCAGATTGATCTACATATTAGGTTTGTTATTGAAATGAGATACACTTGTATAGAGCTGAATGGATACATATAGTTGAATAATTGATTGATAAATTGAATTGTCAAGTTTTAAATGGTGTAATAACTGCTTAATGGAACCACATGACTGTTCAGTTGAGCTGGATCTGAAAATCAATTGCTACTAGATTCCCAAACATGGGGATTAATATTTGGGAAAAGGGCCAAGTATACCCCTCTACTTTCATATATTGTCTATATTTGACCTCCGTTATACTATCGGGCCAAATTTACCCCTGCCGTTATACTATCGGACCAAATTTACCCCTACAATCAGCAAACTTTTAAAAATACTCCTTGATCTGTTAAGTAATCCAAAATCTCCCAAATTCCTTTTATTTAAATCACTTGTTGTTCTTCTTGGTCCACTAATTTTGAAATAATTGGCATTTACCTGCTTTCTAAATTAGAGAAAAACAAATAAGAGAAAAAAATATTAAATAATACAACCGAATAAACAAAGTATAGTAAATTGAAAAATCTAAATTAGGTAGCTTTTCTAAATTTTAAAAGTATTTACAACATCCCAATTTTAATGATTTCGTTGCACCAAATGTATGGAGACTTTGCAAGTATTAGTGATTGAAGTTGAAGTTCCTCGGAGACTTTACATTGTCTAATTCAACTTTGCTTTAATTAAATGCCTACACATTATGCACTCTTAAGTTAGTCGATCGAACTCTATACTAACCAGGCAATGACAAAATAAATTTGAATATACATGTACATACATGATGATCAACTGCATATAATACACTATAGACCCACTAAATTCTACGGTGTGTATATGATTGAAAAATAAAAAAAATTCTAAACCAATTTTATTTATTACAAGAAGAGAAATGGGTGCATTGGTAATTAAAAAAGAATTATGAATAATTTGTATAGTCTAGTAACTTTAACATTCACATCAATAGTAATTTTTGAAAATAATGGAGCAAGAAGAACAACAAGTGATTTAAATAAAAATAATTTGGGAGATTTTGGATTACTTAACATATCAAGGGGTATTTTTAAAAGTTTGCTGATTTTATGGATATATTTGGCCCGATAGTATAACAGTAGGGGTAAATTTGGCCTGATAGTATAACGGAGGTTAAATGTAGACAATATATGAAAGTAAAGGGGTATATTTGGCCCTTTTCCCTTAATATTTGGATTGCTAATTCTTGTAATTGAAATTGCTGTTGTTTGTTTCTGAATGGTGGATGCAATTCGCACTTTACCAGGGGCTATAGTGACCGTGATAACCCTGGGTATAATGCTAAGTCTAAAGGAATACTCCTCCAAATCATGCAAATTTTCTGGGAGTTAAGTCTAATTAATTCGATGTTGAAACAATAGTCATATTATGTTGTATATTATGAGAATTTGATGGAGATTGAACCAACATTTCTTAATAACTGACTGATTCTTGTTCAGGTTGATGCAACAAAACGTGGTGGTATAGCCAGATTCATAAACCATTCTTGTGAGGTAACGTTCTTACCGTTAGAATTACATGACTCTGTGATATGAAGTAAGTACTGCAGGTTTTTCCATTCAACATAACGCCATCCGTTTGATTTTAATGAATGTTGCAGCCGAATTGCTATACAAAAGTTATAAGTGTTGAGGGTCAGAAAAAGATCTTCATATATGCTAAGCGGCATATTGCAGCTGGTGAAGAGATTACTTACAATTACAAATTTCCTTTGGAGGAAAAGAAGATCCCCTGCAACTGTGGTTCCAAGAGGTAATATTTTGGTCGAAGATTGAATTCTTAGCTAAGGTTTTCTTTTTTGATAAAGAAATTCTTACCTAAGTTTTTATTGTCTCTGCGATATAAAACACGAGGTATATGACGGGAAGAAATTTATTGCTAGTTTTATCCTGTGTTTGATAGTTCTGTTGGTGAAACACAATCTCCTTAACAAGATGACAGTTGACGAGTATGTTTTTTTTTCCTTTTCTGGATGACATTTGGACAAGACTTGCATATTAATTCTCTGGATCGTATAAATTTGTTGCGTTTTAGCTATCAACTTGTGTTTTTGTTCAAGTGCATAACTGTTATACTCTCTGATTCTTTTCCAAGCCGTTTATTTCTCCAGCGATGTCTTAAAACTGTTATTTCTGTTAGCTTTCTTCACTCAGTCTTGTTAAGGATCAGGAAAGGCCTTAGCTTATTTTGTTAATATATACATGACTTATTAGGTGTCGTGGCTCAATGAATTGAAATGGAAAGGAGATGCCAGATCTGATGTGTTCTGCTGCTGTATTTAGGTATCTTAAATTTACTTCTGAAGTTTCTTGAGTTTAATCTTTTCGCTGTCTGTTTTCGTATATACTCACTTCTTTTTCTTCTTCTTAGGGTCCTTTCTTGACTGATGGTTTCCAAGAACACTCGCTCTGCAGTTTTGCAGACAGATATTGTCATCATGTACATATAGTAAGCAATGATGTTGTCAATAGCAGCTCTTTTTTTACTGTTTCTAGAAACCAATTTATACCTTGTAGTGGAATTATTGTTTTCTGAATATAGCCATCTTTCCCTACTTGTGTTTCATCTGCATTTTATTTTGTCACTATTTTTGTTGTATCTCAATCCTGCTCCAGCATATGTTGTGCCTCTGAATTGCTGTAGATCATCCACTAGTAGATTCCTTTTCTCCCGTCTGTAATTTAGACAATCTACTGCGTCTCTTCCAATGCTTCAGTACCTGGATTAAGATGAGATATATGTATTGCCTCTAGGTGAGGAACATATGGAAGTTCTTTTTGGTTAGGTCTTTGTACACATCAGGGATCATAAAGTCAGGTGTGTCTAAAGGTCCAGGACCTCGACCATCAGAATCCTGGTGGTGGAATGATGAGGTACAAAGAGTAAATAAAGCTAAAAGAGAGTGTTATAACTATAGGAAGTTGCCAAAAGCAGAAGAGGAGAGAGAAGCCTTTGCAGAATACAAGAGAGGTAAATAGGAAGCTAATTAAGCTATTAGTGAAGCCCGAGAGGAAGCTCTAGATGGCTTGTACCAAAAGGGGACACGAGAAGGGGAGAAAGAAATGTTTCAACTAGCACGACTGGGAGGAAGAAAGATAAGGATTTAAACTAGGTGAAATGTATTAAAGACGATTCTCAACAAGTGTTGAAAGGAGATAATGAGGTCAAGGAGAGATGGAGAGGCTATATTGATCAATATCTCAACTCTAACTAAGGCTCGAACCGAGGGTCTCTTGGACACAGCCTCTCTACCTGCACAAGGTAGGGGTAAGGTCTGCGTCCACACTAGTCTCCCCAGACTCCACGTGTGGGAATATAGTGGGTATGTTGTTGTTGTTGCTCAACTCTAACTAAGATAATAACATTTTAGACCTCCACACATCTGTGTACACAGGAACTTAAGCTACACTCGGAGAATTAGCGACAGAGGTAAAGGATGCTATGAAAATATGAAGATTAGAAGAACTTGTGGTCCATATAATATCCCTATAGAGGTTTGGAAGTGTCTTGGAGAGGTTGGAGTAGAATGGCTTACCAAGCTGTTCACCGCTATACTAAGAAGTGGTGTAGGATACCCCCAGAGTTGAGTAAGAGTACCCTAATCCCAATTTATAAGAACAACGGAGATATTCAAAGTTGTTTGAACTATCGTGGCATTAAACTGACGATTCATACATTGAAACTTTGGAAAAGAGTAATAGAGCGTAGACTTACAAACACGACAAGAGGGACAGAGAATCAATTTGGATTTATGCTAGGTAGATCTACAATGGAGGCTATATTCTAGTTAAGAAGATTGATGGAGTTTATCGCGAAAGGAAGAAAGATTTACGTATGGTGTTCATTGACTTAGAGAAAGTATATGATATAGTACCACTAAAGGTCCTTTAGTGGGTGATAAAGAAGAAAAATTCATATTAAACATATAAATGCCATAAAGGACATGTATGAAAGAGTCGTCGCTAGCGTGAGAATAGTAGTAGGAGATACAAAGGAGTTTCCCATAACGGTGGATCTACACCAAGGATCAATGTTGAGACTCTGCTTGTTTACCCTATTTATGGATGAGCTAACCAACACAATACAATATAACACCCCATGGTGCGCGTGATTTGCTTATGATATTGTGTTAATTGACGAAACCAATGAGGGCGTCAACCAAAAGCTTGAACTATGGAGAAACACTTTAGAGAGTAAACATTTTAGGATAAGTAGAAGTTGACTGAATACATGCACTGCAAATTTAGTAAGCATAAAGTTGAGGTGAGACTAGAAGGTATTACAGTGCCAAAATATATGCAATTTATATATCTAGGATCGTCGTTTCAAGAGAATAGATAGATGAAGATGTTACTCATAGAATTTAGATCAGATGGTTGAAATGGAGAATTGTTGAGTGTTATGTGATGGAAAGATGCCTACTAAAGTGAAATGTAACATAACAACTATAAAAGTGACAATGTTATGTGGTAGTAAATGATGGGCTGCAGAAGCCCAACATAACCACAAGATGACTATTGCAGAGATATGAATATGAAAATGGATGTGCAGTCATACAAGATTAGATAAGATTAAAAATGACTATATATGTCATAAAGTGCAAATAGTACGCATTGAGGGTAAAATGGGAGGTCCCGTGAGATGGATTTGGCCATGTCCTGCGTCGACCTACACATGCACCAATCTGTTGGTGTGAGATTATGATGAGTGAAGGTGTCAAAAGGGGACAAAGTAGATCTAAAATCACATGGATGAAAGTTATCTCGAAAGACCTACAAATTCTTGGAATTAATGCAGACTTAGCTAAAAAAAAGACAAAATGGAAGAAAGAGATTTATATAGGTGATATCTATTAGTTAGGAATATGTTTTAGTTTTGTCAGAGAACATCTTGTATTCTTATTATTATTACGATTATTTATATAGAATTATTTTGGTACGATTATGACATGAGTTGAGCTGAAATGGAGAAGTGAAGATTCATGTTGCCGATCTAAACTTGGTTGGGATTGAGACATAGTTATTATTATTGTTGTTGAACGATCGGTGTAAATGTTAAAGTACTTCCATCTTTCATTCTAAAAGGAAAAGAAATAGTGTCAATTGCTCTTTATATGTATTGCTTGTTTTCTTGGTACCTATTTTGTCAGTCAGCTAGTGAAACCTCTTCATTAATGGGTTCAAGAGACAAGAGTGGGTTGCTCTAGTGGTGAGCACCCTCCACTTCCAACCAATATGTTGTGAGTTTGAGTCACCCCAAGAGCAAGGTGGGGAGCTCTTGGAAGGAGGGAAAAAAAAATGGGTTCAAGACATTTAGCTTAGTTGTTGATGTTATCACTTAAGCGACAGAGCTTACCCAGGAATGATATGAGTTTCTCTCATGCTACTTGGAGAGGTTATTATAGCCGATGAAGGGCCATCTCATTGAGAGGGAAGTCACAGAGGCTATCAAAGTGGTGTAAAGTGGTGTTGGCACCGATGCTACAGAGCTTCACATAACGCACACATGTGTATTGTACAGTGGCTAGGAATTCCGTCAAGGATATTCAAATTTTAAACAAGTTCGATGAATGGTGTACCAAAATTTTTAGATTAAACTACGCAATATTTAGTTAAATAATATTTTTTTTAAAAAATAGAACTATAATTTTATAAATCAAAATTAAAATAACAAAAAGACAACGTTAGAAATTTTACTTATAAAAGTAAGTATAAAACCAAAGAAAACAGAGAGTCGAAAGGATTTGTAGTTTGTAGAGAGCTTTTGTTGAAATTTGTTTTATAAAGCTTGACTTTTAAATTATAAATTTTTTTTAAGAAATAACTTTTAGTTAAAAATTAAAATTAGTTATCTATTTCTACACAAATTTTAAGTTTTAAGAGTTATTTTATTAGGATTTTTTTTAGATTGAAAAAGAATAAAATAGACCATACATGGTGGACTCCGTTTAGTTTTAGCAGAACTTTGAACCCGTGAAAAACACGTCATTTTGAACACCCTGAATCGCTGAACTGCCTCACTCAACTGTGTTAAGGGTGTTCAAAATATAATAAATAATCATATAAAGTAGTATTTAACTTATATACGCAGTATAATATTTCGGCGAAGGGTATGCGCTTAGCTACCCTTTGCGTAGTGTGGCTACGCCACTGATATTGTATATGCATTAATACATGGATATCTATGTTTGTGTGTGTATGTATTGTCAGTTTTCAGTGTTTTGATTCTAGACCTCTCTTCTTCTTCATCATAATCTCTCTTTGCTTGTGTGTGCGGTGTCTCTCTATCCTCCTGTTTTGTTGAGACAATTGATTTGGTTGTGTTCACCTTTTACTTTTGGCAATATGAAGAGTTATTCACTTGAGCTTCTTCGTGGTTGCATTTGAAGGTTGAATGTAGAAGGATCTGTACGAATTCCAAAAATGTAATACAATGCACGTATAAGACATAACCATTGAAGAATGGATGCTAATTTGGAGATGGATGTGGAGATTGCAAATCTTAATATAAGCTTTTTACGCCCATATGCTTTATTGTAACTTTGTTTTGCCAATTTGATGTCATTTCAGGGTTTGCCCTTGCAACTCTTAGTCGGGCGATACAAGATGCATACTCGTACTTCGGGGTATACACATTCTTGTAAAAGGACGATGAGTGTGTGCCCCTTGCATATATTCTTGTAGATATCACAGTTGCAGATGAGTTCCTCCTCTTAAGAATTCAAAATCGGTTGTGCTTTATTATGCAATTTCAAGGCAATATTTTGGAATTATATATCTTGTACAGACATACATTATAAGTATACTTCACATTTTAAGTATGATAATATATCATATTCAGCTTCACAGAATTCAGAGCACTTTTTGGTTTTTTTGGTTGTTATGTTTGAGATATCTTGTCAATTAAAGTTGTGTGAGAATTCAGTAATGCTTTTAACGGTTATTGATGGCTCTACTTATTTTCTTCAAGCTTACATCAAAGAGTCAATATGCTGTGTTTTTTGTGAATTTAAGTCTCCATAATCTTTGCAGAGATACAAATGCTATAATGTGGTAACATAATAAGAGAGTATGCTCAAAATTCTAGTATGCCTTAATGTTTTTGAGCTTGAAACTTAGCAATCATGCGCAAATTCAAGTTGCTAAATCTAAATAGCATCCCTAACTTTTTCTTAGAGTTAAAACCATTTTCTAGTCTTGGGCTAACAATTCCTTAGACTGCAACGGCAAAGGTCCAAGTGTGGTTATTGTCAAGTTACTTGCAATTTAACAAAGACAACATTTTTTAAAGGTTCAGTGAAGTGGACGCAGATGTTGTAAAGGATATTGTTTTATTGTTGTTCTTGCCTTAGACATGAGTCATGACGTGATACCAATCCTAATTATTAATGACGCAGGAACAATCAGGTATTGCATGCCCATTCAATATTTTGCTTAGATGATGATGATGTGGGTTGACATCTATCTGGTACGTGTCTTCTATCCTCTATTTGGTTTTCTGCCTTCCACCCAAGCTGCAATCTAATTCGCATAAATGAATGCATCAAAGCGATGGAGGTTTCTTGCAATTTGCGAAAACACAAGTAATTGCAACAATGATTAAGCAGTTCTCAAGAAACTTCCATCCCCGGTTCTTGATCTAGGCACATGCCACGGGTTCAAACCTTGCTACAGACAAGCATGATAAATAAGTGAAGGGTAAAATAACGTATTCCTTGTCTATTGAGTTTCAAACAGCGTGTCACTAGCCTTCAGTGATTTCTCGTCTATCCAAAAAAAAAAAACCTAAAGAACCTCCAAGGGACAGCTTCTGTATGGGTTCAAGTGCATTGTCAGTTTGGCCGTGGGTCAATAATCAAATGGGGCAGCTCTTCGTTCATGGTAATATAATATATCACAATTTAGGGTGGAGCTCGTGATCTGAAGAAGGGGAGGGTTTTGGGGGGTGGGGTGTTCTAATAATAGGTGAGTGGTGCTTAGCGCAGACGTGGTCGAGAATTGGAAGCCCTTTTGGTTTCGCACCTATACTTTACATGTACTCTTCATTTTGATATCGCCCAAGTTACTCGCATTGGACCTGTATAATTTCGAGAGTCCAAGTCAGGGATTGGGTTGAGAGGGTCATAGTTCTAACTCCTATATACGTAGCTAATGGCCGTAAGACTTCTATCCATCCATGTTGAAGTTTTTGAGAAAGCAATTCTTTCAAAATACGATTAAAACCAACATGATCGAATACACCTTTTTCGGGTTCATGCTAAAATCCAGTACATTTATTAGACTCCAAGTTCAAGCTGGCACGCTTTTGATTTGTTGAAATTCAGGTTGATGTGTAATCAAGAACGGGTGGGAGACCAATCAATCGCCAATTTAACTGATTCAATCACCGAAAAATACTTTAAACGTATCTTTTTGCCATTCAAATGATTATTGTACTCATATACACACGCCCAGTATGCATGAATTTTTGGGTACATTAATCAGCTTTCTAATTAGTCTAGAGCCTTACTGTAGCCAACCGATCGTTTGATGTTAGTCTGCTTTAGCTCAAATTTGATGGCTATTTTGGTTTTGACTCTGTGGCATCTTTGCAAATATATCATATAATGTCACAAGTGAAAGACTCAAAACTTGAAAGAAAATATCAGGAACTCAGACATTCAAAAAATAAATGCTGTAGGCATTTTGTAGCAAAGGTTCCAAAACGAAACAAGCAAGAATCTATTGCTTCAGGAAGGGAACAGTATAGATGGTTGCTTGTTGAGGTAGGAAGATTGTTGATAAAATAGAAAGAAAAGGGAAAGAGGTGGCATCGTGTAGGAGAAGTCCTTTTTATGGACAATATCATCTTTGGATCGAACTAGATTCCCCATACAAAAGAAAAAGATCCCCATAATATAAGGAATGGTTTATTTTTGGCTAACTAGGTTGAGGTAGGCCCCACTGAATCTGTACTGGAGTAGATTCCGAAATCCTAGGAAAGCATCAAAATCATCATTACTAGTTTCATACAATATGAGTAGTGGATAGTGTCGTATTATTACCATCTTGTATTGGAGTGTTGTTGATGAGTAAGAATCTACTCGCATTTGTTATTTATATCAATAATACTAGTTTTAAGTATATTTTCCATCCCAATTTATGCGGCACTATATCCTTTTTACTTTCTTCAAAAGTATTTTTTTCCCATGCCTAATCTAAATACTCTCATACAAATTGAGAGGAGTGGGAGGGAGTACTAAATAAGGTGTGTTGATGTGCTACTTTATTTGGTAACTCCCATCTTTGTTCAAAGTGGGAGAAGAGGCTGGTCAATAGCAGGGTGTCATAAATCCTTAGCAAATGCGATTATTATAAGAATCAGAATAGATGTAAAAGCTAGAGGATGGACCCAATTGCTACGTATTTAAAAGCCATTTGAGCCATGTCATTTAAGCTACTTCCCCGTTTCAATTTAGATGATGTAGTTTGACTTGATACAAAGATTAAGAAAAAAAAAAAAGGTTTTTGAAGCATGTGGTCCTAAAAGCCTAAGGGAAAATGCTTTGTGGGGACATGACATCTGTGTGGCTATACAAATTTCTCATTAAGGGTAAAGTGAGTAAAATAAAAAGTTTAAAGTTAAATTATTTTCAAATAAGGAAATATGTCATTCTTTTTGGAACAGATTAATAAGGAAAGTGTGTCATTTTAATTGAAGCGGAGGGAGTATCATTTTGTTGTTTAAAGTGACAAAGTGATGCGAAGCGAGGGGTTACTGCTCCGTGAGTGAATATGCGATTCAAAAATGTATGTGCTTGAATTTTCAGGTTCAAATTTTAGCGGAGGCAAAAATATTAGGTAATTTTTTGCTATCTATCCAAGCCTTGATTGGTAGAAACCAGTGAGAGATAATAGGTATCTTGTGGAATTAGTCCGGTGTATGCAAAGTGGCCTAACGTCATAATTATTTTAAAAAAAAGGGTGTGCTTGAAACCTTGACTAGCGCGCAACTTGCTTAAACGAGAAGTAGATTCTTTGAATCTCAACTTTGAAAAGTAGGATTGATATCGGCATCATTTTTTATTTGAACTGAATTAGTTATTTAAATTGAAGTTTCATCGTTATAGCTCTAAACTCATATTTATGTGGTATTTTTTGATTTTTGTGAATTGTGTGCTTCATTTCAAAGAAGTTTTGCTCTCTAAATCAAACAATCTTGTAGGTCTTTTGCGCTTTTCACTTTAAAAAGCACGAGGAGTGAACATGAAAAGTCGAACCATTTCTTGGAGCTAAGGGTGTATAGACAGGTCTATTTTGAGGCTCCACGGGTGGGTAGATAGGATCTATTTTGTGACAGGCAATTTGGTCGATGTTTGGATTGTATGTAAGCTGGAACAAAACCAATTGTTGGTTTACTTCTTTTTTAACATTCATATTTTGGTCAACCCGTAACACGGGAGTTGAATTAAATAATAATGATGATGATTGTGAGCACAGATCTTGAGAACCACTTCTGGATGAACTTTAGGTTATAGTTTGTCTTTGTCCACTTCTGATTAAAAATTTATGGACCGTACTTGTGGATGAAAGCATTAGAGAGAATCTAAAAAGTAGAGATTGATACAAATATCTGAACTCTCAAATAAGCTAGGTTTTTGTGTTGTTGGAGATTTCCACCTTTGAGTTGTGCAGACTGGAGAAAGTGTAGTTTGGTTGATGATGAGCGTCTGATCCTACTGCAACGGACGCATAGGTGTTCAACAAATTTCACTATTATATATGTAGATGATACTCAAATTTCTCCCTTAATCTTATTTGGAAAAAAGGAGAATTTTTAGGTAAATAATTTTGTTTCGCCCACCTCGACTAGACTCTCTTGTCTTCCCCTCTATCCACACCAAGCTACTTGCTTGCCCATTCGTTCCCAATCCTTTTTTTTTTCTTCCCAAAATGCGTTGGACGTCTCGGCTAAGTCGCTGCCTCGCCTTGGCTACTCCAGTGCTCGTCTGTACGTAGTATAGAGCATTTTACTCTGCTGTTGAACAGCGGAAAGCATGGAGTAAAAACGAAGAATTTTTTTTTTTCCCCAAGAACAAAGGAACTTACAGACGGGGCATTTGTGGGAACTAGCCCGCAGGAGAGCTATTGAAAGGTGATAGAAACACTAGAAGTGCTGCCTCCCCTTGGCTGCTCTCTAGTACGTCCCCATTTGGCAGCATGTCATGTGGTCTGCCTGAAACGAGGATGAGGTTAGTTCTGTTGTTTCTTTCTGAATTTTCCTAAAGTATGGTTACGATTATTTTAGTGTAGTTCATTATTTGTGATTTTATATTACAATGGAATGTCTTATTTACTATATTAATGTATAATACGTTATGCTAATTAATTTAAACAAAATTTTGTGAACGTATGCGAAAGAAAGAAAATCCTAAATGAAAAACCATGAATAGCTTACCAGCAAGCTATCTTAATGTTGGAGATCTCGAGAAAAAAATCATAACGTAGTAGTCAGATCATAATAACACCATAAACTGTTGTTTATTTGTATGTTTATGCCTATCATTTGTGTCTTTTTATTCGGGTGTCTAAATCCGTTTGGACACCACTTAATTCTTTCGTTCTGAACTGGCTTAAAGAGAGGAAAGTATATGTCTCATCACTCATGTCACTACACATGCAACAATTTGGTATATTTTCTGACTTAGGCTGTTCTATTATGAATCCGGAACCAAAATAATGCATTTTTGGACTCAAGACACAAAAATATGTGGAAAAAAAAGGTTAGTGACCAAAATACATATAGCGCCATTTTAAAGGGAGCTATATTTGAATATGAAAAGACGGTCAGGTATAACGCCGTTTATTAAGGCGCTATAGTACCCCCTCCCCCTCCCCCCCCCCCCAAAAAAAATATTATTACAAACAGCGGTCCCCCCATTAACGACCAAAAAATCTTGAGTAGACCCCACTCGTCCCGCAAAAAGTAAAGATTCTCGGTTCCACTTCCTAACTAAGGCGTTCTCTCGTTGTGGGTTGCCCGTTTCGGCTCCAAATCACCAAATCTTCAACTTTCCAAAAACCTTAAAATCGAGGTATTCCGACTTAGTTTTTGTTAAAACTTGTATAAAAATGCATATTAGTTGTTTTTAATGTGTTCTATGTTGTTTTGTGATTGTTTTGCGATTTAACTAATTTGTTATTTTTATCCGGACTATGATATTAGTGTGCTAAAAAAATTAGTAAAAATAGAGAAATTATTATTAGTTGTTAAAAAAAATATTAATTAGTTACTTTTTACTGTGGTATATGTATTTTCGTGAATGTTTTGTGATTAAATTTATTTATTGTTTTTATCCGGTTTAGATTATTTATTTACTTAAAGACCAGTAAAATAGATAAATTGTTACTTTAGTTCCCTCTAGTGGTATCTTGTGGCCTAATGTAGTGCTTGTATTTGTAATGTAGTGCCCTTTTAGCGTAGTAAAATGTAGTGCCCTTTAACGTAGTATCCTTTTAGTTATTGAAATTAATCATTTAAGTATCTATTATACCTAAAAATACGTCAAAATAACTGATAGTTCAAATACAAACTTTGCCCAATTCTAGTCAACAATCGTAAGAAAATAACATGAGAAAACAACAATATTTCCCGGATACCTTGGTGCTACTTGGCCTCAAATATCGAGCCCAGAACCCATATGTGAATATTTAATAATTAAATCTTGTATAATTATAAAAATTAATTATTTAATTTTATTATAGTCAAAAATAAGTGAGTCATAAATAAAAATATATAATAATAAAACTAACATATACAATATTAAACTAACATATAAATAATAAACTAACATTTAAAATAACAGACATATTGAGTGATAAATCGAAAAAAATTTCTCATCATGAAAACAAGAATTCAGGATATCTTGGTGCTACTGGGCCTCAAATATCGAGCCCAGAATCCATATGTGAATATTTAATAATTAAATCTTGTATAATTATGAAAATTAATTATTTAATTTTATCATAGTAAAAAATAAGTGAGTCATAAACAAAAATATATAATAATAAAACTAACATACAGTACAGCTTTTCCAGAAGATAGCATTTGCAGGCGAGCAGCTTTTTCAGGTCGACAAGACAACACACATAACGTAGTATTTAACCGCGCTATGCTTCGCGTGTTTAAGATTCTTTCGGGTACAATACAACTTTTCCAGAAGATAGCTTTTGCAGGCGAGCAGCTTTTTCAGGTCGACAAGACAACACACATAACGTATTATTTAACCTATGCTTCGCGTGTTAAAGATTCTTTCGGGTACAATACAAATTTTTCAGAAGATAGCTTTGGCAGGCGAGCAACTTATTCAGGTCGACAAGACAATTATTTTTTTTAAAAAAAGGGTTTATGTTAATTATTGTACTGAAGTATTAATGTTAAATATCAATAAGATTTAACAGCAATGGAAACATAATTTTATTTCATACATTTTGCAAGATAACCAAGTACATACACTTATTACAACCACATTACGGAAATAAAACACTACATGTATCCTTGATAGTTGGGCACATTAGATGAACTTTCACTAGGAGCTGGATTACCACCGCCACCCAAACCAGCTGAAGGACATTTATGATGGTTTGTCCTGTTTGCGAGCATATGCCACATTTGCACGCATAAACGATATTACCAACATCCATTTGGTTCCGTATACGCGTTCTTTTTTGCACTTGTCGCTGACGCAAAAATTCCTTGTTACACACCATTTTAAATGGTTCCGGCGGCCAATAATGCTCAGCACCCACTGGCTGTAACTGCCCACTATAGGTGTTTAAGTATGCAACAACACTATATTCTTTATCAACGTAGTTGATTGGCCCTAAACCTGTATGTTGAAAGCACTTGATGGCATGTGAGCACGACATGTGGTAGATAGACCATTTCCCACAAGAGCATAACCTTCTGGATTCATTTACGGTGTGTGTATTATTCCCCCAGTTGTGATGGATAGCGGTGCGAACTTCAAAAATATTTCGCTCGTTGCAATACTGCAAAAATAAATGCCAATGTGCTCGCTTCCTATATTTCTCAAATCTTTTCATTGGTATTGGCATAAATTCAACACCCATTTTCATCAATGACGATGCACTTATAGCCCTTTCAACAAACCTCTCCGCTATCAGCTTGAATGACATCTGCACCATGGCAGTGACAATCAATCCTCGTGCAGACTTCAATAACCCGTTGAAAGACTCTGACACATTTGTAGTCAGAATTCCCCATCTTCTGCCACCTTCCGCGTGCAAAGTCCACTTGTCAAGCTCATGTCGCATCAACCAACGATAGGCTCCCTCGTCTTCCTGCCTGATAGATTCCATGCGCCTCCTGAATTTACACTCTTGGTGATCTATTGCAGCCATCCACATTAAATCATGCAAATTCTTGTTGGGATATGCCTTCTGAAAATTCGCCTTCAGATGCCTCACATAGTAATGATGGTAGACATACGGTTCCTACCATGCACGCAAATTCTGTACAGAACTTAAAATACCACTATGCCGATCAGATATTAGACAAATACCTGAACGCTGTTTGATAACGTGCTCTTTCAAGTGGTTCAAAAATAGTGTCCACGTCTCTTGGCTTTCATTGGCACAAATAGCAAAAGCGAAGGAAAATATACTTCCAGTAGCATCTACTGCAACGGCGATCAATAGCTTAATATCATACTTTCCATAGACATGAGTGTCGTCTATGGATATTACCGGCCGACAATGCACAAAACCATCAATTGCTGGTTTAAATGCCCATAACACATATCTGAATATATATTCTGGTATTCCCGGACTCTGCTCAAGCTTCCATTCAATAACAGTCTCGGGGTTAAAGTGTTGCAATGCGGCCATGTACCTGGGTAGAGATGCAAATGACTTATCTCAGTTACCATAAATAATTTCAAACGCACGTTTGCGCCCGAGAAATGCCTTTCTTTTAGTAATGGTGCACCCATATTCCTGGTGGACGGATGTAATACACTCTTTGATCTTGTACCTTATGGACGCTTCAATGTGTGGAATCAAGACAAGAGAAATCAAGTCAACATCCAAGTTGAAGTGATTCCCACTGAATGTGTCTATTTCACAATTGTGGGTGCCGATGTATTTACCCACAACCCACATATTTGTTTTCTTCTTCTTCGCACGCAGCATCCAATTACAACCCGTAAACCATCTACGACAAACAACCTTGTATACATCCGGAGTTGACTCCTATACTGTCATATCACGACACTCTTTTACGTTGTACATTTTCACCGCCCTGCTTAGGTGCGCTTTATCAGTCTAGACTCATCTCATATTGCTGTCCGAATTTCGCCAGTATCCTTTGTGAGAGCATCCACATCCGACATACTTGGAAAATGATCAAGGCATCTTCCTTGAATGAAACGGCACATGGGACTCGTACACTCTTGGTCTAACGGGGGGAGGGGGGGAAGGCTTGGTCTAACGGGGGTGGAGCATGCTCCCTCGTCAAATCAGGTCCATCATTCTCTTCCTCCTCATCATCACCCTCATCACGGAAGGGTGTGTCATCTCCGAACTCATTGATATTGTTGTCATAATCACTGTTCTCTTCCTGACTCTGTGCATCTGCCAGATCCCGATTAAATATGTCGTCTTCGGGCAATTGAGTCAGGACGGGACGTTCAAGTTGCTCGTTTTCACTGCACAACCAACAAAACAATGAGTTACTCAAATTGATAAATACTTCACATACAACTATATCACTTCACTTACAAATCGTAATGTGTTGACATCCCATGATAGACATCATCCTGTTAATGATGACTCCCGGATGGACCACCATGATCCTTGTCACGACCCAAAATCCAACTAGTCGTGATAGCACTTCACGACCCAAAATCCAACTAGTCGTGATTGCACCTAACCCAACCCGTTAGGTAAGCCAATTACCAACTATCCAATTCCAATAACAATTATTAAAGCAATTTAAGTGAATAAAAGTCTTAATCTTATACAATCCCCAAGAACTGGTAGTACAAATCATGAGCTTCTAAGAATAGAGTATACAAAGCAGAAATGAAATAAATACATAGTCTGTTTGAATAATACATAAACTTAGATGCGGCTATACCTATATATATACACACACTTTGTTGAACTACTTTAACTATATATAGCTTGTTATAATATATGTTAGTGTATTCATTATTTGTATTACAAAATAACGGATTAAATTTGTATTATTTAGATAGTAAATATTAATGTGATTCAAAAGTTTGACCATGTTTGACCTATGAACCGACCGAAGTTGGTCGATTATTTTCTAGAAATTACATCTACCAACCAAAGTTGGTCGGTAAATTCTTCTCCTTTAATAACCGATCGACTTTGGTCGGTAAATTCAACTATAAATTTTATAAAATATTTTAAATAATAATATAATTATTAAAATTTAAAAATGTGGGTCCACATTACCGACCGATGTTGGTCAGTAATCAAAAAAGTGCTTTGACTAAGCAAGTCTGACCATTGCGGTCAAATGTTTGACCAATATACCGACTGATGTTGGTCGGTAATCAAAAAGGTGCTTTGACTAAGCAAGCCGGACCATTGCGGTCAAATGTTTGACCAATATACCGACCAATTTCGGTCGGTATGTAGTTTTAAAAAAACATAAAATATTTTTTTGATAGTTTCCGTCCGCTTTGGATGGTTTTTTGGTCGCTTTTGTTGACCGACCAACGTTGGTCGGTATGGCTCGGTGAAATTTTTTCGGATTTCTAGCAGTGTATCATCTAAAATGGAATAAAGAGAAAATGATTTTTTTAATTTAATTTTAATCATGTGATCCTTTGATGAAGTTCATCATTTCTTTCCCGGTTTGACGTGGGAGGATTTCTAACCTAAAGTGTGATAATTTACTCCTACATGAAGATGTCAGTATGGAAGCACAAACATACAGCAGCTCACAATTTAGTACTTGTCAAATCTCAAGTAGTTTTTGATCCAGGTTAACAGGCCAAGATGTATAAAATTATATATCCAAGACTCACTTTAACTACAAATTTCAGAAAAAGGCCTCAAGTTTATCCATTGGAAGCAATAGCATGAATCGCATGTGAATGGAACGGTTCTATGAATCATGAAATCATCGGAAGATTTCCCTCCATAATATACAAAATTTCCCAAATCATTCATATATATATTGCACCCTAAAATTGCTCTAATTGAATCTGGGTAGAGCTCTTGTTTCAACCTCCACATACGCCGAGCGCTCATGGCGTGATTTGTCAAAGGGTCGGTGGGAGGCCAAAAATCATGGTAAGCCCCTTTATCGTACTCTTTGATAATTTGAATGAGATGCTTTCCAAATACTTTAATAAAATTTCCATATGCAGGTTTGGGCAAAGATGCGATTTTGAGGCCCTTGTCCAACGAGGAAGAAACTTTGGCCTCCGTCCCAAAGCCGGTGAAGGAAAATAAAAGGAAAAGATCCTCCGTTCCCGAAGATCCAAAACATAAGAAGAGGACGGCTCGTAAGCCGAACACGAATGCCATTCCTTTGACCGTGGAATCAGTTATGCGTCTAAGGGATGAAGACGACGACGAAGAAGAAAATGATGGGTCCGCGCTGGCGGCCCGAACGAAGAGAACCACTGATGCCCCATCGGCAGCTAGATCGATGATGCTTCATGAGGCTCCACCTCGAACTGAGGATATACCGGAGAAAGATTCGGGCGGAATCCCTGAATTATCGGAGATCGAAGACGCATCCCATCGGAGCCAACAAATGGGGAATATGTCTGAAAGGGCCCCTCTTGAATCCCTTCGAACCTAAGAGAATGCTCCAAGTGATTCATTTGGGGCAGCAGCAATCGAAGATTCGCCCACCTTCCTCGCTTTTTCCGCAGGGGTGATTCGGGAAGCCCAAGCTTTGGAGGCCCTCGATCTAAACAGATCTCATGATGGAGAGGATCCCTTTTGTGACATGTTTACCGGTATCGAGGACGTTGCCGGTACTAGTGATGAATTGGATCTATTTCACGGGGTGCAACAGGCTTTGAATTAGATAAGCCTTAAAATTATTTTGTCGGTACTGCCTTTATGTTTACTTTTCATTTCTGACTTCGTTTCTTGTTTCTTTGCAGGCAGCAGCAGTTCATCGGGAAGCATGTTCTCGGTCCCAAAACGAGCTGCGTCGATACGAGGCCGACCTTTAACGGGCTACTGAGGAGAGGAACTCCCTAAAACTTCTCTTAGGGCAAAGAGAAGAGGAAATAAAAGACTTCCGAGCTGAGTTGTCCAAGGCTTACCGAGATCAGACCGATCTGTCTGAGCAGGTAATGATACTTTTAAAAGCCTATGGGCTTGATACCGGAACGATGGCTAATTTTTTGGTCTCACAGTTGCAGCAAAAAATTGAGATGATCGGGAAGCTTCGTGAGGAGGTCGACGTGATAAAAGCGGAGTCTTTGCAGTGGAAAGAAGGTATGGACCGCTTTGCTGCAGAGAAAGAAACTGCTCGAGCCCAGTTATCATCGGCCGAAACCCAACTTCAGAGAATGAAGGAAAAAGGCCTAGTTCAAGCAAGAAGAATAGAGGAGCTCGAGGCTCGGTTGGGCTCTGTACTTGCTAAGGCCGAATCTGATGCCGAAAAGGCAAAGGCCGATGCGGATGCACTCGTGGCCGTCTATCGGGCCGATGCTGAAGCTGCCCAGGTCCAAGTAAGAGAGGCAGTTGAACCCACCGATACTCGAGCACATTGGGTCGCTGAACTTGCTAAGTGTCGATCTCGGAGGGAAACCCTCGAGAACATCCAAGCTCGTGGTTTTGACCTCGCTGAAGAGATAAAAAGGGCTAAAGAACTCGAAGCCGATGTTGAAGCCTTGGTTTCCGATGACGATGATGATGACGATGAAAGTAAGAGCGGATCCTAAATGGGGGGGAGCCCTATAGAGAAGAGACCGCTCCTGGGGATGATCAAGAAGCTTAGTCCTTAATTTTTACGTTGTAATCAACCATGTAAACAATTTTGTATATAAAAATATTCCCTTTTTGCCGACTTGCTTCTGTTTTGTTTCCTGTCTTGTGAAGACTTTATTCACGCCTTATGAATGTTTTCACAAGGATCTAAACAACTTAATCAAATTTGGACTTTGTAGCCTCTATAACCGAGCGAGCGCTTACTCAAACTTGAAGTGATGTAGCCCTTAGGCTTATTAGTTGAGTCAATGATTTGAGCTCGAAGAAATGTAGCCCGTAGGCATAATGGTCGAGTGAGTGCTTTCTCGAACTCGAAATAAAAGTAGCCCGTAGGCTTAGTCGAGTGAATGATTCGAACTCGAAGTAATGTAGCCCGTAGGCGTAATGGTCGAGTGAGTGTTTGCTCGAACTCGAAATAAAAGTAGCATATAGGCTTAGTAGTCGAGTGAATGATCCAAACTCGAAGTAATGTAGCCCGTAGGCGTAATGGTCGAGTGAGTGTTTGCTCAAACTCGAAATAAAAGTAGCTCGTAGGCTTAGTAGTCGAGTGAATGATTCGAACTCGAAGTAATGTAGCCCGTAGGCGTAATGGTCGAGTGAGTGTTTACTCGAACTCGAAATAAAAGTATCCCGTAGGCTTAGTAGTCGAGTGAATGATTCGAACTCAAAGTAATGTAGCACGTAGGCGTAATGGTCGAGTAAGTGCTTGCTCGAACTCGAAATAAAAGTAGCCCGCAGGCTTAGCCGTCGAGTGAATGATTCAAACTCGAAGTAATATAGCCTGTAGGCGTAATGGTCGAGTGAGTGTTTGCTCGAACTCGAAATAAAAGTAGCCTGTAGGCTTAGTCGTCGAGTGAATGATTCGAACTCAAGGTAATGTAGCCCGTAGGCGTAATGATCGAGGGAGTGTTTGCTCGAACTCGAAATAAAAGTAACCCGTAGGTTTAGTCGTCGAGTGAATGATTTGAACTCGAAGTAATGTAGTCCGTAGGCATAATGGTCGAGTGAGTGTTTGCTCGAACTCGAAATAAAAGTAGCCCGTAGGCTTAGTCGAGTGAATGATTCGAACTCGAAGTAATGTAACCCGTAGGCGTAATGGTCAAGTGAGTGTTTGCTCGAACTCGAAATAAAAGTAGCCCGTAGGCTTAATCGAGTGAATGATTCGAACTCGAAGTAATGTAGCCCGTAGGCGTAATGGTCGAGTGAGTGTTTGCTCGAACTCGAAATAAAAGTAGCATATAGGCTTAGTCGTCGAGTAAATCTTAACTCTGTTTGCATAATAAATCTCCAAATAGAGGAATTTTTCTTGGATATAAGATATCGATAAAGAGGAGAACTTTCTTTGCAAGTCATTATACATGTGTTCATGTTTCGCATCTGGGTTCGGGCCAACTACATGAGCATGGTTCTTTTTGACCATTTGGCTCTTATAACTTTTCCTATTAGAACCCCGTTGTTGCGAAATAACTTTCTTGCATCAGAACTTGATATATTTGAGGGCTAATGCCCCCCCCCCCAGTATTCGAGGTCAATTGTAAAGAGGCCTCAGATACTATTGTAAATGCAGCACGATCATTGATTGCCTCATTAAAAACCTTGCCGAAAAACCCATTTGGGATAAAACCGGTCTAAGAAAAAAAGAGTGCAAAGCGTGCTTTCAGACCTAGGGCTTCATATTGAAGGATCCATCTTAACTCCTGATCGGACTTCTGCAGGGGTTAATTTTGAAATGTAAATGAATATGGGAGGGTCGTACCTTAGCAGTAGTATCGTTTTAGGTGTGACACATTCCAATTGCTTGATAGTTGTTTGCCGTTTATAATGCCGAGCTTGTATGATCCCTTTCCGACGTTCTTGAGAACCTGATATGGTCCTTCCTAGTTCGGTCCTAGATTTCCTTCGTTCAGGTTTCGGGTATTGAGGGTGACTTTTCTTAACACTAAGTTCTCGGGCTTGAAATGGCGGAGCTTGGTTCTTCGATTATAGTATCTTTCGATTCGTTTCTTTTGGGCGGCCAATTGGACGAGAGCAACTTCTCATTTTTCGTCCGATAATTCGACGCTAGTGTTCGTAACCTCGTTATTTTGCAGTTCTATTGTGTATCGAAATCTGGCACTGGGTTCGCCGACTTCGACGGGTATCAAGGCTTCAGACCCATATACTAAGGAGAACGGGGTTGCCCCCGTACTAGATTTTGACGTTGTTCGATATCCCCAAAGGACTTCGGGTAGGATTTCTCTCTATTTTCCTTTAGCGTCGTTCAACCTCTTCTTTAGGTTTTGAATGATAGTTTTGTTCGTTGATTCGGCATGTCCGTTCTCACTGGGGTGATACGGTGTTTGATAATATCCTTCTTATTTTGTGATCTTCGAAGAATTTCGTCACTTTGCTGCCAACAAATTGTTTCCCATTGTCACACACTATTTCGGCGGGTATCCCGAATCGACATACGATATGATCCCAGATAAAGTCTATAACCTCTCTCTCTCTCTTACTTTCTCGAACGCTTGTGCTTCAACCCATTTAGAGAAATAGTCATAAATAAATAAAATAAATTTAGCTTTACCTGGGGTCGATGGCAGAGGGCCGATGATATCCATTCCCCATTTCATTAATGGCCATGGGGATATGACTGAGTGAAGTTGCTCCCCGGATTGATGGATCATTGGTGCAAACCTTTGACATTTGTCACATTTTCGAACAAATTCCTTCGCATCTTTGCCCATATCGATCCAATAATACCCTACCCTGATTATTTTTCGGACTAGTGGATCTGCACCAGAGTGATTCCCACAAGTGCCCTCGTGCACATCATGTAGGATGTAATCGGTATCTCCTGGACCCAAGCATACTGCCAATGGTCCATCGAATGTCCTTCTGTATAGAGTTCCATCTGAAGCCAACGTGAATCGATCAGCTTTAGTCCGTAGGGCCCTTGAATCTTTAGGGTCCTATAGGAGCTTTCCATTCTTTAAGTATTCAATATATTTATTTCTCTAATCCCAGGATAAGCTCGTAGAATTTATCTCGGCATGACCTTCTTCGATCACGGATCTCGAGTGTTGAACGACAGTCCCCGAGCTCAAGTCACCTTTCTGAACCGATGAACCCAAATTCGCAAGTGCATCAGTCTCATGTTTTTCTCTCGTGGAACATGCTGTAAAGTCCATTGTTTGAAATGGTGCAAAGTGACATGCAATTTGTCCAAATACCTTTGCATTCTATCTTCTCGAATTTCGAAGGTTTTGTTTACTTGACTTACCACCAGCAAAGAGTCACATTTGGCTTCAATGACTTCTGCTCTCAAGTTTTTAGCTAGCTCGAGACCTGCAATCATGGCCTCATACTCGGCCTTGTTGTTAGTCAACTTGGTAGTTTTAATAGATTGCCTAATAGTGTTGCCCGTAGGTAGCTTTAAAACTATGCCTAGCCCGGACCCCTTCACGTTCGAAGCCCCGTCCGTAAAAAGGGTCCATACCCCCGATAATGTACCCGATTTCAACATGAGTTCTTTTTCGATTTCGGGTATGAGGGTTGGCGTGAAATCGGCCATGATGTCTGCTAAAATTTGAGACTTGATGGCCGTACGGGGTTGATATTCGATATCGTACCCACAAAGTTCGACGGCCCATTTGGCCAATCGGCCTGATAGTTCGGACTTGTGCAAAATATTACGAAGCGGGTAAGTAGTTAATACGCATATGGAGTGACATTGAAAGTATGGTCTTAACTTTCTAGAGGCACTTATCAGTGCAAGTGCCAATTTTTCTAGGTGCGGATATCTAGTTTCTTCTTCACCCAAGGTCCGACTTATATAATAAACGGGAAATTACTTACCTTGATCTTCTCGAACTAGGACACCGCTTACTGCGATTTTCGATACCGCCAAGTACAAGCAAAGTTTTCGTCTATTTTTGGAGTGTGAAGTAGTGGTGGGCTCGATAGATATCGTTTTAGTACCTCTAATGCCTGTTGGCATTCCAGGGTCCAAGAGAAATCGTTCTTCTTTTTTAGTAGAGAAAAAAAATTGTGACTTCGATCTGATGACCTCGAAATGAATCGGCCTAAAGCTGCAATCCGTCCCGTTAGCCTTTGTACAGCTTTCACGCTGTCCACGATGGTGATGTCTTCGATAGCCTTAATTTTGTCGGGGTTAATCTCGATTCCCCGATTTGACACCATGAAGCCGAGGAACTTGCCCGAACAGACCCCGAAAGTACATTTTTCGGGGTTGAGCTTCATGTTGTATTTCCTCAAAATCTCGAATGTTTCTTGCAAATGGGTCAAATGGTCCTCTGCGCATAGGAACTTAACTAGCATGTCATCAGTATAAACTTCCATTGATTTACCTATTTGTTCTTCGAACATTTTATTTACTAGGCGTTGGTAAGTATCCCCTGCATTTTTTAGCCCGAAGGGCATCACATTATAATAATATGTTCCATATTTGGTGACAAATAAAGTTTTTTCCTGGTCTTCCGGGTTCATCTGGATTTGATTATACCCGGAATAGGCATCGAGAAAAGTGAGGATCTCGTGGCCGGTTGTGGCATCGATCATGCGATCGATGTTGGGCAGTGGAAAGGAATCTTTGGGGCATGCTTTGTTCAAATCCTTATAGTCCATGCACATTCTAAGTTTGTTCCCTTTTTAGGCACTACAACTACATTAGCTAACCATTCGGGATATTTCACCTCCCGAATGGACCCTATCTTAAGAAGTTTGGTTACCTCGTCCCTTATGAATGCGTGCTTTTCCTCGGACTGGGGTCTTCTCTTTTGCCTCACCGGTCTGAACCTAGGGTCCAAGCTTAGCCGATGTATCGTTATGTCCGGTGGTATCCCTGTTATATCTAAATGGGACCAGGAAAAGCAATCAATTTTATCGATAAGAAATTGAATAAGTTTCTCCCTGAGTTCGGGGCTCAACCTCGTTCCCAGGTATACCTTCCGTTCGGGCCAGTGCTCGATTAGTCTGACTTGCTCCAGTTCCTCAATCGTTGATTTGGTGGCGTCAGAGTCATCAGGAATCACGAAGGATCGAGGGATCCTCTGATTGTCACCTTCTTCGATCTTCTGGTTATCTGGTTGGGTCAAATCTGGTGTCTGTGATTGCTATTTGGTATCTCGTTCCCCTTCTGAGCTCGATCCCTTTACTGGCGAAAGTGAGGATATTGGTTTTGCTTCCTCGACGGCGAATGTTTCTCTTGCGGCTGGTTGTTCTCCGTACACTGTTTCGACCCCTCTCAATGTTGGGAATTTGAGGATATGGTGTAGGGTCGAAGGTACAGCTCTCATGTTGTGGATCCATGGCCTCCCGAAAAGGGCATTGTATCTCATGTCGCCTTCGATCACGTGGAACTTCGTTTCCTGGATGGTTCCAGCCACATTTATTGTAGAATTATCTCGCCTTTGGTGGTTTCACATGCCATATTTATTCCGTTTAGAACCAGGGTTGCGGGTACGATCTGGTCCTGCAGGCCGAGCTGTTCTACGACCTTCAATCTGATGATGTTGGCCGAGCTACCTGGATCAATCAACACACGCTTAACTTTAGTTTTATTCATGAGTACGGATATTACCAGTGCATCGTTATGAGGTTGTATGATTCCTTCTGCATCTTCATCATTGAAGGACAAAGTTCCTATGGATGTGTAATCTTGAGTTCGAGATCGCTTTTCTCTCACAATCGATGTCTTAGTGCGTTTAAGCATTGGTCCCTGGGGGATATTGGCGCCGCCGATGATCATGTGAATGACGTGTTGTGGTTCTTCTTGTTCGTTTTGCTTGCCGAAATCCCTATTTTAAAAATGGTTCTTCGCCTTATCGCTCAAAAATTCTTGAAGGTGCCCTTTGTTGAATAACCGGGCTACTTCCTCTCTTAGTTTCCTGCAATCTTCCGTTCTATGGCCATAGGTGCCATAATATTCGCACATTTGATTGGGATTCCTCTGGGCAGGATCGGTCTGCATGGGTCGAGGCCATTTAGTATCTTTGATGTGTCCGATAGCCGAAATAATGGCGGATGCATCAATGTTGAAGTTATATTCCGATAGTCGAGGTGCTTCCTTAGATCCGGCAGGACTATCGAACCTACTTCTGTTCATCAGCCTCCGGGACCCTTGACCTCGATCACTTCTTTTGTTATTTTGCCCGAGGTTATGTCTTGATTCACTGACTCTGTGGCTTCCGTTATACGGTTGGTATCGATCCCCGATCGAACCTCGTTCTCGATTAGTATCCCTTCGAACAGTGGGTTCAGACCCCAATTGATCATCTTCGACCCTAATTTTTGATTGGTACCGATTGTGCACGTCGGCCCATGTGATGGCTGGGTATTCGATCAGGTTATGCTTTAGTCACCATGAAGCCGTAGAACTTCGTTCATTCAAACCTTGAGTGAAAGCTTGAACAGCCCAATCGTCTGTGACTGATGGCAAGTCCATTCGTTCCATTTGAAAGCGAGATACGAACTCCCTCAGCATCTCGTTATCCTTCTGTCGTACCTTGAAGAGGTCTGATTTCATTGTTGCTACTTTTATGGCGCCGGTATGTGCTTTCACAAAAGCATCTGCTAACATGGCGAACGAGTCGATGAAATTGGTGGTAGGTTGTGATACCAAATCATTGCCCCCTTCGAGAGGGTCTCTCCGAATTGTTTCAACAACACAGATTCAATTTCATCGTCTTCTAAATCATTGCCCTTGATGGCACATATGTAAGAAGTGACGTTCTCCTTGGGATCGATCATTCCATTATATTTGGGAATTTCGGGCATACGGAATGTTTTGGGGATTGGTTTCGGAGCTGCGCTCGAGGAAAAAGGTTTTTGCACGAATTGTTTTGAATCCAACCCTTTTATCATTGGTGGAGCTCCCGGGATCTGATCGACCCTAGAGTTATAAGTTTCTACTTTTTTATCGTTGGCTTCGACTCGCTTTGCGAGTTCCTCGAGCAATTTAGCAATTTTGGGAGTAGTCCCCGATTCTTGCTCATTTGACTTCACTATGGCTGGCCCCGTTCTGTGGGTAATTTCTCGAGGTGGATTGGGCTCCAGCCTGCTTTGGAGCTGGGTTTGGCTCAACAACTGAGCTATTGCTGCCTGTTGGGCTTGTAACATTTCAAAAATCATACGCAAGCTAACGCCATTTTCCTCGACGTTATGGGTATCTCGAGCTGCAGACCGAGTACCACCATAGATGTTATTCTCGGGTTCAGCATGTAGGTTTGCCTCAATGGCTACATGCGAATTAATATCTATTGGCGCTCCGATTCGAGCTCCATCGGCGTTTAAAAGTGGTCTTTCAGTACTGGGTGTCAAGTTGTTGTTTTCGTCTTGAAGGCCGGCTCTGTTGTCGATTGGTGAAGCCATTTGATTGGTGGTTAGTCGTAGCTAATCCGAAATTTAAGATATTTTCGAAAATAAGCGCAAAACACAATGTTGTATTTTTTCAGATTCGTATCAAATAACCACTGTTATCCTTAGCCCCACGGTGGGCGCCAAACTGTTTACCCGTAAAACGGATAGAGTTGAATTTATACGTAGTTCTAAGGATATGTGATATAGCTTAATATAAATCGTAAGGATAAAAGGAAATATCAAATATGGACTGCAGAGAATGTAAAATAAACAAAGTTGTAAAGAAGATGATTTTTAGGACTAAGCAAGATGGATCAGTTTTTTTAGAATTAAAAGAGTAACTCTTGAATATAAGAGGATATGATGCTTGAATTATAATGTGAGCTCTATCTGAAAACTGCCCCTCTACAGAAATGATAACCATCCACCTTTATAGTAGAGGGATCTTACTTTAAATATAATTAAAAATACTCAATGGGAAGTCCATGATAAATCAGCTTTTTCACAATTCCTGCCAAGATTCTCTCCTCTAGTGGGATTGCAACGGTTTTTGTCTATGAGCTCGATCTTGACTCGAGCTCTCGATCTTAGCTTGAGCTCGATCCAGACTCGAGCTCTCGATCTTGGCTTAAGCTCGATTCTGATTCGGACCCTTGAATTGGTTCGGAGTCAATGTTAGTCGATCTCTGGATCATATGCTTAATAGCTTTACTTTGCATCATAGTTCGATTTGGATTCGAGCTTGATAATGATATCGAACTCGAAATTGATCGGCCCCTCGAGTTCGAAGCTTGTTTGTACCATCTTCGGAACCCATCTCGAAGTCTCACTTCGATCGCTTATCTTTCGAACTCGATCAGACGTACGAAGGCCGAAATCTATTTCGACCGTATACACTATTATTAGAGAGGTCCTCATTTAATTATATATCATGTACTCGCCGTTTTCTTTTGTTTGAACCTTTTCGAAGTACAAGGGTTAAATTGACTAATTTCGAACATAGAATTTTTAAGTTTTTTATAATAAATGTTACATATATAGAGACTATATAAAAAGTTTTGTAAGTCACAATAGTCAATAATTCAAAATATTTTAAAACTATATATGAAAATTATAATAAAGAAAATCTTGTTTGACTCTTCAAATTACTAGTAAAAGGTTTTTTTTTTTTTTTTTTTTTTTTAAGAGAGTTTATAATTGGCAATGGTATACAAAGTAATGTATTGGGCTTCAATCTTCCATTTTTTCTCTCCCCCTTCTTCCTTCCCCAAATTCAAACCTCTTCACCCAAAGCTTAAATTCACTTGCTTCTCGATCTTCATGAATAGACTCATTCAAGTCTTTCCACAAGTAAGTCAATCGTAAATTTTTATATCTCAATAAATTAAGGAAAACAATATCTCAATAAATAGTGGACATGAAATCAGAATGTGATTCGTCATTCAAATTTCAACCATGGATCATGCTGTCATTGGACCTTCCTATTTTTCTAATTAGCTATGAGAATTTTTTTGTACCATTGGATGTTTTTTGTATCAGTTCGAATTAAAAAGCCTTGTCGATTAGTTCTTATGTTCTTTCCAGTTAAACATTGCATGTTCCAATTAAAAAGCTTAAACTTCATTAATGAAGAGTTTAAACTCCATTAATGATCTGACTAAACAAAACCATGTGATTAGTTAAAAGCTTAAATTAAACTCCATTGATAGCCATTAAAAAGATCTGAAGCTTTGAATTTGAAAATCGAATTTTGCGAAATTATTGGATTGGATGTTGTTACAAATAATTAAGAATATCTTTTAGAATTTATATCTCAAATTTTAGGAAATTTGGTGAAAATTCGAGTTGTTATTTGTTAGAATTTTAGAGTTAAACTCGAAGAGGAAGACATAAATAAATTGTATGCAATTATATATTGGTTGCGCAAATAACATACAAAATATAAACCATTAACATAATTACATGCAAGGTGCATATAAGTTGTACGTGTGTTGAGTGAATTATAGCAAAAAATTGTGTAAAAATTATATATAAATCGTACCTACGTTATGGCTTTTGACCGAATTCTGTACAACTAAAAAGTTGTATATAAATTATAATTTTTGATCGAATTTTGTAAAACAATTATAGTTGTAAATAAAAAAAACCTAGCAAAACATAGTAAATATTACCCATCTATAAGAAAAAACCGCCTTTTTATATGTGATCAGTTAAAATAACATATGAGATGGAATGATGGATAGATTAGATATTTGTAGGATCATTTCTCCCGGTCAAAAAGATCAGTTTTTTGTTAAAATATGGTTCTAGTACTCTTTTTCATTGCCCATTTAAAAACAATTTGAAATAAGATGTTCTAGAAAGGTCTATCATGCTATGCACATGTATCCGTTTCCAATTTCTTAAGTAATGGGCACCACTTGGGGCATCATCATCATCATCATGATCCAGGGAAAAAGATTAAACCCCATTAAAGAAAATCCCCAAAATATGAAAGAGATCGTGATAGAGAAAAATCCCAAGATGGCTCTTCTTCTAGTAAATCCAAGATTTTTGAAGAAGAACAACCAGATGCCGGAAGGGATGAGCTTTTAGCTGTTTTGGGCTATAAGGTTAAATCTTCAGATCTGGCTAAAGTTGCGCAACAACTTGAACAACTTGAGATGGCTATGTGTACAACATTACAAGATGGAATTTCTCATCTTTCTACTGATACAGTTCACAAGAATCCTTCTCAAATCGGAACATTCAAAGTAGTTGGAAAAAACTGATAAAGTAATTTTTGGTAGAAGTTTAAATGAACAATAATGGCACCTACAAAAAAATTACAGCATAAAATCGGAAAGGAGATAAGAAAAAAATTTACCAAGCTAGTTGAGAAGATGAACTAAAATTACAAAAGAGTGAAGGAGATGAAAGTGAGAAGATACAGCGACTTACAGAGTAAATGAGATAAAGTGTCTGGGCAATGTAGATGAAGTGACCGAAAAATGGGAGTTGGGGTTTTGATAGAGTAACTTTTCTAGAATAGTATAGATGTATTCTATGTTTTCATACGTCCATTGGTTTAACATTCTTAGTAGAAAATTAAAAAATAATATTGAAATATATAATAAAATAAGAGGGTATAATGATAAATATACCCTTGGTTTACCAACTTCTCATTTCTATATAATAGAAACATTATAACCTAGTGGTCCTGACATAACTTTACAATTATGTAGCCAGGTCCGAAAAAATTCGATTTTCTAGATCTTCTACTGCGAATTTTTTATGATATTTTATTTTTTGCATGCAATCAACTTAAATCGATCATATATTCCTATGGCAACTACAAAATACAAATCAACCACAATACAACTCCAAAAAAAAACGAAAAAAATATTCCTCTTCCCCAAGTTTCAAAGAGCAGAAAGCAAAAATGAAAATTGATAGCATTTGCTGCTACAATTCAAGATTTGACATAGAAATTGACAAGGACATCAACGTATACAAAGATTGTTGGAAAACAAGTAAGAAAAAACATTAAAAAAATTCAGTTTTAGTTTTAACTGCATAGGTGTATTATAGCCTGTTTGGCCAAGCTTCTCAAGAGGCCAAAAGTGTCTTTTTTTCAAAAAACACTTTTTTTTTCTTAACTTGAGGTGTTTGGCCAAGCTTTTTTAGGTAAAAAAAGTGATTTTGGGAAGAAGTAGAAACAGTTTCTGAGAAGCAGCAAAAGTAGCTTCTTCCCGAAAGCAAAAGCAATTTTGACTTTTTTTCTTACCAATAATACCCTTAACAAAATATAGTATATACCAAAATAACTGTTAAACCTAATACTTAGGATATTAATGTATAAATATTTCTTATTATTTTTAGGATAACTTTCTAATATATAGTGACTTTAGGGGTGAATGATTTTATATTTGTTGAATTATTTTTAATATAATTAACTTATATTAAAAGAATTAAGTACTTTTAAATTTTATTTTCATATTTTACTTAAATAAAATAAAAAGATTTAATTATTGCATGTAATAGCAAATTTTTTAGATTATTTATTTACTTATAATATTAACTATTAAGTAAATATATTCATGTCTTTATTCGTAATTTGATACTTAAAAGCACTTTCTGAAAAGTTTGGCCAAACACAAATTATTGCTCAAAAGTGCTTTTCAGAGTGATTAACCAAACACAAACTACTTCTCTCCAAAAGTACTTTTTTCAAAAGCACTTTTAAAAAAATACTTCTCAAAATAAGCTGATTTCTCTAGCTTGGCCAAACAGGCTATTAAATGTTTAATGATGTATAATTTTGTATCAACTTGTATACGAAATATAGTCCCATATTTAATAATGCATGAACTCTTTTTTCTGTATCGAGGATCATCAAAATAAGCAATAATACTATTTCAACAGAAAATACCACTTACGGGGATTTCAATCGAGAAATCTGAACAAAGCTCATTTTAGTAGAAAAAGATCTTTTATGTAGCTCAACTCATAGAGAGTTTTGTCACTTGGTCTGAACCCATTTCTTCTATTCCTATGATTGTTCAGTGATGGGTGCAATTATCAGGGGCACGCTCTGCCACTGAGCTAATAGCCCATCGTGCGAGCATCCTATTAGAGATAC
The DNA here is from genome assembly GCF_000715075.1 of Nicotiana tabacum. NCBI lineage: Eukaryota > Viridiplantae > Streptophyta > Magnoliopsida > Solanales > Solanaceae > Nicotiana > Nicotiana tabacum. Next base: position 36,311,918 of record NC_134098.1, read on the forward strand.
TTCGATTGTTAATACGATGTATAAGGCCGCTACTACAAAGAGTATTACACCCTTATCAACGTCCGACTTCTCAATGACCGAATGAGAGAGGTTTTTACCGTTTTCTCTTCTCTCCAACACTCTCAGATTGATCACCTTGACCATCTCGGTAAAACAGATCAAACTTATTATTACTAAATGATTTGAACTATTTCAAAGACCCGACATGTATTTTTTTTTTTTTGCATGGGCTCATAGTCTGCCTTTTTTTTTTCTTGACAGAAAAAAATAAGGAAGCATAATGAATCACTTAGTGTCCACCCATTGTCAATCTACTTTCCGGCCTCATATGACAATAAAAAACTAGAGTATTTCTTTCATCGATGGATGAAGAATCGTGAACATAATAATTTTTTGACGCTATCTCCTGGCAGTATCCTTATGAAACTATTTTGGATCTTTCCTGAAACATAATTTATAATCAAATCTAAAAGAACCCAGAATAAACCATCGGGAAGTGATTCAGGTACTAGTACATCGAAGCCTTAAGAGAGCCGCTGGACTCCATACAAGGATTTACAAAGCACCCAAGTACTCTTTTATGAATATTTCTCGCACTTCGTCATTAAATTTGTAAAATTATGACCAATTTCATATTTGGCAATCCCGCCAAGATCTCCTCGTTAGTTAGGGGAAGAATCCGCCCGAATCGAGTTGTTTGAGGAACATATCGAGAGAATTGGAATCCCCTAAGAAGAGTTAGAATGATAGTTCATGCCCCTTGGGCGGTACCAAATAAATGACTACTCACCTCCTTCCTCGACTGTAGTTCATGAGGAGGCATCATCTACTGAAGCAAATCCAACTTTTCCTATTATAGCTCATAATTCATCACCACTCAATTCTGATACAGCCCAAGAGCTCAGGAGGTCTAGTAGACCAAGCAGACCTCCTGTATGGTTGCAAGATTATGTCACTAAACCAGTAACTCATACCTATCCCTATCATATCTCATCATATGTAACCTACTCCAAATTGACGACACCTTATTAGCATCTACTGAAACTTCACTCAGTTATTCCTAAACCTAAGTCCTTTAAAGAGGCTGTCTCAGATCCCAACTGGGTGCAGGTTATGAAGCAAGAAGTAGCAGCTCTTGAAGATAACAATACCTGGACCATTGTCGACATACCTCCTGGCAAGGCTCCTATTGGGTACAAATGGATTTTTAAGGTCAAGTACAGGGCTTTAGGTGAAGTTGAAAGGTATAAGGCCAGGTTGGTGGCCAAAGGGTACATCCAGAAAGAAGGGCTTGACTACACTGAGACCTTCTCCTTAGTGGCAAAAATGGTCACTGTGAGGTCTGTTATAGCTCAAGCTGCCTCTCTGAATTGGCAGATTTACCAAATAGATGTACACAATTCATTCCTCAATGGCGATCTTCTTGAGGAAGTGTATATGCAAATTCCCGAAGGCTTTTGCAGACAGAGGGAGACTCAGAAGTTCTGCAAACTCCAAAAGTCACTGTATGGGATTAAACATACCCCAAGATAGTGGAATATGAAGTTAACAGAAGCTCTAGTGGAGATGGAATTCCAACAAAGTCACTTTGACTATTTTCTCTTCACTAGAAAAGCAAAGTGTGACATAGTTGTAATCTTAGTCTATGTGGATTATTTGATCATCACATGCAACGATCCTAGTCAATTAAACCAAACAAGATATGGCCTACAGACTTGGCTCAAAATGAAGGACCTTGGGGAGGTGAAGTTCTTTTTGGGCATTGAATTTGCTAGGTCCAAAGAAGGGATAGTAATGAATCAGAGGAAGTATGCTATGGAGATGATTTCTGAGTCTGGCCTAAGTGGAGCAAGGCCTGCTGGCACTCCTCTTGAAATGAACCAAAAATTAAAATCAGCAGACTACGACAGTTGGATGAAAACTAATGCAACAGATGCGGTGTTGAAAGATCCTAGTAGTTATCAAAGGATGGTAGGGAGGTTGCTGTACCTCACCATGACCAGACCTGACCTTGCCTTTGCAGTACAGGCCCTTAGCCAATTTTATACACTATCCAAAAGTGTCACATATAGAAGCAGCCTTTAGGGTGGTAAGATACATCAAGGCTGAGCCTAGGTTAGGTCTCCTGATGCCTACTAATAGCACAAACAAACTTAGAGCCTACCGTGACTCAGATTGGAGAGCTTTCCTGCAAACCAGAAGATCAGACACTGCTATTTAGTAAAGTTTGGAGATGCATTGATATCATGGAAGTCCAAGAAACAAGAGACAATTTCTAGGAGCTCAGCAGAAGCAGAATTCAGAAGCATGGCTGCATGTGCTGCAGAAGTAACTTGGCTAGTAGGACTCTTTGGAGAGCTTGGAGTGAAGATTGAACTACCTGTTGAGCTACTCTGTGATAGTAAGGCTGCAATTTAGATTGCAGCCAACCCAATCTTTCACGAAAGAACAAAACATATATACATAGATTGCCACTTTGTGAGGGAAAGAATATTACAAAGAGTAATGAAGACTAAACACATATCTACAAAAGAGCAATTGGCTGATCTCCTGACTAAGAGCCTGGGCAAGCTACAACATGACTATCTACCGAGAAGTTTAGAAGTGAAGAACATGTTCAAGCCATCAACTTGAGGGGGAGTGTTGAAGATGAGTTAGTTGGAAAGCAAGTTGTGGCTGTGGGACCCACCTAAATGTTAAGTTATTATAATCTATGTAAGTGGTTAGGCGGTTAGAGTAGTTAGGCATCAGTAGAGTAGCGTGTATAAATACACTGTAATTGTACATGATTAGAGACAATTCAATGAAGAAGATAATTTTTCATTTCCAAAAATTCTCTCTCTAAAGCTCACAACATCTTTTTCCTTAATTCACTCTCAAACTAAAGCTTCCACCCATGGAAGTTATCATCTTTTCTTGAAAGTGAGTGGTCAAGGAACTATAACCCGTAACTTTGGCATAGTTCAAATATTTTTAATGAATGAAAAATTAAATGCATAATGGAATTATTTTTTTTGAGTTTTCACCGGTCACCCACTGTCCGGCATCCAAATTACTGTATGCATGTTTGTATGTGAATTTCTCTTACTTAATCATAGTTAGTTTATATGTATTTTATGTCATTAAATCACTTAATCATAATGAGTTGATATGTATATACGGTTAAAATCGGGCCCACTCTATTTTACTATTTGACCGAGACCGAGAGGTTGCATCGAAGGACGACCTAGTAAAGGAACAGACTAAATCACAAGGATAAGGTACCGAGTTCAGAATCGAGGTACATGTCGAGATCGAGACTAGTAGCGATCGAAGCCAAATGAGACAGACATCGAGCAAGATCGAAGATAGCACAATAACAGAAAGGCGAGATATCCGTGACTGGTCGAGGATCATGGAGTAAATCTCAGAACGGATCAAATCAGAAACGGTTAATTAGATAATCATGAGATTTCTTTCTATAATTAGAATTATACCATAAGTGGAATTTTTCTACTATATAAAGGGGGGTTCTAATCATTTGTAACGGACGTTGTTCACAGATATCAAAGCAATATAATTCTCTTTCTCGTTTATACTATGGTTCATCAGCTTGTTATATTTTAATCGTTCTTGCATCAACCAGTTCAAGGGTATCCAAACACGAGGGCTGAGTTCCATTCGAACACTGGTTTGCTTTACTTTATAGTTCATCTCTGTTATTAATCTTCATATTTATCAATTGGTATTAAGTGAAATCACGTGTCCTTAGAACCACATTATACGTTTAATTGTTATTCAATTTTAAGGGTAAACAGTTTGGCGCCCACCATGGGGCTAAGGATAATAGTGATTGCTTAATACTAATTCCGATAACACATACTACTTTACACTTGTTCTCGTAAGAATCTTTGTATTCAGGATAAACATGTCAAACTTACAAGCAGCGCCTACACATGGTGACAACGGCCTCGGATTTCACGGGAAAAATGACAATATAGTCACCCCAGGGATCGAGGTGCCTCAGGTTGACCTCGAGGGAGCACCAATTGCAAATCCCATCGATGTCAGTTCACATGTCGCCCTAAATGCAAATTTGGGCGTTGATCCCGAAGGTAGCGTACGCAGGGAAGTTCGATCAGGTGGTCGAGGTACGCAGGGCGGAGAAGATGGTGAAGTTAGCCTCCAATTGATATTCAAAATGCTACAGGCTCAACAAGCCGCTATAGCACAACTACAAAATCAGCACCGAACACCAAGTAGGATCGAACCAGAAGTCGTCCACAGGACCGAGCCTGTGTCGGAAAAGTCAAACACTAACGAATCGGGGACTGACCTCGCCATTATGAAAATGCTCGAGGAGCTCACTAAACGGATTGAATCGGGAGAAAAGAAAATCGAGGTAAATGACAAGAAAGAAGAGACATACAACTCTCAGGTTGACCAAATACCAGGGGCACCGCCAATTCTAAAGGGTATGGATTCAAAGAAATTCATACAGAAACCTTTCCTTCCAAGTACGGCTCCGAAACCCATTCCGAAGAAATTTCGAATGCCAGAAATTCTTAAGTACAATGGGACCACCGACCCTAATGAGCATACATGCGCAATAAAAGGGAATGACTTGGAAGACGATGAGATTGAATCTGTTCTACTGAAGAATTTTGGAGAAACCTTGTCGAAAGGAGTATTATATGGTACCACAATTTGCCGCCTAATTCCATCGATTCCTTCACCATGCTTGCAGACTCCTTCATAACGGCACATGCCGGAGCAATAAAGGTTGCGACTAGGAAGTCAGATCTCTTCAAGGTGAAACAAAAAGACAACGGAATGTTGAGGGAATTTGTATCTCGGTTCCAGATGGAATGCATGGAAATACCACCGGTCACAGACGATTGGGTTGCTCAAGCATTTACTCAAGGTTTGAACGAACGAACTTCGGTGGCATCATGACAGCTAAAGCAAAATTTAATTGAATATCCAGCGGTAACCTGGGCCGATGTACATAATCGGTACCAGTCAAAGATCTGGGTCGAGTATGATCAATTGGGGACCCCTTCCGGTTCCGTTTATCAAAACAGGCCCGTCGGCAGAACTCAAAGGGAGATCGATAGAGAACCCTGGCGAATAGAGATCGGTATCAACCATACAATGCAGATCGTAGAAACAGCATCCCAGGACGCAATCCCATCCGAAATGATCGAAGGAATGATCGAGAAAAGAGCTCTCGAGGGCTCATGAGCAAAAGTGGCTTCGATAAACATGCCAATCCCGCAGAAGCACCACGATTATCAAAATACAACTTCAGCATCGACGCATCAGGTATTGTGTCAGCCATTAGGAGAATCAAAGATACTAGATGGCCCAAACCCCTACAAACCGATCCATCCCAAAGAAACCCCAATCAAATATGCAAATACCATGGTACACATGGTCATAGAACCGAAGACTGCAGACAACTAAGGGAGGAAGTGGCCTGTCTATTCAACGAGGGTCACCTTCGAGAATTCTTGAGCGACCGAGCTAAAAACCATTTCAGAGACAGGGATGCAAATAGGAAAAACGAGTAGGAAGAACCACATCACGTGATTCACATGATCGTTGGTAGGGTCGATATTCCACAAGGGACCGTGTTCAAATGTACTAAAGTATCAATTACCAGGGAAAAACGAACTCGAGACTATATACCAGAAGGCACTTTATCATTCAATGATGAGGAAGTAGAAGGGATCTCAAAACCCCACAATGATGATTTGGTAATATCTATCGTTATGAATAAAATTCAGGTTAAACGTGTTTTAATTGATCCAGGAAGCTCGGCCAATATTATTCGATCGAGGGTCGTGGAGCAGCTCGGCCTACAAGATCAGATCATACCCGCAGCTCGGATTCTCAATGGCTTCAACATGGCGAGTGAAACAACTAAAGGTGAAATCATCCTACATGTAAATGCAGCCAGAACTATTCAAGAAACAAAGTTCCATGTGATCGAGGGCGATATGAGATACAACGCACTGCTCGAAAGACCCTGGATTCACAACATGAGGGCGGTCCCCTCAACCCTTCACCAAATGCTGAAGTTCCCAACACCGGATGGAGTAAAAACAGTGTATGGGGAACAACATGCTGCCAAAGAGATGTTTGTGGTCGACAAAGTAATACCGGTATCGGCGCTTTCGTCAACAAAGGGATCGTAGTCCAAAGGAAAATAGGAAACTAAATAGCAACCACAACCACCAGCCTCGACTCAGTTGGAGAAGCAGGGAACGGTTGAGGACTACTGAATCCCTCTATCCTTCATAATCCCCGAGGATTCTGACGCCACCAAATTGACATTCGAAGAGTTGGAGCAAGTCATACTGATCGAGCATCTACTCGATCGAAAGGTATACCTGGGTACGGGGTTAACCCCCGAGCTCAAGGAAAAACTCATTGAATTTCTTATCAATAACATGGATTGTTTTGCTTGGTCCCACCTAGATATGACAAGGATCCCGCCGGAGATCACTACACATCGACTGAGCTTGGACCCGAAGTTCCGCCCGGTAAAACAAAAGAGAAGGCCCGAGTCCGAGGTAAAACATGCATTCATCAAGGACGAGGTAACCAAACTTCTCAAAATAGGATCCATTCGGGAGGTAAAATATCCCGAATGGTTAGCAAACGTAGTCGTAGTCCCTAAAAAGGGAAATAAACTTAGAATGTGCGTAGACTATAAAGATTTAAACAAAGCATGTCCTAAAGACTATTTTCCTCTGCCGAATATCGATCGCATGATCGATGCCACGACTGGCCATGAGATACTTAGTTTTCTCGATGCCTACTCCGGGCACAATCAAATACAAATGAATCCAGAGGATCAGGAAAAGACTTCGTTCATCACTAAGTACGACACCTATTGTTATAATGTAATGCCGTTTGGACTAAAAAATGCTGGTGCCACTTATAAACGCTTAGTAAATCGAATGTTCGAAGAACAAATAGGTAAATCAATGGAGGTTTATATTGACTATATGCTAGTTAAGTCCCTGCGAGCATAGGACCGTTTGACACATTTGCAGGAGACCTTCGATATACTAAGGAAATACAACATGAAACTCAACCCGGAGAAATGTGCATTCAGGGTCAGCTCGGGCAAGTTCCTCGACTTTATGGTATCAAATCGGGGGATCGAAATCAACTCCGATAATATCAAGGCAATCGAAGACATCATAGTCGTGGACAATGTTAAGGCCGTACAAAGATTAATAGGATGCATAGCTGCCCTAGGCCGATTCATCTCAAGGTCTTCAGATAGAAGTCACAGGTTCTTCTCACTACTCAAAAAGAAGAACAATTTTTTATGGACCCCGGAATGCCAACAAGCATTTGAAGAATTAAAGCGGTACCTCTCGAGCCCGCCACTACTTCATACTCCGAAAGTGGAGGAGCAACTCTACTTGTACTTAGAAGTCTCGAAAATCGGGATAAGTGGGGTCCTAGTTCGAGAAGAGCAAGGTACGCAATTTCCTGTTTACTATGTTAGTCGAACTTTAGGTGAGGCCGAGAACCGGTACCCACACTTAGAAAAATTAGCACTTGCCCTAATAAGCGCCTCTAGGAAATTAAAACAATATTTTCAGTGTCACCCGATCTGTGTGTTGACTACTTATTCCTTCACAATATTTTGCATAAGCCTGAACTCTCGGGCCGATTGGCCAAATGGGCCGTCGAGATCAGTGGGTACGATATCGAGTATCGACCCCGAACTGCCATTAAGTCTCAAATCTTGGTGGACTTCATGGCCGACTTTAAGCCAGCCCTCGTACCCGAGGTCGAAAAGGAACTATTATTAAAGTTGGGTACATCATCGGGAGTGTGGACCCTCTTCAAAGATGGCGCTTCGAACGTGAAAGAGCCCGGGCTAGGAATCATTTTGAAGCCTCCCACGGGTAGTACAATTAGGCAAGCTATCAAAACTTCCAAGTTAACTAACATTGAGGTTGGGTATGAGGCCATGATTGTAGGTCTCGAGCTAGCTAAAGGTTTGGGAGCAGAGGTCATCGAGGCTAAATGTGACTCCATGTTTGTGGTAAACCAAGTCAACAGAACCTTCGAGGTTCGAGAAGATCGAATGCAGAGGTACTTGGACAAACTACAGGTGACTCTACATCAGTTTAAAGAATGGACCCTACAGCATGCGCCTCGAGAACAAAACAGCGAGGTCGATGCCCTTGCAAATTAGGGTCATCAGTCGAAGACGACGAGATTAGCTCGGGGACTGTCGTACAACTTTCAAGGTCAGTAATCGAAGAAGGCCACGCTGAAATCAACTCCACAGTCTTACTTGGGATTGGAGGAACAAATATATCGAGTACCTAAAGAACGGGAAGCTTCCATCGGATCCTAAGTAATCGAGGACTCTACGTACGAAGGCCGCACGATTCACATTGGCCAAAGATGGAACACTATATAAAGGATGTTCGGTGGACCATTGGCAATATGTTTGGGACCAGAAGATACCAACTACGTCCTACGAGAAATCCATGAGGGCACCTGCGGAAATCATTATAGTGCCAAATCATTGGTTCACAAAGACATCAGAGTAGGATACTATTGGGCCGATATAGAAAAGGATACAAAAGAGTTTGTTCGAAAGTGCAACAAATGTCAAACGTATGTGCCGATGATTCACCAACCCGGAGAGCAACTCCACTCAGTCTTATTGTTACATCTCTCATTTTCGTACGTAAAAGTTTCGTCTTCAGTTAATCGACGTAGATTCGAGGATGAGATTATCTTGAGGTTAACGTATTTATGCTATTTATAACAAGTGATAAGTAGGTGTCTTGAAGGATAAAGGGTACACGAATTAAAGAAAATGAGTTTCATTGAAGGTTGTCGATTTGGGATAAAATACGGTCCGAGCTATAATACCTGATATTTTATGGACTAGTACCATACAAGGTACCATATAACCGTGATAGTACGATGTATACAGTTTATTAAAAATAAGTAGAATTATACATAATTTGAGATAATTTTTAATTATGTGGGTAATTGGTTAATTATCGGGTATCGGAATATTACCTAATTAATTAATTGGTTATAGGATAAAATTTAAAAAAAACCTTCCCAAAACGTGGAAGCCCCCCCCCCCCATATTCCACTTAATGACTCTTAATTCAATTTGCAAGGTGGCAACGTGTAAAGAGTTAGTACCTTATCTCATTTGGTTAAAAGTGTTATCAAGAAAGCAAAAGAATGAGACATAGTAATCATTGTACTCTTTTCCATTCAATATTTCAGTTTAGATCTAAGGAGTCTCTTCGGCAAACAACATGAAGTAAAAGTGTTATGAAGCAACACTTTTCATTATGTCGTACAAAATTTTGCAACGTGATTTCTTCAACCAACGAGGTTTCTTAGCACAGTAGTAACGTGAAATTTTGCGGTTCTAAAGGAGTATGGTACAACCTTTTCCAAGAATATCATACGGATTTTTCTCTACTCCACGTATGTTAAGGCTATCCCTTCTTTCTTTTTGGCATGATCCAAATTATACAGAAGAAACGAGCAAACGCACAGGTTTCGTAAACGACTATATTCATAGAAATACTAGGGGTCTCTATGTTCTTGATTCCCCATGTGGCATATTATTATATTTTCTGTTCACGGGTCTCAGAATGATATGCAATTGATAAAGTTTATCCGAAAGGAATATTGAGATTATTAACATATTTCCATGCATTTCATTCATTTATACATGTACATGCCCAGATTATATATATATATATATATATATATATATATATATATATATATATATATATATATATATATATGTGTGTGTGTGTGTGTGTGTGTGTGTGTGTGTGTGTGTGGGAAAAGGTTACGACGTTATATACGCACCACCACCTGATCAGTTAGTATATGTTGATGATTTTGCCCATAGTGGCCGAGATGATATGATGGGATGCCCACAGAGGTTTGATGATATTATGTACACCTATACCTATGCATGACATGACATTTATACACACGTGCATGACATTATAAATGTTTCAGGATTTATAAAGTGATTTAGACCTATAGTCGGAATTCTTTATTCCATGTTTCATCTATGTCTGCTATGTACTGATTTTTATGCCTTAAATACTCAGTACATTATTCGTACTGACGCCCTATTCTCGGGGCCTGCGTTTTATGCCCGCAGGTGCAGGTAGGCAAGCCGACGGTCCCCCTTCTTAGGATCCCCGATCAGCGAGAGTTGGCGTGCTCCACTTGATCCGGAGCTGCTTTTGATTTTGGTATGATATGCTTATATACATATATGGGTATGATGTGGCTCAGTCCCGTCCTTGTACAGTTGTATTTTCTATTAGAGGTCTGTCGACAGTTATGTATAGTTGGATAGTATGTGGCCTTGTTGGCTTCCAGTTTTGGGTATATATAGTTGTCTATAGCAGCCTTGCCGGCTCGCCCCACTGTATTTCGCATGTCTATCTATATATGTCTTTTGGGCAGGTTTCCCTCACATACACTATTCATGTTTATATCTTAGACGTATGCTTAAGGGTGTTCGATAGGTAGGACTCAGGCATCCATCGATTATCCCCATGACCATTCATAAAATGGGGAATGGATATCATCGGCCCTCTACCATCGGCCCCAGGTAAAGCTAAATTTATTTTGTTTATGACTGACTATTTCTCTAAGTGGGTTGAAGGCACAGGCTTTCGAGAAAATTAGAGAGAAAGAAGTTATAGACTTCATCTGGGACCACATTATATGCCGATTCGGGATGCCTGCCGAGATCGTATGCGACAATGGAAAGCAATTCGTCGGCAGCAAAGTGACAAAGTTTTTTGAAGATCACAAAATAAAAAGGATCATGTCGACGCCATATCATCCTAGTAGAAACGGACAGGCCGAATAGACAAACAAGACCATCATTCAAAATCTAAAGAAAAAATTGAACGACGCTAAGGGAAAATGGAGAGAAATATTGCCTGAAGTCTTTTGGGCGTATCGAACAACGTCAAAATCCAGTACGGGGGCAATACCGTTCTCTTTAGTATATGGCACCGAAGCTCTGATCCCGGTTGAAGTCGGGGAACCTAGCGTCAGGTTTCGATATGCAACGGAAGAGTCAAATCACGAGGCTATGAATACAAGCCTCAAATTGATATATGAAAAACGGGAAGCCGCCCTCGTTTGAATGGCCGCACAGAAACAACAGATCGAAAGGTACTACAATCGAAGAGACAATCTTTGACACTTTAAAATCGGGGACTTGGTTCTGATGAAGGTCACCCTCAATACTCGAGACCCAAACTGGGAGGGACCGTATCAGGTCCTCGATATCATCGGAAAGGGATCCTACAAACTTGGCACGATGAGCGGCGAACAATTACCAACAATTGGAACATATCACTCCTCAAACGATATTACTGCTAAGATACGACCTTCTCTATTTTCGTTTATATTTTATACTAACAATTTGAAGGTGTTTAATCAAAGACACCAAAGGATTCTTCAAACACAAAGTCCTTAGGTCTGAAAGCACGCGTTGCACTCTTTTTCCCTTAGACCGGTTTTTGTCCCAAATGGGTTTTTCCGGCGAGGTTTTTAACGAGGCAACCATTGTTCGTGCTAATGTAGAGCAATTCAACAACATCCGAGGCTCCTTTACAATCAACCTCGAATACTGGGGGGCATCACCCTCGGATAGTTACAAGGAATATACTTCGTGTCGACAGGGTCTCGATAGGTAAAGGACCAAATGGTCAAATGAACCGTGTCCATGTAGATTACTCGAGCCCTAATGGAAAAACATGTAAGCATGTATAATCTATTGAAAGAAGTATTTTTCCTTGTTCTATGCCTTAGAGAAATTTATACTTTACAATTTCATACTTATGATCTATTGTGAAAGCTGGCTTAAGGGCCAATCACAACTGAAGTTCAAACCATTAACCCTATACTCGGGGATTGCCGTCCAAAAAATTGACATGATCGAATTACCAAACCTCGAAATCGTAAGACCTTAAAAAGTCAATCCTCGATTTTATAGGCCATTGCCACCCCACTCGGGGACTAACTCTTCGAACGAGTTCGAAGTATAGCAGGGGAACGAGCCTAAGGGAAAAATACCAAAATAAAAGCTACGACCAAATTAACACGGTTCGGAGACATCCGAATTTCGTTATAAAATAGACCTTCAAATATTCTCATAAACCGGTTAAAACAGGCAACCCTCGGCTGAATTACTAAGGGTCTCGATAATATCGACCCTCAAAAAACCCTAAGGGGTATCGAATTATTCGAAATCTCGGACAATTTTGTGCTAAGGCATAACAAAACAAAGGATTTCGATAACACCAATCCTCGAAAAACCTAATGGGTACAAATTTATCTCGTGCTACGGCATGACGAATTTTTATGATTAATTTTTCAAGCCGAAAAGGGGAAAAGCCATTCTTTTGAGGCCATATCGGCTAATTCAAGAGCCTAAGGGCCATTTTATTTTTTGAGCTCGAGAAATCGTCCATACTCAACTAAAACCTAAGGGTCACTCTACTTCGAGTTCGAGCAAGTACACACTCAATTTTAAAGACTACACTGGTCCGACTTCGGTCTAGTTGCCTAAAGTCCCAAACTTGTGAGCAAAATCTCCATAAAGCATGAAGGCATGAATGAAATAGAATTTTCACGAGGCAGGAAATAGAATAAAGACAAGTCAAAGAGAAAAAAAATATTTTATATATACGAAGATATTTACAAGGACCGATCAGGGTCCCGCACAAAAAAATCAAAAAAGAAAAAGCCTAAGATTCTTAGTTTTCCTCAAAGGAAACTTCTTCTCCATCGAGGTCCTCCCCATTCTCGGACCTGCTCTTGCTGCCATCATTATCATCATCGTCGGAAGAGGCCAGCGCTCTAGCATCAGCTTCATGCTCTTTAGCCTTTATTATCTCGTCGGTAAGATCAAAACCTCGAGCATGGATCTCCTCGAGGGTTTCCCTTCGAGATTGGCATTTGGCGAGTTCAGCAATCCAGTGTGCTCGAGTTTGAGTGATCTCGGTTGCCTCTCTCACTTGGACTTGAGCAGCTTCAACATCGGCCCGGTAGACAGCCACGATTGCCTCTACCTCAGCCTTTGCCTTTTCGGCTTCAGATTTGGCCTTAGCAAGTTCGGAAGCCAATCGAGCCTCGAGCTCCTCTATTTTCTTTGCCTGAGCTGAGCTCTTCTCCTTCATGCCTCGAAGCTGACTTTCAACCAATGACAATTGGGCTCGAGCAGCATTTTTTTCAGTAGCAAAGCGGTCCATACTTTCTTTCCACCCCAAGGTCTCCGCCTTCATCATGTTGACCTCTTTGCGAAACTGCTCGATCGTCTCGACCTTCTACTGCAGCTGTGAGATTGAAATGTAAGCCACCGTTCCCGAATCGAGCCCATGAGCTTTTAAGATTTTCATTACCTGCTCGATCAGGTCGGTCTAATCTTGGTGAGCCTTGGCCAACTCTACTCGGAGGTCCTTGATCTCCTATTCTTTTTGCCCACTAAGAAGTTTACGGGCATTTCTCTCCTCCGTGAGCCCTCAGAGGTCGGCCTCACGTCGGCTTAGCTCTGCTCAGGACTTTGAAAATGCCTCCTGATGGAGTGCCAAAGCCTATACGGAAAAAAGAAAGGAAATTAGAAAGGAAGAGAAGAAATAAACTAAGTATGATATCGACAAAGAGAGTTGAGACTCACCCGATTCAAGGCTTGTTGAGCCTCAACGAGGAGACTCGATGCTTCACTCAGGTTGGTAGCATCCTCGACCCCGATAAGGTAACCACGGAAGGGGTCCTCCCCTCCATGGGCCCCGTTTACTTCGGGAGTCCTTGTAGCTTGGGCCTCCAGAATTGCCTCCTCGAAAAACGCAGGGAGAATCAGCGAGTCTCCAATATCTACTGCCCCAAGTGATCCACTTGGAGCGTTCTCCTCGCCGCAAAGGGCCTCGGAGCTAGCCCCTTCAGACATACCCGCTTTTTGCTCATCTCGTCAGGAGGCATCTTCGATCTTTGATGACTCGGGGACTTTGCCTGAAACCTTTTCCAAGACCCCCTCAGCTCGAGGCGGAATCTCCTTAACCACCACCGACTCAGCGGCCTTTGGGGCCTCGATGGTTTTCTTCACTCGGGCCACTAGTTTCGAGCCATCGTCTTCATCTTTTTCTTCTTCCTCCCTTAGCCATTGAATCACATCCTCTGGCAGGGAAACAATGTCTTTCTTCGGCTTCCGAACCGGATTCTTCTTAGGCTTTGGATCCTTGAAGGTTGAGGTCCTTTTCCTCTTCTTATCCTTCGCTGACTTCGGAACCGGGGTCGAAGTCTCCTCCTCACCAGACGGGGGCCTCATGACCACATCCTTGCCCAGGCCTGTACACGAGAAAATTGAATAAGTAGAAGAAGGGCATCTTAATCAAATCATCAAATACACAAAAAATGGGCTTACTATGATTCTTGGCCTTCCATCGGCCGGCCCTATGATAAATCGCGCCATGAGCGCTCGGCGTATGTAGAGGTCGAGACTAGGTTCCAAACCCAGCTCTCGAGGTCGGGAATCGCACGGGGCATCCAAGCGACTACTACATCATGGAAAAAGACATCAATGAGAAAAGACAAAGGAACAAATAATACATGGAAGTCAACAGTGAGACGGTTTTTACGATTTATGTTCCATTTCTCAGGAAATGGCATCTTCTCGGCTAGGATTAGGTCGGAAGTCCTCACTCAAACAAACCGGTGCATCCAGCCTCAATTAGTGTCCTCGTTTATGCTCGAGAACAATACTTTGGTAGACCGACATTGGAGTTTTATTAACCCACCTCGATATTAACCTGCCTCGATAGAGGCGGGGGCTATACAATCTGATAAGGTGATCGAGGGTGAAAGGGAGCCCCTCAACTCTGCTCATGAAGAATCGGAGCAGAATAACAATTCGCCAAAAGGAAGGATGGATTTGGCTTAGGGTTATTTGATATTGACGGCAAAAATCAACGATGACGGGGTCGAGGGGGCCCAACGTGAAAGGGTAAGTGTAAATACTTAGAAACCCTTCCACATGGGTGGTGATGTCTTCTTCGGGGGTCGGGATCACCACCTCTTTTCCCTTCCAGTTGCAGTCTTTCTTTACCTGCTTAAGGTATTTCTCAGTTATCGAGCATATATACCTCGACATTGGCTCGCATCGACCAGGAATCGACGAGGCTTTATCGGTCTTGAAATCGGAGTTTAGCGCGCACCCCCCAGGAATACATTCCTCAAGACGGGGTTCCACCGGCGTTTTCCCCCGGGCCGGTTGAGAAGATGAAGCAACTTTTTTTTGTGGTACCGTTTTCGATATTTTTGCCATTTTTATGTGAGTTTGAAGACGAGGAAGATAATAGGACTTGACGTCTGAGAAAGGATTAACAGCAAAACCTGAAGATTTGTAGAAGGGAAGAACTTAAGAGATTAGAAGGAAGTGAAAGTAAAGTTTGAATCAATGAGAAATGGATCTATTTATTGGATTCACGGCGACGGTTCAAAGGCACCAGTGGTCGACCACCAACTGACACTCATTAATGACTTGGGAAACTGTACCGACAGGACGTTTCAGTCATTTTTGTCGCTTACGTCACGAGGATGATGTCATGTTATGTCGAGGTAGAAAATCGAAGGCTCAATTCGTTTCTTGTCATTATACCCCAAAAAACGAGGGGACTGACTATCCGTATACGGTTAAAACCAAACCCACTCGATTTTACTATTTGACTGAGACCGGGAGGTTGCATCGAAGGATGGCCTCATAACGGAACAGACTAAATCACGAGGATAGGGTACCGAGTTTCGAATCGGGGTACCTCTCAAGATCGAGGCTAGTAGCGATCGAAGCTAAATGAGACAAACATCGAGCAAGATCGAAGATAGCACAATAACAGAAAGACGAGATATCCGTGACTGGTCGAGGATCATAACGTAAATCTCGGAACGGATCAAATCAGAAATGGTTAATTAGCTAATCATGGGATTTTCTTCTGTAATTAGAATTATACCATAAGTGAAATTTCTCTACTATATAAAGGGGAGTTCTAATCATTTGTAACAGACGTTATTTACAGATATCAAAGCAATATAATTCTCTTTCTCGTTTATACTATTGTTGATCAGCTTGTTATTTTTTAATCATTCTTGCATCAACTAGTTTGAGGGTATCCAAACTCGAGGGTTGAGTTCCATTCTAACACTGGTTTGCTTTACTTTATAGTTCATCTCTGTTATTAATCTTCATATTTATCAATTGGTATTCGGTAAAATTACGTGTCCTTAGAACCACATTATAAGTTTAATTGTTATCCAATTTTAAGGGTAAACAATATGATTTAGTAAAAATATTCAATACGAATGAATTTTTACCGTAATCATACCTCTTGAGATATGAGTAAGATCTGCATACACATTATTTTTTTCAGTCCTCACTTGTGAAATTATATTGAGTTTATTGTTGTTGTTTGTTAATCATACCCCTTGAGGTAAAAAAGGGCGAACACTTAAAACAACATTCCAAAGGTTGGCCAATTTTATGCTGTTAGCCAAAATGTTATGAGGCAAAGAGAATAAGACCGAAGAGTAAGTGTTATTACTAAATAACAAAGAAAGGGAAAAAAATTGCAATTTCTGTCAACACTGGCGCAACATATAATGGAAACATGGTAATGGCCAGCTGTTCACTTGGTATTTTATGATAACAGAGTAGCACAAAAATATTAAACAAATGAGATGCATTTCAATTTCTGAATAATGAACAAAATCATTAATTTTTTGATCTGTTTGGCCTAAGATTCCATTAGAACCCAATGCAGAAACATAGATAGCGACATGCACACAGGTTCTTACTATACTGACCATTGACTATTCATGTAGTTCGGTTGGTTCTGTCTTTTCTTTTATTTAATTAGTATATATAATATGTAATTAATATAAAAATTTATGAAATCCATCCACATTCGGTTGATTTGGGATTACGCCACTTCGCGGAACTTGCTTAGGCTACAATTCTTGTAATACTTTTATACAGAAAACAGTAGAATGAGTACAATAGAGTTAAACTGATAAGTTTTGAAAATTTAGTAGTAGTTTGTTACAACTTACAAATAAGCTCTATGAATGTTAGATTATAAATCTGTACACCCTACTTAATGAAAGCTTTTAGAATCCGAGGTTTGAATCTTACTTCTTATATTTTATCGTGGGGGTGTACATGGACCGGGTTGGTTCGGATATTATCAAAACCAAACCAAACCAATTATATCGATTTGAATTGGTTCGATTTTGTCGGATTTTTCGGGTTTTTTTGTTACATGAATATTATTTTAATTTTGCATTATTAAAGTTATAGATAAAATTTTGATGAGTGAATATATGTTTACTAAATTTTTTAAAAAAATAACAAACATATGATCTATTAAAGTGATCTTGGGAGAATATTTTTTAGTAACACATAATAGTTTATTTTCTTAGTCGTCTACCAATAATTTTTGTTTCATGTACGCTTTCAGGGTTAATCAAATTTAATAATTAAACATAAAAATCAATAAAATACCTAAATAATGATATATTCTATGTAATTTTAGATTATCGAAATACCACTTCAAAACATATAATAAATCTTGACATATGAATATGAAAGAACAAAGAGATGATTGACGCATTTCAATAACACATAATAAGAAAGTGATACAATCTATTATTTAAAATAAATAAAAATGAATGCACTTTATAGTTCTATTAAATATTATATCCCATGATAGGATCTCAAATATTTCTAAATATCTTTTAAATAAAATTCTATATAAAAAATTATATATTTATATATCGGTTTGGTTCAGATTTTTTTTACTCAATATCAAACCAGATCAAACTAAACCTAGTCGGATTTTTTAAACGGTTTGGTTTGACTTTTCGATTTGGTGTGGTTTTCCGATTCCGTTTCAGCGAAAAGTGTTCATTTGACCACCCTTGATCACACATAGCTTCGCCCCTGGTATGAGGATCAAATCTAGTGAAAAACACAAGTAAGGGAGAATATTCGAAAGTTAGCTGGTGAGATAAAAGGTGCCTCGTGGAAAAAAATGTTATACTGTACTTACTTTTGCAACTTATGACAGTTTTTGGGGTCCTGAGTTTGAATATGAAACTGGCAAAATAAGTTAAATATCTTAGTCATTATAATTAATTAAATGATTTTTTTATCACAAACCTAATTTAAGAAGCCAAGATCCTTATAACTCTTTACCTTAATTTTCTAAGTTTCAGACATATATAGTCGCTTAATTGAAGAAACACCAGAATTTCTGTAAGAGGTAATCAAATTTGGCAGGATGTATCTTCCTCAACATCACAGCCACCATTATTGAAATGAAAGTTTCCAAAAGTTAAAACTTTGGAAGGATATCTCGGAAAGAGAGTAACATCTAGGCTATGTATTCATGACATGGCACTATAAATTTTATTAAAAATTCAAAGTTTAAGAGAATAACAATACCACAATTTTTACAGCTATATTAAACGACAAAGCCGCTCTGTTGATGATTTTAACAATTTGCTACATCATTTGTTGCTTCCTTTTGTCTCTATTTTCCCAGCATCGACCTTATAAGATTGGATTTCCCGAACTGTGCAGCCAAAACTTGAAGGAAAGAGAATGGAAACATACCTAGGAGAGCCGCAAAAAAAGAAGAAAAAAAAATTGATTTTACTTTTTCACTAGAAATTGATTTTCTTAAGTTATTTATTTCCTTCTGGGTAGAATCTTATATTCCCCCTCCTTTCAATTTATGTGAACATATTTTTCTTTTTAGTCTGTGCAAAAAAGAATGATTCATTTTCCTATTTGAAAACAATTTACCTTTATGTAATGATTTATATCACACAAAATATATGTGTCTCATTTTACACCACAAGTTCAAAAGTCTCTTCTTTTTTCTTAAACTTTTTGCTCAATCAAATGAGTTCACATAAATTGAAATAGAT
This sequence comes from Nicotiana tabacum, assembly GCF_000715075.1. Taxonomy (NCBI): domain Eukaryota; kingdom Viridiplantae; phylum Streptophyta; class Magnoliopsida; order Solanales; family Solanaceae; genus Nicotiana; species Nicotiana tabacum. The sequence continues at coordinate 36,330,941 of NC_134098.1, forward strand.
AGATGGAGTATTTGTTTTTCTTCTTTGTATATAGAATATTTAGTATCCTAATTAGTTGATGTATCAAAGCAGTTTCTCTCCAATTCTGAGAAAGAACTGCAGAACTAAGCATCAAATTTCATATATTGAAGCATATACCTGAAGTTAGCAGTCACATATTTTCTTACATTTCAAACAAAATGCCAGGTTCTTCTTCAATTTTTCCAAATTCACCACAAAACATTATTATCCAGCAAGATAATTCTGCTTTCCCTATCATTGTAATATTGAAAGAAACAAATTACCCGTTATGGTCCCAACTCATAGAGATACGTATTAGCGCTCGTAATAAGGCTAGATATCTTACTGGACAAGCGAAAAAACCCACAAATGAAGACCCTAATCTTGCCACGTGACTTACCGAAAACTAAAAAGTATAAGTTGGCTCATTGATTCAATGAGTCCATCGCTTATGCAACGTTTTGTTCGTTTTGTAATGATCCGATAGGTCGTTTTGAATTTTTGCTTTTTGTTGCGTGATTTGAGACACTGAATAGCTTTATTTGATGATTTATGAGTTGTGTGCATGATTCGTTTTGATTTTCGAAAGTTCAGATGTTTTTTGATAAAAAAAATTTGAATTTAGAGCTTTGATATTGTTGGAGCTGACGACGGTCAACGTTCTTGGTAAACGATCTTGGATCGGTATTTTGACGATTCCTGTAGGTTCGTATAATAATTTTGAATTTGTACGTATATTTGGTTTAGGTCCCGGGTGACCCGAGGCCATTTTGATGCTTATAGTTGAAAATAAAAATTTGAGTTCATGAACATTGAAATTGTCGAGTTTTGATGCTTGATTCTTGATTATAGATGTTATTTTGATCATTTGAGATTGCGAGCAAGTTCGTGTAATGTTTATATACTTGTATTGAAATGGGGCCTGAGGGGCTCGGGAGAGTTTCAGATTAGTTTCAAAAGTTTTAAGAGAGCTTTGCTATTGCTGGTGCTGCAGATATCGCACCTGCGATGGTCAGGTGTGCAGGTGCGAGCTCGCTTCTGTGGAAGTTTTGCTCGCATCTACGAGACTTAGGGATCTCACGCATTTCTGCTTCTACAGAGAGTTGAGCGCTGGTGCGGCACCACATCTGCAGACGTTGGCTCGCGTCTGGGAGGGGCTCAACTAAGGGGAAGGTCGCATTTGCGTTGCTTGGGCCGCATATGCGATGGCCGCTTTTGTGGAGACGCGTCGTTTCTACGATATTTTTACCTACTCCTATCCGCATTTGCGGACTTCTTAGTTGCTTCTGCATTATTGCTTTTGCAGTACTTTTACCGCAGCTGCGGCATCTGTAGTTGGTAAAGGAATAAGGCTTCGTGGTTTAGCTTACTTTCTTAAATTTTTGTAATCTAGACTTCGTGTAGAGGCATCTTTTAAAGAGATTTTAACCCTAACTTCTAAGATTAGTAACTTTTACTTAGTTTTGATTTAATTGTATAATTTTTCATAGATTTTCACTCTTAAATTTAAGATTTCATAAAGTAGAATAAGGTTTTTTGGGTAGCAACTTAAGATTTTAAATTTTAAAAATTTAGACCTTGATTTGAGGTCGGATCTCGAAATTAATCATATATTTGGACTCGGGGATGAATGGGTAATCAGGATTTAGTCTTAATTTCAGATTTCGATCAAGTGGGCCCGAGTTGACTTTTTGTTGACCTTTTCAAATATGTTAAAGATCAAATCTTTTAGTATTAGGAGGGTTTCTTAAGCTTGTTTTGATTTGTTTGAGCATTATTGACTAGATTCGAATTATTTGGAGACTTGTTCTAAAGGAAAAGTTATTTTGAATTGTTGATTTATTTCAGAACGAGGTAAGTATCGTGGTTAATCTAGACTTGAGAGAATTAGAATGTAACTGAGTATATTTTTATGTGTCTTATGTGTTGGGGGTAGGGTACATGCAGGGTGACGAGTGTATATGCATTTCCATGGGTTAAGGCATGCGGGTAGAACTAGTTTATTTTATGCCTTTACTTATTACATGCTTTTACTTGCTACATGTCTTTATGTAATGACCCGACCAATTATTTTGGGTATTGTCACTTCTGTTCGGTGGTTTGAGGTCTTGAGTAGCTTCATATGATGTATTACGACTTGCGTGCATGGTTGGTTTTAATATTTGAGAGGTTCAAGATTGATTTAGAAGAGAAATTTTTATTTTTGGAGGCTTAAAGTTGAAAAGTTGACCAAGGTTGACTTTTGAGTGAACAACCTCAGATTCCTATTTTTATGATTCTAATAGGTTCGAATGGTGATTTTGGACTTAGGCGTATGTACGAATTTGGATTTAGAGGTTCCTAGGTTGATTTGAATCGTTTTAGGGAAAGTTGGTAATTTGAAGGTTTAGAAATTTCATAAGTTTGACCGAGAGTTAATTTTGGTGATATCGAGTTTGGATCATTATTTTGAAAGTTGGAATATGTTCATTTTCTCATTTGGAACCTGTGTGCAAAGTTTGGTCTCATTCAGAGTTGATTTGGTAGGATACAGACGCGTTCGACGAAGTTTGAGGGTTTGTAACTTAAGAGAATGATCTCGATCTTCGATTCTTGGTTTTGATGTTTTTATTCATGTTTTGAGACTTTGGACAAATTATAATAAGGTATTTTTACTTGTTGGTATGATTTGACGGGGTCCCAAGGAGCTCGAGTTTGTTTTGGGTCATTAGTTGAGAGACTAGCTAAGTTAAGAATTTGGAGTTTGACCGTGGTCAAAATCGGGTCAAGACGATCTATTTTCGATATTTTAAGTGTGCGAGCAGGTTCGTAGCATGTTTTATGATTGAAATACATATATCGTTTGGGTTCAGGAGGTTCCCGATGAGTTTCGGGGTAGTTTTGGATCATTTCAGTGGAGTTTGGGATTGCTTGTGCTGATACTTAGCAATTGCGAACTTTTTGTTTCAATTGCGAACTCCGCATTTACGAACTTCTAGTCGCAATTGTGAACCTTTGTTGCAATTACAAACATGTGGTCGTAATTGCGAACGCCACAATTCTAAATTTTTGGTCGCAAATGCGATATCTGCAGCTGGGTTAAGAGTTGAAATTTCGGAATTTTACCTTATTCTTTCATATTCTGAACCCTAGACTTGGCGAGCAAAGATTGTTCATGGGGATTTTCATACAAGGCAAGAGGGTAAGTGCTTTTCTCCTATTTGTGATTATATTTCAAGAATCTATATGGATTTCTACACAAAATATGGAATATTAATGTGAAATTTGATGTTTTTGACTCCACTTTAAGAAAGTGTATTTTGAGGATTTGAGTATCAATTTGGAATCGGTTTTTGAATCTAATCATATATTTGAACTCAACAGATTATGGGTCATTGAATTTTGGTATTGGTTCCGGGTTTCGGGCGCGCGAGCCTGGGGTTGACTTTTGGGGAATTCTTCAAAGATCGAGGCTTTATTGATTGGGACTACTTCCTTTGGAATTGGTTGACTACCTTGATTGACGTTTGGCTAGAGTTGAGCTGGTTAGAGTTGTTTTCTCAAGGAGATACGATTTTGGAGCTTTGGACTAACCCGGATGAGGTAAGTGTCTTGCGTAGCGTTGGTTGAGGCAATTTTTCCTACTAATTAATATTATTTGTTACATACGGGGTGATATATATATGAGGTGACAAGCGTATATACACGTGCCAGGGGTATTCATGCTCGAGGTATACTCTAGCTCACTCTATGCCTTATTTAGTTGTGTGTTTTACTTGATTCCATGTATTATATAATTAATCGACTTCGTAAGTACAATACACAATTCTAGAGGAATGTTGACGCTATTGGTACCTTATGTCGAACATGATGAGCAAATCTTGAGACTTATACTATATTTTCCTCGGAGATAGATACGTGTAGGTTATGAGCACACAAACAGACTTGTTCTTGTAATATGCCTTGAAATCGGACATGTGCTCTCTCTGATACATATGTGATCTTTTGTATTACTACTTGACTTGGTTGCTATAACTGATTTATTTAGTCATAGTCATGCTTTACCCGCATTTTTATTGTTATCATGTTCTGGTGCGCTTTGTTGATGGGTTATGAGAATATGCATTTTGATGATAAATTGTCATCTTGCATTGTTATAATTGTGGCACATGTGGACATATTGTGCGGGTTGATTGTTGATGCGCATGCGGCGACATAAGGGAGGCATTTCATTGTGATGTGCATGTGGCGAGATAAGGATAGCTTTTTCGCATGCGATGACATAAGGGAGGCATTTTATCGCGATGTGCATGCGGCAAAATGAGGGTGGCATTGTGGGGATGTTATGTGATGGTCTGTGGGTGATTTTCATTGCGTATGTTTATGTGGTGGTACGATGGTGACATCCTTGAATATGCATGTGATTTCCTTATATGTGTCTTGCATTTTTACATGTTTTGTTGCGTTACATTTAACATGCTTAGCTATGCCACTGCTATTACTTGATGGTTTGATTGCCAAGGCGGATTTACCTACGCGGAGTTGTTATCTCATATTTTGTTGAGTTATTGATAGCATATCGGATTGACAAGATGAGGAAGTTTTCATCATGCATTAATGTATTTGATTCTTGAAAAGACTTCTTGAACGTATTATTTGGCAATTGATACGGAATCGGATTTATATTGTGGCACAAGGTCTTTGTCGTGCAGGTGTGACTTATATTATGACACATGGTCTTTGCCGTGCGAGGGTTATTGATAATGTGGCAAGGTGTCATATGTGTGTATTTCTATTTGATGACTTGTTGTTGAAGCTGAGCCTTTACTTGTATTAAATTGTTATCACCTGTTCTGATGAGATTATAGTTATTGTTTTTCTGTTATACTTCATGTTGCCAATCTTTGATATATAACATACGCTATTTGACTAGTGAGTATCTTTTGCCTTAAAAACCTCGTACTTCTCTGATATTAGTCAAGATACTTACTGAGTACATGGGGTCGGTTGTACTCATACTACACTTCTGCACCATGCAGATTCTGGAGCTGAGTAGCTGCGAAGAGGGAGTTTTGCATTGGAGACGTACCCGCATGCGGGATTCATGCTACCTTTTGTTCATGGTAGCTTAGGATTTAATTTATGTTATGTAACTTTCAAACATATGTTGTATTTATTCATTTCACCAGCTTTATAAATCTAAATCATAGTAGCTTATGACATGTACTACTAGTCCTCCAGATAGTTATAATAAATTTTGATAAAATTTTATTAATATAATGATGATATCTCATTGTACTAGTAACCTCTACTGTTTGGCTTACCTAGCGGGTTGGTTTAGTTGCCATCACGATTTGGTGGGATTTTGAGTTGTGACAAGTTGGTATCATAGCTCTAGGTTCATAGGTTCTACCAGTCATGAACAAGTATCTAGTAGAGCCTTGCATATCGGTATGATGATGTCCATACTGATCTTCGAGAGGATACAGGGCATTTAGGAAACTTCCTATCTTTCTTTCCTTATCGTGCGACCTTGTTTCGGCTTGAAACCTGTATCTTTGATTTCTTCCTACTCACTCGTATGTGATGTTGCACACTCGGTATCAGCTAATCACCAAAGACTTGTGATGCTACGGAGGCACTACAGGGGTCTATGGATGCTTGATCATCGTCTCGATGAGTTGTCTAGGCATAGATGTGGATTTCTTAGTAGATCTTTCAGTTGTTCATTTGTGGGATGAAATAGATTCTTGTATCTAGTTGATGAGTACGGACTCGGAAGAATTAATTGGTTGCCTAGTTATTGTGACCGTGGTAGGGTCATGGGAAGATGTCGATTCGAGGCTAGTAGGTGGGTTGTCTCATGCGTGAATATTTGAGGTTGTATGATTCGTATGAGGCTTCTATTCAGCGAAATGCATATAGTACCATTTCGGAGGGCTTGAGGAAGTTTGTGCGACTGTCACAAGGACAAGCATACACTTGGCAGAGTCCTTTGAGTGTTTTATGACTAGAGTCGCATGAGTGTATAAAATATTCAACTGATTAACAGTGCGAGACCGGGGCAACAATGAAGGAATGTGCTGTGGGTTACAGATGATGTGTTCTATGTCTTCGAGCCAAGTGGGGAGTCTGCTATTGATGATCAGACTGCATGGTCATGTGTTATATCAGTTTCTGGACTAAGCAACACGTGTGGATTAGCTATGACTTGAAAATGATAACTTCGAGGATGATTTCGAGCGAGAGATCGGTATTTAGGGATTTCTGGATTTGTGTGTGAATAACACTTGGGGCTTGCATTGGATGGTGCCGAGACTTGCGGTATTTATATATCATTATTGATTATACATTGCGGTATTAGAAAGGTGAAAGAAAGGACTTCAGATTCATTAAAAGGTTCTTCAGTGCATGCATTTTCACGTTGATGTACTCTTGCTTTTAGCAGTCTACGGACTTGGTTCATTTAGAGGGATTTAGTTATAATGATTTGAGTATGTGCAAATGGGTTTCAAAGAGTTTGTGATGGTTTGGACACAACTTGCGATTGATGAACTCTACATGCATAGGGAGTTCCTTACGTGTTGTGATTTTGTTCTACTAGTTTGAGTTAGTGGATGGTTTTTGGTTGATGGGATGTCTATCCTACTTGTGATTCAGAGTTAAGAATCGGATCCTCGTGTTTTCATATGATAGCATGATAGAGGTGGTACGCCGTGTGGATTGAGATTACATGGGCAAGGTTGATGTTCGATTTTGAAAGGAAGGTCATGAGTTCTAGGCAACATGGGAGATTTCAGATGTTTAAGGGAATGTACCATTATCTTGTATCGCCTGAGAAGGGTGTGCATATTAGGAGAAGCATTGTGTTTTGACTTGCTGATGCTTGACTAGTATTAGGATTATCGCCTGGTTGTTGGCTGCTGAGGTTCTGGTTGCACTATGTGGCGTAGAAGATTTATGTGAGTATTTCGTGGGAGATGATTGTGTATGAGTGGTATGTCAGTCATTTGAGGGGTGGAGTTGGGATCAGACATGGAAATTCATGTATTCTTGAGGTTTAGAGGCTAGATGTTCTCAGAGGCAGGCTATTCCTTGGTTGTGGATTGTGAATATATGTTAAGAGCTAGACGACTAATTGTTTATGTTACAAATATGTTACTATGGACTTGTGGAGTGATATTTACCTATTCTATGATGATTGGAATTGTTTTGGGGCTCCGTTAGTAGGCATATTGGGAATGTGTACTCTACATCGGATCAGGTTTGTTAACTCAACACAACATTTGCTGTGGTGTGTCATTGGCTAGAGTTGATCTTATTCATGTCCTGATATGTCTCATGTGTTACTCTCTTATGCTACGACAGGTTGTGAGACTACTTGACTATTGACACACATGATGTGGTTTTGTTCAAGCCTTGCGGCGATATTAAAGCAAGATGGCTCTTGGGGTGTTGAGTTGCTTATTGCGCCTTGGTTATGGTTTCTTATCTATGGTATATTATGCTATGCGTTTCTCCGTGGTTATGGTCATGTACTTCACGTGTTTGCTGTTGATATGCATGTGGTTATTCGTGGTGAGCATTAAGGCTCGATCGGTATTCCATGTGGATCGGTATGTTTGGATCAGGGTACGTGCCGAAGTGGGGTCATGGTAGGATGAGATTCTTTATGGTTATCTCATCTGTTTTGCTTCTCCCTTGTGGGGTGGATTCACAGTATGGTGTCTTTGGTTTTGTACCTATTGGACTTGCCGGATAGTTCTCTCATTTGGTTCTCTTTCCATATTTGGTAATATTCGAGTTGTTGCTTGTTGGGTGAAGATTGCGTCATATGTGGCTCTAGGTGGCTTTTAATGTGGCTTATCGATCGAATAGCTTGTATTGGGTGAGATAAGATCATTGGACCTGGAATTAGTGCAATTGGATTGGGATAAGGTATGTTTGGATAAGAATGTCATTAATCAGTTAGAGTTGGGGCATTGACTGGTGTTTGTCGGGTGAGAGAACTCCACGACTAGTTGATGTGGTGAGTAGTTATGAGTTTCTACATGTTTCCTACATCATTAGAAATGTTATGAAGGTTTGGAACAAGGTTTTATATGATATGAGGTTTGTTACTGGTACCGAGTTTAGTAATGAGCAACTATTGTGGTCAGAGATATTGCTATAAGTACATGGATTATATGGTACATCGTGTGGTTTGATATTGGCAATGTATTGGCGGCTTGATGCAGCTTGTTGAGATTAATACAATGTATATATACAAGGACCTAATCTTATAAGAAATTCCAGATGTCGGAGATTGGTTTCTAAGGTTTATGGACTAAGGTTGAAAAAAAGATCTTCAGTTAGGTTGTGTTGATGGGCCTATATGGATTGAGGTAGTGTGGGATCACCCATGGGTATATGTATGGTGAGTTTATACAACGATTTGATGTCTTTGGAATGACTCTTGGCACGTTTGAGGACGTATGTATGTTTAAGTGGGGGAAAATGTAATGACTCGGCCGGTCATTTTGAGCATTAGCACTTTTGTTCGATAGTTTTAGGTCTTTAGTAGCTTCATATGATGTATTACGATTAGCGTGTATGGTTGGTTTCGATGTTCGAGAGGTGCAAGATTGATTTGGAAGAGAATTTTTTTTTGAGGCTTAAAGTTGAAGAGTTGACTACCAAGGTTTAACTTTTGAGTATATGATCTCAGATTCGTGTTTTGATGGTTCCAATATGTTTGTATGATGATTTTGGACTTAGGCGTATGTCTGGATTTGGATTTGGAGGTTCCTAGGTTGATTTGGCTCTTTTTAGCGAAAGTTGGCAATTTGAAGGTTTAGAAATTTTATAAGTTTGATCGGGAGTTGATTTTGATGATATCGAGTTCGGATAGTTGTTTTGGAAGTTGGAATAGGTTCATTTTGTCATTTAGAACTTGTGTGCACAGTTTGGTCTCATTCTAAGTTGATTTGGCAGGATTTAGACGCGTTCCGCGATGTTTGAAGGTTTGAAAGTTAACAGAATGATCTCGATCTTTGATTCTTGATTTTGATATTTTATTCATGTTTTGAGACTTTGGACAAGTTATAATAAGGTATTTGTACTTGTTGGTATGATTTGACGGGGTCATGAGGGGCTCGGGTTTATTTTGGACCATTGATTGAGAGACTTGCTAAGTTAAGGATTTGGAGTTTGACCATGGTCAAACTCGGGTCAAGACAACCTCTTTTTGGTATTTTTAGTGCACGATCAGGTTTGTAGCGTGTTTTATGATTGAAATACATATATGGTTTGTGTTCGGGAGGTTTTAGATGAGCTTCAGGGTGGTTTCAGATCATTTTCGTGGAATTTGGGATTGCTGGTGTTGATACTTCGCAATTGCGAACTTTTTTGTTGCAACTGTGAACTCTGCATTTGCAAAATTCTGGTTGCAATTGCGAACATTGATCACAATTGTGAACGTGTGGTTGATAAGTGGGGATTTTGACTACTTATTAGCATCTTTTTGCTTTTGTTTTAGTCCGAAAGTATTGATTTATGTTCCCGAAACTAATGAAATTGTGCAAATTACAGGAATGTTGGAAGTTTGGTCTCCCATGATGAAATCCAACTCAAAAAGGAGTGTTCCGAAGCACAAGGCAATAACGGGCGCAGATACAAAGAAGTGCGGTCAGCAGAAGGATTTTTGCGGCCGCAGAAGTAATTGCGGACCGCAAAATTGCATCTACGACCGCAAACCAAGCGAAAGAACCCAACAGAATTTTGACCAATGTGCGGACCACACATGAATTGTGCGGCCGCAAAACAGGGTTTGCACTAAACAATGAGTCTAAGTTCATAGAGTGTGCAAAAGACCAAGTCCTGAAGCCTTGCTGAAGTGTGGACCGCACAAGAATTGTGCGGTCGCTGAACCTCTCGAGGGGCATTTTTGTCAGCGGATTTTGGCTCACTATAAATAGATGAGTTTCACAATTTTAGGTCAAGTTTAGAAGTAAAACGTTGTTGTAGCCGTTACCTTTTTCCATTTTAGGAAGTTTGTCATTATTTTAGTGTTTAAACATTATATTTTATCATTTTAATCTTTGATTATGAGTTTAAGTAGCTTTTCTTCTTTATTTTCTTCAATTCCCATTATGAGTAGCTAGATTCTTACTAGGGTTGTGACCTAACCCTAGTATGTAAACCTTATGGGTATTTAATTTAATGCTTGTTTATGATTGGGTGTTGATTATTTAGGTTAGTTCATGCTTCAATATTAGAATTAATGGTCACAAACATTAATTCATGTCTTTTTGACTGAGTCTCTACTTGAGAAAGAAGGACCTAGTCTAGGATAACTTGGCTAACAAGGAATTGGGCTAATTGAGAGTTTGATTGGCCTAATTAAAGGGTTCAAACTAGAGATAGTAAGAACCCGACTTCAGCTCATATCAACTATTTTGTTTGATACCCATTTGGACTTGAGAAAGCCAAATTGGGCAAAATCACTCTTTGACCGAGAGGTATTTAGTGGGTAATATAGAGTTGAGAGCTATAATACACCCCAATCAACAAAACAAGTATTAACATATTTAACCCATTAGGCGAACACCTAGGTTATGGTCACATCCATAGGCTTTTAAACTATTTGGAAAAGCACCAAAAACAATCGTTCATTTCTAGTTTTTTTTACTTAGCTTACAATTGTTTGAGTAATAGTAGAAGTAGAAATCAAAACTCATTGTGGAAGTGCAAATTTAGTTAATCCATTCGCTGTCTTCAAGTATATATTCCTAACACCCCTTACCCTATGGATTCGACCCCGACTCATAGTTGGGTAATTTATATTGCATACGACCATATCATATTTCTTATCGAGGTGTGTTGTGGATGTCTTCAATTTTTGGCGCCATTGCCGAGGAGTTAAAACGGTGTTAGCTATATATTTGGGTTTGTTTTTAGAATATCTTCTTTTCCTTCCGTGTTACTAACTTGTGTGAAACAATTTTAGGCACAACCATAGCGGCAAACAATGATCTTAGATACATGCCTTTGCGGGATGTGTACGTCGAGGATGAGCAAGTTGAGGAGGTACCTCATGAACTTGGCCAATCGAAGAGGCCGGGTGCCTCAAGACAATGTACCCGCTCCACCTCCACCTCCACCACGAGCGGCTCCACACCGGATATTACTCAATGTAGGATATGCTAGTGCAATAGTCCCTCCCCGTATTGGGGCGGGCAAATTCCAAATCACCAATGTGATGCTTACTTTGCTTGAGCAACGGGGTTTCTTCACCGGTGCTCCAACTCAAATTGCGTATAAACATTTGAAGGGATTTGTAGATACTTGTTGGGGGAGCAAACAAATAAATGTCTCTGAGGATGTATTGATGCTAAGGCTTTTTCCCTTCTATCTACGGGGGAAAGCTTTAGATTGGTTGGAACGATTACCGAACCATTCCATTCACACTTGGGATGAGTTTGCGGAAAAATTCATTGCTAAGTTCTTCTCTCCTGGGCACATGGCTACACATCGAGATGAGATTTTGGCATTCAATAAGAGCCGAATGAACCACTACACGAGATATGGGAGCACTATAGAACAATGGTTAAGGAATGTCCCAACAACGATATGACAGAAAATATGATTCAACAAACCTTATATCGTGGATTAACACAACCAACCAATGTGTAGTGAATCAACTTGCCGGTGGGAACTTCATGACTACGCCTTATGCGGAGGCGTGTGAGAATTTGGATGAGATGGCGGAAACGTCTTCGGCTTGACAATCCTGGGCCAATGTTCTACAAGGTGATCCAAATATGAACCACCTTCACAAAGAATTGCAAGACCGTGGGCAACCCAATGCCAAATTGACTACTACCATGACTCAATTAGCAAAGTCCCAACTAACGCAAGTGCAAAATCCCAAGCAAGTCAATGCAATGGAAGGAGTGAACATGATGGTGAACAAGAGGAGGACCAAGGGTCCACAAGTGCAAAAAGGAGTGGAGAACTATGTGCAAGAAGATGGTAGTTTTGAGCAAGATGATTCCTATAATGAACAAGAAGAGGAAGTGCAATATGTGAACAACTTTCAAGGGAAAAGAAACAACTTCCAATGACCAAGCAAACAACAATGGCGACCTCAAAACAATCAAAGCAATTGGAATTCTAACAATCAAGGCAATTGGAGCGGAAACAACAATCAAGGGAATTGGAATAACAACAATAATCAAAGAAATTGGAGTGGAAATAATCAAGGAAATTTAGGGGGGCGGGGGGTAACAATCAAGGCGGATGGAACAACAATCAAACAATGATGTTACACCCCATATTTTCGTACGTTAAAGTGCGCCATAAGTAAATTGATATAAGCTCGGAAATAAGATGTTACATCCCGCATTTTCGTACGTTGAAGTTTCATCGTAAGTTCGGGAAAGAGATTATTTTGAGATTATAAGTATTATATTATTTCAACAAGTGATGAGCAAATTCGTGAAGGTTAAAGGGTAAATGAATCAAATAAAGTGAGTTTCATCGAAGGTTATCGATTTGGGATAAAATACGGTCCGAGCCATAATACCCGGTATTTATGGACTAGTGCCATACAAGGTATCACATGACCATGATAGTAAGGTGTATAAGGTGTGATAAAAATAAGTAGTATTTTAAGTAATTTGGGATAATTCTTAATTATGTGAATAATTGGTTAATTATTGGGTTAGTGGGGGATTAGTAAGTTAATTAAGGAAAAAGGATGAAAATTTGGATATGTTTAAGGAGGCTTAACGTGGCAGCCCCCCAATTTCAAAATTATGACTCTTATATTATGAGTGAAAGGTGGCACATTTATATATATTATGTGGCTTAGTCATTAATATGTGGGCCCCAACCATTTAAAGCCTAAAACCTCTCTAATTCAAAGGGAGGTCTTATATCAAGTGTTATACAACGGATATTCTAGCAAGAATTCAAGAATTCAAGCAAAAGAAATTACTTAAGCATCTTAGCAACGTGACTTTGTTTTCAATTCTAAAGAAGCCCGGTATAATCTTTCTCAAGAATATCATACGGATTTTTTCCTACTCCGATCTTGCCGTCACAATTTTCGTTGCAATTGTCGTGTGTTAGAAGGATTGTCCAGAGAACCGATTCAGGTATCTTAAGGCTATCCCTTCTTTCTTTTTGGAATGATCTATATGACACGAACGACACGAACAAATGCACAACTTCCATAAATGACTCTATTCATAGAAGTATTAGAGATGCCTATGTTCTTGAATTCCCATATGTCTTATTATTCTATCGTCTATTCATGGGTCTCAAAAAATACGTAAGTTGATAAAGTTTGTTTCATGATACTAATCAGAGATATAATGGTCTTATGACGTTCTGAGAGATTTTATTGACGTATTTATCATGCATTGCATTCATTTATACATGTACATTGACCCATGACCAGACGACGTTATATATGCGTATATATGTATATGGGATTTGGAAAAAGGTTACTACATTATATACGCACCACCACTTGATCAACTGGTATACATTGATGATTTGCCCACAGTGGCGAGATGACATGATGGGATGCCCTCAGAGGCTTGATGATGTTATGAACACATATACCCATGCATGGTATGACATTTATATGCATATGCATGACATTATAATATTAAATGATTCACAGAGCTATTCAGATGTACATGTTGAATCTTTTACTCCATGTTTCTCTCACGTCTATTATTTACTGATTTTCATTCCTTACATACTCGGTACGTTATTTGTACTGACGTCCCTTTTGCCTGGAGACGCTGCGTTTCATGCCCGTAGGTCCCGATAGATAGGTCGAGAATCCTCCAAGTAGGCTATCAACTCAGCGGAAGGTGTTGGTGCGCTCCATTTGCTCCGGAGTTGCTTATTTGGTCAGTATGATTTAGATGTGTATTGTTTGGTATGGCGGGGCTTTGTCCCGACCTTTATGACAATTATGTATTCTTAGAGGCTTGTAGACAGATGTCATATACGTAAAAGATTGTATGGCCTTATCGGCCTATGTTCAGTATACGAGTGGTTATTTTGGTCTTATAGGCCTGTATGTCTTATGTATAAGTAAATTACATGTCGTGTTCTACTTATCTCACGGCAGCCTCTCCGGCTCAATTATCTATGATAGTATGATACGAAAAGATACATTATGTTGGTACTCGATTGAGTAAGGTACCGGGTGCCCGTCACGGCCCATCGGTTTGGGTCGTGACAAATGAGATGAGGCGTATTAAGTATATGTTCAGGCAAATGATGGAAAAGAATGCCGATTCGGATGCCCAACTTGCCTCACACAACACATCAATCCACAACTTAGAAGTTCAAATGGGGCAAATCTCTCAAGCTCTAAATTCTCATCCTAAGGGGGCACTACCAAGTGACACGGTAGTAAACCCAAAGGGTGGAAACAACACAGGGCATGCCATGGTAGTTATCACAAGAAGTCGAAGAGGTGGGAATGCATCCCCCTCAAGTCAAAGGCAACTTGTTGATGATGATCAAGTAATGCAAGAAGAAGAGATCCCGAAAAATATGGTACAACCTAATGAGGAAGTCTGGATTGATATTTATGATAGTGTGGAAGAGACTCAAGAGGAGGTGAACCTGTCTAGGGAATACATTATTGACATACTGGAGCCGGTAGTGCAAAAGGCTAACAAACCACTGCCTAAGCCTCCACCTCCATACCCTCAAAGACTTGCCAAGAAACATGGTGAGAATTAATTTAAGAAGTTCATTCAAATGATAAAGAGTCTCTCAATCAATGTGCCATTAGCTGAAGCATTGGAACAAATGCCCGGTTATGCCAAGTTTATGAAGGATCTCGTGACAAAGAAGCGGTCAATGAATTTTGAAACCATCAAAGTCACTCCTCGAGTGAGTGCAATTGTGCATTCAATGGCTCCTAAGTTAGAGGATCCCGGTGCTTTCATGATTCTTTGTACAATTGGAAGTGCCGAGTTTGCTAAAGCTCTTTGTGATCTTGGGGCAAGTATCAATTTGATGCCCTATCCGGTTTTCAAGACTTTGGGAATTGGGCAACCAAGACTCACCTCTATGAGATTGCAAATGGCCGACCGTACCATGAAGAGGCCTTTGGGAGTGATTGAATAAATCTTGGTTCGTGTTGATAAATTTATTCTTCCGACGGATTTTGTCATTCTAGATTGTGAAGTCAATTATGAGGTGCTGATTATTCTTGGGAGATCTTTCCTTGCTACGGGGAAGGCCCTTTGTGATGTTGAAGCCGGAGAACTTACCTTCCGGGTTGGTGATGAAAAAGTGATATTCCATGTGTGTAAGTCCATGCGGCAACCAAATAGCAATGAGGTGTGCTCTTTTGTGGAATTGGTGACCGATGTTATTATTGATGAAACAAATACTACAATCAATGTTGGTGATATGTTGGAGGCCGTCTTGCTTAACTTTGATGATGATGAGATGGATGGCTTCATGGAATGTGTGAGCTCTTTGCAAGGAATGGGGTCGTACAACTATGCACCCCGGAAATTATCCTTGGATTTCGAATATAGGACAACTCCTCCTACAAAGTCTTCTATTGAAGAGCCTCCTACCTTGGAGTTAAAGCCATTTCCTCCACATCTTCGGTATGAATATTTTGGTCTTTGTTCTACTTTACCGGTTATTCTTTCCTATTATTTGACTAACATGCAGGTAGATTCCATATTAGCGGTGCTACAAAAGAGGAAGAAGGCTATTGGGTGGAGCTTGGCGGATATTCGGGGGATAAGCCCCGTATTTTGCATGCATAAGATCAAGTTGGAGGATGGTGCCAAACCATCCATTGAACATCAAAGGAGACTCAATGAGGCTATGCAAAAAGTTGTCAAAAAAGAGATTATCAAGTGGTTGGATGCTAGGGTTGTCTATCCCATCTCCGATAGTTCGTGGACCTCTCCAGTTCAATGTGTCCCAAAGAAGGAGGGCATGAAGGTGATCACCAATGACAAGAATGAGTTGATTACTACAAGAACGGTGGTCGGTTGGAGGGTGTGTATGGACTATCGCAAGATCAACAAAGTCACAAAGAAGGATCACTTTCCTCTTCCTTTCTGGCCAGTGCATGTTCTATTGCTTTCTTGATGGGTATTTGGGCTACAACCAAATTCTTATTGCTCCGGAAGATCAAGAGAAAACAATATTTACATGTCCCTATGGTACTTTTGCTTTCAAGCGGATGCTATTTGATTTGTGCAACGCACTGACGACTTTTCAAAGGTGTATGATGGTTATTTTTACGGACATAATGGAGGACTACCTTGAAGTATTCATGGATGACTTCTCCGTGGTTGGAGATTCTTTCGATGATTGCCTTGCAAATTTGGACAAAGTATTGGCTAGATGTGAAGAAACAAATTTGGTGCTCAATTAGGAGAAATGCCATTTCATGGTCGAGGAAGGCAATGTCCTTGGTCATAATATCTCAAAGAATGGAATTAAAGTTGACAAGGCAAAGATTGAGGTAATTTTTGAACTTCCACCTCAAACTTCGGTGAAGGGTGTGCGACGTTTCTTAGGCCACACGGGTTTTTACCGGTACTTCATCAAAGATTTCTCTAAGGTGGTGAACCCGTTGTGCAAGTTTCTTGAGAAGGATACTAAGTTTAACTTCAATGATGATTGCATGAGAGCTTTTGAACTGTTGAAGCTCAAGTTGACAATTACTCCCATCATCACCGCTCCAAATTGGAGTGTACCTTTTGAACTCATGTGTGATACAAGTGATGTAGCGGTTAGGGTTGTTTTGGGGCAACGCATCAACAAAATTTTTCATCCGGTCTAATATGCTAGTAAGACCATGAATAGTACCCAAGTCAACTATACCGTTACGGATAAAGAGTTCCTTTCCATTGCGTTTGAAATTGAGAAGTTCGCCCGTACTTGATGGGTGCAAAAGTCATTGTCCACACGTATCATGCGGCGCTTCGTTATCTTATGAGAAAAAAGGAATCTAAAGCTCGGTTGATGAGATGGGTGCTCTTGTTGCAAGAGTTTGATATTGACATTCAAGATAGAAAAGGTAGTGAAAACTAAGTGGCGGACCACTTGTCTCGTCTGGAGGAGGAGGGGAGGCCGTTTAATGGCCTAGAAATCAATGACTCCTTTCCCGATGAGTAACTCTTGGCAATTTCAATGAAAGAGGTGTCGTGGTTCGCAAATCTAGCAAATTTCCTTGTGTGTGGAATCATTCCGGATAAGTTCTCTTCTAGCCAAAGGAAGAAGCTCAAACGGGATTGTCAAGATTATTATTGGGATGAACCATACCTTTTCCGAATTTGTACGGATGGGGTGATTAGAAGATGTGTACTGGAAGAAGTGCAAGGTAAAATTTTTAGGGCTTGTCATTCTTCGCCATATGGTGGTCATCATGGTGGAGAAAGAACGGTGGCCAAAGTGCTTAGTTGCAGTTTCTATTGGCCCAATCTTTACAAGGATGCAACTGAGTTAGTGAAAAGGCATGATGAATGCCAACGGGCCGGTGGAATCTCAAAGAAGAATAAAATGCCTCTCACAACCATTTTGGAGATTGATATTTTCGATGTGTGGGGTATTGACTTCATGGGCCCTTTTGTGAGTTCTTGTGGAAACACCTACATCTTGGTCGTGGTGGATTATATGTCCAAATGGGTCGAGGCCGTTGCTTTGCCCAACAATGAGGCGGGAAGTGTGGTGACTTTATGGAAGAAGAATATTTTTACAAGGTTTGGTACTACGCATGCAATTATAAATGATAGGGGGTCATATTTTTGCAACAAGACTTTCGACACTTTACTTAGCAAGTATGGTGTTACTCACAAAGTCATGACTCCCTATCACCCATAAGCTAGTGGGCAAGTGGAAGTCTCCAACCGGGAGATAAAAAGTATTTTGTCTAAAATAGTGAATGCTAATCGGATGGATTGGTCCAAGAAGCTTGATGATGCATTATGGGATTATCGGACGGCTTACAAAACACTTATCGGAATGTCTCCATACCGGTTGGTGTTCGGGAAAGCTTGTCATCTTCCGGTAGAGCTAGAGCACAAGGCCATGTGGGCTCTAAAAAAGTCGACTCTTGATTGGGATGTAGCCGCTAACTTGAAGGTTGCACATTTGAATGAATTGGATGAGTTCCGGTACCATGATTATGCAAGTTCGTCCTTGTACAAAGAAAAGATGAAATATATTCATGACATATACATTTGGAACAAAGAGTTCAAGGTGGGTGATCTTGTATTATTGTTCAATTCAAAGTTGAGGATGTTTCTCGGGAAGCTAAAATCCAAATGGAGTGCTCCTTTTGAAATTGTGGGTGTGACACCTTTTGGTGCATTAGACTTGAAGAACAAAAATACTGAAGTATTTCGATCAATGGTCATCGGGTGAAGCACTACTTGGGAAAAGTTGGAGATGGCCACGTTGTGGCAGTCATTCATTTCACTTGAGGGTATTCTAAGTCGTGTCGCGACGTTAAATCAGGCGCTTCTTGGGAGGCAACCCGTGTTTCTTTTCCTTTTTATTTTGTAGTTAGTTGTTATATGTCACGACCCGAAATTTCCCACCGACGGGACCGTGATAGCGCCTAACATTTCACTTGTTAGGCAAGCCAACGTTAGAAAAATCGTTAAACCAATTCCTTATTTCCATTCAGTAAATAACAATAATTAACTAAGATGAAATATAATAAGTGCGAAATATCATAAAACTATATTAATTACTACCACTCGGATCTGGAGTCACAATTTACGAGCATTCTAGAATTTACTACAAGTATTAGTCTGAAAGAAATACAATTGTCTGAATGAAAGAAAACAGTTAGACATAAAAGATAGACGGGAACTTCAAGGTCTGTGAACGCCGACAAATCTACCTTGAGTCTCCGGACAGCGGACCAGTAGCAAATCTCGATCAACCTAAGCCGGTAACAAATTCTGCACAAAAAGTGCAGAGTGCAGCATCAGTACAACCGACCCCATGTACTGATAAGTGTCGAGCCTAACCTCGGCAAAGTAGTGACGAGTCTAGGACAAGACACCCACATATAACCTG
Source organism: Nicotiana tabacum (assembly GCF_000715075.1). NCBI lineage: Eukaryota > Viridiplantae > Streptophyta > Magnoliopsida > Solanales > Solanaceae > Nicotiana > Nicotiana tabacum. The sequence continues at coordinate 36,350,000 of NC_134098.1, forward strand.
AACAGTATAATCATGCTAGTGGAAACAACAGTAAATAAAGAAATAATGCAGAAATAATGGGAAGGGGAACATACAGTGGGGGAGTACAACATAAAGAGTGAGAATAATGAAAAGACAGGATTAAACCGGAAATCCTTAAACGAATTGAGAAATTAAGACAGCAAGGAAACCTGCACGACATCACCCTTCGTGCTTTTACTCTCAACCTCATCAAATAACAAATAAGACTGCACGGCATCACCCTTCATGCTTTTACTCTCTTCCTCACAATATAAATAATTCATGCACGGTATCACCCTTTGTGCTTTACACTCTTCCTCAAAATATAAATAAATTATGCACGGCATCACCCTTCGTGCTTTACACTCTTCCTCACAATATAAATAAATCATGCACGACATCACCCTTCGTGCTTTACACTCTTCCTCACAATTCACAAAATCAATAACAACAGATAGAGAGAAGTTTCACAGGAAATCAATATTTCATCAATGATTACTTTCACAATTTAACATCTCAATCTCGAATCAATATTCATAATTTTATCGACCTTGGTGGAACCAGATACAAGTCTCCCAACATTTCAACAACAACAATAAGCATGGATAACAAAGTTTAAGACTACAAATTTGCAAGAAATAAAATTTCACTCGCATGCTATGACTCGACCACAACGTATAGATGCTCGTCACCTCAACTATACATCGTATTCAATAACAAAACACGTAGCAAATACTCACACAATACCTATTCCCTCAAGCCAAAGTTAGACACAACACTTACCTCGCTCCGAAGGCCACTTAATTCTCAATCAATGCTTTTCCTTTGGAATTCACCTCCAAACCACTCGTATCTATTCAAAAATGACTCAATAATATCAAATATTGCTGAAGGAATCAATTATATTGCATAAGTTAAATTTCCCAAATTTTCCTCCAAAAAGTTAAAAATTTGACCCCGGGCTCGCTTGGTCAAAACCCGAGGTTCGGACCAAAATCCATTTACCCATTCATCCTCGAGCCTGAATATATAATTGGTTTTGGAATCCGACCCCAAATTGAGGTCTAAATCCCCAAATTTCTGAAATCCCTAGTTTCTACACTAACCCCTAATTCTACCATGAAAACTCTAGATTTTAGGTTGAAAATTCAAGAAATGTAATGGGTAATTGAAAAAAATATTTTAGAATCACTTACCAATAATTTGGGGAAGAAAATGACTCTTGAAAATCGCCTCTACCCGTTTGGTTCTTGAAAAATGTTGAAGAAATGGCTTAAACCCATATTTGGAGTCTCTTTAAAGTCACTAGACAGGCCTTCATCGCGTTCACGAGAAGCCTGTCGCGTTCGCGATGCACAACGGCCTAAGGCCTTCACGTTCGCAAGTCTTTCTATGCGTTCGCGTAAGGCAGCTCCCCCCAAGCCTCGCATTCGCGACCCCGTGGACGCGTTCGCGTAGAAGAACATGACCCCTCTCCCCCAGGTCCCTTAAACTATCGCGTTCGCGTGAGACTGATCGCGTTCGCGAAGGGTACCACCCCCAATGCTTCGCGTTCGCGAAGAAGAAAATTCCCCAGTCCCATTTTACCTTTCGCGTTCGCGACACTACCTACGCGAATGCGAAGAAGGGCACACCAGAACAACTGCTGCAGCAAAAATCTCAGATTTTCTAAGTGCAAATCACCCCGTAGCCTATCCGAAACTCACCCGAGCCCTCGGGGCTCCAAACCAAACACGCACATAAGTCTAAAAACATCATACGGACCTACTCGCACGATCAAATCGCCAAAATAACACCTAAAACTATGAATTTAGCACCAAATCAAATGAAATTCTCAAGAACACTTTAAAATTTCTATTTTCTCAACTGGACATCCGAATCACGTCAAATCAACTCTATTTCTCACCGAATTTCACAGACAGGTCTTAAATATCATAACGAACCTGTACCGGGCTCCGGAACCAAAATACGGACCCGATACTAACAATGCCAAATATCAATCAATTCTTAAAAACAAATAATTTCCAAACTTTTAATTTTCATCAAAAGTTCATAATTCAAGCTAGGGACTTCCGAATTCGATTCCGGGCATATGCCCAGGTCCCATAATTCGATACGGACCTACCGGAACCGTCAAAGCACGGATCCGGGCCCATTTATCAAAAATATTGACCGAAGTCAACTAAAATCAACTTTTAAGGTATAAATTCTTATTTTCATCAATTTTCAACATAAAAGCTTTCCGGAAACCTGCCCGGACTGCGCACGCAAATCGAGAAAGGTAAAAATGAGATTTTTAAGGCTTAAGAGCACAAATTCGAGTTCTAAAACATAAGATGACCTGTTGGGTCATCACATTCTCTACCTCTAAAACAACCGTTCATCCTCGAATGGACATAGAAAAGTACATGGGATGGAGAAAAGGTAGGGATATCTACTCCGCATTTCGGACTCGGACTCCCAAGTAGCTGCCTCAATAGGATGACCTCTCCACTGCACTCGAACTGAAGGGTAACTCTTTGATCTCAACTGGCGAACTTGCCGGGCTAGAATTGCCACCGGCTCCTCCTCATAAGTCAAATCCTTGTCCAACTGGACAGAACTGGAATCTAACACATGGGACAGATCGTCGTGATACTTTCGAAGCATGGACACATGGAATACCGAATGAAGAACTGATAAACTAGGTGGCAACGCAAGCCTGTAAGCCACCTCTCCCATTCTTTCCAGAATCTCAAAAGGTCCGATATACCTAGGGCTTAACTTGCCCTTCTTTCCGAACCTCATTACACCCTTCATGGGTGATACCCGAAGTAACACTCTCTCTCCGACCATGAATGCAACATCACGAACTCTACAGTCGGCATAATTCTTCTGCCTAGACTGAGCTTAGCGAAGTCGATCCTGAATAATCTTGACCTTATCCAAGGCATCCTGTACTAAGTCTGTGCCCAACAACCGATCCTCTCCCGGCTCGAACCACCCAACTGGCGACCGACACCGCCTACCAAATAATGCTTCATAGGGAGCCATTTGAATGCTCGACTGGTAGCTATTATTGTAGGCGAACTCTGCAAGGGGCAAGAACTGATCCCACGATCCTCCGAAGTCTATAACACAAGCGCGGAGCATATCCTCCAAGATCTGAATAGTACGCTCGGATTGCCCGTCCGTCTGAGGATGAAATGCTATGCTTAACACAACCGGCGTACCCAACTCACGCTGAACTGCCCTCCAAAAGTGCAAGGTAAACTGCGTACCTCAATCGGAAATGATAGACACGGGCACACCGTGAAGACGGACGATCTCCCGAATATAAATCTCTGCTAACCGCTCCGAGGAATAGGTAACTACCACAGGAATGAAATGCGCTGACTTAGTCAGCCTATCCACAATAACCCAAACTGCATCAAATTTCCTCTGAGTCCATGGGAGTCCAACAACAAAATCCATAGTGATACGCTCATACTTCCACTCAGGAATATCTAACCTCTGAAGTAAACCACCAGGTCTCTGATGCTCACACTTTGCCTGCTGGCAATTTAGGCACCGAGCTACATAGGAAACTATGTCCTTCTTTATTCGCCTATACCAATAATGCTGCCTCAAGTCATGATACATCTTGGCGGCACCCGGATGAATAGAATACCGGGAACTGTGGGACTCCTCAAGGATCGACTCACGAAGTGCATCCATATTAGGCACACAGATACGACCCTGCATACTCAAAACTCCGTCATCTCCAACAGTAACCTGCTTGGCACCACCGTGCTGCACTGTGTCTCTAAGGACAAGTAAATGAGGATCGTCATCCTGCCGATCTATTATGCGCTCAAACAAAGAAGACCGAGCAACTATACAAGCTAGAACACGGTTGGGCTCAGAAACATCCAACCTCACGAACTGGTTGGCCAAGGCCTAAACATCTAATGCAAGCGGTCTCTCACCCACTGGAATATATGCAAGGCTACCCATACTAGGTGATTTTCTACTCAAAGCATCGGCCACCATATTGGCCTTCCCGGGATGATACAATATGGTGATATCATAGTCTTTCAATAGCTCCAACCACCTTCTCTGCCTCAAATTGAGTTCCTTCAGCTTGAACAAATACTGCAAGCTCTGATGATCAGTGAATACCTCACATGGCACGCTGTAAAGATAGTGCCTTCAAATCTTCAGCGCATGAACAATGGCTGCCAGTTCTAGATCATGAACATGGTAATTCTTCTCGTGAACCTTCAGCTGCCATGAAGCATATGCAATAACTTTGCCACCCTGCATCAATACCGCTCCTAGACCAATACGAGATGCGTCACAGTATACTGTATAAGATCCTGAACCTGTGGGTAACACCAATACCGGTGCCGTAGTCAAAGCAGTCTTTCGCTTCACACTCGTCTGACCACCTGAACGGGGCACCCTTCTGGGTCAATCTGGTCAACGGGGCTGCTATGGATGAAAACCCTTCCACAAATCGACGGTAATAGCCCGCCAAAACCAGGAAACTACGGATATCTGTAGCTAATGTGGGTCTAGACCAGTTCTGAACTGCCTCAATCTTATTAGGATCCACCTGAACACCCTCTGCTGATACAACGTGACCGAAGAAAGCAACTGAACTCAACCAAAACTCGCATTTTGAGAACTTAGCATATAATTGGCTATTTTTCAGAGTCTGAAGAATGATCCGAAGGTGCTGCTCATGCTCCTCTCGACTGTGGGAGAAGATCAAGATATCATCAATAAACACAACCACAAAGGAATCTAAGTAGTGTTTGAACACCCGGTTCATCAAATCCATGAATGCTGCTGGGGCATTTGTCAGCCCAAATGACATCATTAGAAACTCATAATGCCTATACCAAGTTCGAAAAGTTATCTTAGGAACATCAGATGCCCTAATCCTCAACTGATGGTAGCCAGATCTCAAATCAATCTTTGAAAACACCTTGGCACCCTGAAGCTGATCAAATAAATCATCAATCCTCGCCAATGGATACTTGTTCTTGATGGTGACTTTGTTCAATTGCCGATAATCTATACACATCCTCATTGATCCATTTTTCTTCTTCACAAACAACACAGGTGCACCCCAGAGCGAGACACTAGGTCTAATGAAACCCATATCAAGCAAATCTTGCAACTACTCCTTCAATTCTTTCAACTCTGGCGGGGCCATGCGATATGGCGGAATGGAAATAGGCTAAGTGCCCGGAGCCAAATCAAAGTAGAAATTAATATCCCTGTCGGGTGGCATCCCCGGCAGGTCTGCAGGAAACACCTCTGGAAACTCACGAACAACCGGCACCGAATCTATGGAAGGAACCTCCGTACTAGAATCGCGAACATAAGCCAAATAAGCTAAACACCCCTTCTCGACCATATGCTGAGCCTTCACATAAGCGATAACCCTGCTGGCAGAATGGCCAAGATTTCCTCTCCACTCTAATCAAGGCAACCCCTGCAAGGCTAAGGTCACTGTCTTGGCGTGACAATCTAATATAGCATGATAAGGTGATAGCCAATCCATACCCAGTATGACATCAAAATCAACCATGTCGAGAAGTAGAAGATCTACAACAATAGCATCTCTCCCTGGTATGGACACATACACAGGAGCACTCAAAGAATCACAGGGCACAACCAAACAGGAAGCAAAATAGGATGACACATAGGAGTAAGTAGATCCCGGATCAAATAGAACTAAAGCATCTCTACTGCAAACTGAAATAGTACCTGTTATAACAGCGTCAGATGACTCAGCCTCAGGCCTGGCTGGGAAAGCATAACACCGGGGCTGGGCCCCACCACCCTGAACTACGTCCCTGGGACGACCTCTAGCTGGCTGGTCTCCACCTCTAACGGCCTGACCTCCACCTCTAACAATTTGGCCTCTGCCTCTGCTTGCCTGCCCTCTGCCTCTGGCTGGCTGAGCAGGTGGTGCAGCAACTAGTGCCGGAACCATGGCACGAGAACTCTGATGTTGTGAGCTACCCGTTGCCCGAGGGCAAAATCTAGCAATGTGCCTCGGATCACCACAAGTATAACATAACTTCGGCTGCTGTGACAGCTAACCCTGAAACTGACCTTGCAACCTGAATAACCACCCCGATGACTCTGGAGTGGAGGTGCACTAATAGGAGCTGGTGGTGCACTATAGGCTAGCTGGTCGGAATAATGCATCTGAGGGCCACGACCACCTGAGGCACCGTGGGATGCCTGGAGCGCTGAATGAAACGGACTGTGAGGATGGCCTCTATTAAATGTACTCCTGCCTCTAGTTGAGACACCGTTGAACTCACCGGAATAACAAGGTCTCTTGTCAGACCCCTGACCTCCCTGAGTAAGAACCAGTTCGACTCGTCTGGCGACATTAGCAGCCGCTTGAAAAGAAATCTCACTCCTAGTCTCCTTAGCCATCTGCAATCTGATAGGATGAGCAAGTCCATCAACAAACCTCCTCACCCTCTCTCTCTCGGTGGGAAGTAGGAGAATAGCATGATGGGCCAAATCCACAAAACGGGTCTCATACTGAGTAACTGTCATACTGCCCTGCTGGAGATGCTCGAACTGACGGCGACGCTCCTTTCTCAATGTGATAGGCATAAACTTCTCTATGAAGAGCTGAGAGAACTGGTCCCAAGTAAGAGCAGGCGACCCAGCTGGTCTGGTCAACAAGTAATCTCTCCACCATTTCTTGGGGGAACCAGTCATTTGAAATGTAGCAAAATCGACCCCATTGGTCTATACTATACCCATGTTACGTAAAACCTCGTGACAGTTGTCAAGATACTCCTGGGGATCCTATGAAGGAGCACCACTGAAGTGAACAGAAAAGAGCTTTATAAACTTGTCTAATCTCCATAAGGCCTCAGAAGACATAGCTGGTCCATCCCTGACCTGTGCCACAATAACCGGCTGAACTAATCCGACTGGCTGAGCAGCTGGAGCCTGATACTGGGGAGCTATCTTCTCTGGAGTGGGAGTGGTAGGATTCTGGGCTCCTCCTCCATCCTGAGAGATTGCTGGTGCCATGGGAAATGCGCCAGTCTGGGCCACACTCTCCATAAGGCCCACCAAATGGACCAAAGCGTCCTGAAGTACTAGGGTGGCAATGAACCCCTCCGGAACTTGAGCTTCGTCCGGCAGGAACAGTCTGGACTCGAACCTCTTCCTCAAGCTCTATCTGAGGCTCCACTGCTGGGGCTGCTGCTCGGGCTCTAGGCTGAGCTCTGCCCCTGCCTCGACCTCTGACACGGCCTCGGCCTCGATCTCTACCCCACGTAGGAGCTGCCACTAGAGGCTCTGGATGCTGCTCAGCTGAGGAAGCGGTACATGTTCTCGCCATCTACGAGAGAATAAGAGTAGAAGAGTTCAATCAGCATTGAGAAAGCAAAATCGCACGACAGAGAAGAAAAGAAGTGAAACTTGTTCCTAAACTTCATAGCCTCTGGAAGATAAGCACAGACATCTCTGTACCGATCCTCCAGACTCTACTAAGCTTGCTCGTGAATCGTGAGACCTAGGCAACCTAGTGCTCTGACACCAACTGTCACGACCCGAAATTTCCCACCGACGGGACCGTGATGGCGCCTAACATTTCACTTGCTAGGCAAGTCAACGTTAGAAAAATCGTTAAACCAATTCCGTATTTCCATTTAGTAAATAACAATAATTAAATAAGATGAAATATAATAAGTGCGGAATATCATAAAACTGTACTCATTACTACCACCCGGATCTGGAGTAACAATTCACGAGCATTGTAGAATGTACTACAAGTAATAGTTTGAAAGAAATACAACTATCTGAATGAAAGAAAACAGTAGGACATAAAAGATAGATGGGGACTTCAAGGTCTATGAACGCCGACAGATCTACCTTGAGTCTCCGGACAGCGGACCAGTAGCAAATCTCGATCAACCTGAGCCGGTATCAAAATCTGCATAGAAAGTGCAGAGTGCAACATTAGTACAACCGACCCCATATACTGGTAAGTGTCGAGCCTAACCTCGACGAAGTAGTGACGAGGCTAGGACAAGACACCCATATATAACCTGAACAGTATAATCATACTAGTGGCAATAACAGTAAATAAAGAAATAACGCAGAAATAATGGGAGGGGAACATACATTGGGGGAATACAACATAAAGAGTGAGAATAATGAAAAGATAGAATTAAACCGGAAATTCTTAAATGAATTAAGCAATTAAGACAGCAAGGAAAACTGCACGGCATCACCCTTCGTGCTTTTACTCTCAACCTCACCAAATAACAAATAAAACTGCACGGCATCATCCTTCGTGCTTTTACTCTCTTCCTCACAATATAAATAATTCATGCACGGCATCACCCTTCGTGTTTTACATTCTTCCTCATAATATAAATAAATCATGCACGACATCACCCTTTGTGCTTTACACTCTTCCTCACAATATAAATAAATTATGCACGGCATCACCCTTCGTGCTTTACACTTTTCCTCACAATATAAATAAATCATGCACGACATCACCCTTCGTGCTTTACACTCTTCCTCATAATTCACAGAATCAATAACAACGGATAGAGAGAAGTTTCATAGGAAATCAATATTTCATCAATGATTACTTTCACAATTTAACATCTCAACCTCGAATCAATATTCACAATTTTATCGACCTTGGTGGAACCAGATACAAGTCTTCCAACATTTCAACAACAACAATAAGCATGGATAACAAAATTTAAGACTACAAATTTGCAAGAAATGAAATTTCACTCGCATGCTATGACTCGACCACAACGTATAGATGCTCGTCACCTTAACTATACATCGTATTCAACAACAAAACACGTAGCAAATACTCACACAATACCTATTCCCTCAAGCCAAAGGCCACTTAATTCTCAATCAATGTTTTCCTTTGGAATTCACCTCCAAACCACTCGTATCTATTCAAAAATGACTCAATAATATCAAATATTGCTAAAGGAATCAATTATATTGCATAAGTTAAATTTCCCAAATTTTCCTCCAAAAAGTTAAAAAATCGACCCCGGGCCCGCTTGGTCAAAACCTGAGGCTCGGACCAAAATCCATTTACCCATTCATCCTCGAGCCTGAATATATAATTGGTTTTGGAATCCGACCCCAAATTGAGGTATAAATCCCCAAATTTCTGAAATCCCTAGTTTCTACCCTAACCCCTAATTCTACCATGAAAACTCTAGATTTTAGGTTGAAAATTCAAGAAATGTAATGGGTAATTGAAAGAAAATGGTTTAGAATCACTTAACAATTTGGGGAAGCAAATGACTCTTGAAAATCACCTCTACCCGTTTGGTTCTTTAAAAATGTTGAAGAAATGGCTCAAACCCGTATTTGGAGTCTATTTTATGTCACTGGACAGGCCTTCATCGCGTTCGCGAGAGGCCTGTCACTTTCGCGATACACAGCAGCCTAAGGCCTTCACGTTCGCGAGTCTTTCTACGTGTTCGCATAAGGCAGCTCCCCCCAAGCCTTCACGTTCGCGTGGAAGAACATGACCCCTCTCCCCCAGGTCCCTTAAACTATCGCGTTCGCGTGAGACAGATCGCGTTCGCGAAGGGTACCACCTCCAACGCTTCGCGTTCGCGAAGAAGAAAATTCCCCTGCCCCATTTTACCTTTCGCGTTCGCGACGCTACCTACGCGAACGCGAAGAAGGGCATACCAGAACAGCTGCTGCAGCAAAAATCTCAGATTTTCTAAGTGCAAATCACCCCGTAGCCTATCCGAAACTCACCCGAGCCCTCGGGGCTTCAAACCAAACATGAACATAAGTCTAAAAACATTATACGAACCTACTTGCGCGATCAAATCGCCAAAATAACACCTAGAACTATGAATTTAGCACCAAATCAAATGAAATTCTCAAGAACACTTTAAAATTTCTATTTTCTCAACTGGACGTCCGAATCATGTCAAATCAACTCCGTTTCTCACCAAATTTCACAGACATATCTTAAATATCATAACGAACTTGTACTGGGCTCCGGAACCAAAATACGGACCCGATACTAACAATGCCAAATATCAATCAATTCTTAAAAATAAATAATTTCCAAACTTTTAATTTTCATCAAAAATTCATAACTCAAGCTAGGGACTTCCGAATTCGATTCCGGGCATACACTCAGGTCCCATAATTCGATACGGACCTACCGGAACCATCAAAGCATGAATCCGGAATCGTTTACCAAAAATATTGATCGAAGTCAACTAAAATCAACTTTTAAGGCATAAATTCTTATTTTTATCAATTTTCAACATAAAAGCTTTCCGAAAACCTGCCCGGACTGCGCACGCAAATTGAGGAGGGTAAAAATGAGATTTTAAAGGCTTAAGAGCGCATATTCGAGTTCTAAAACATAAGATGACCTTTTGGGTCATCACATTATTTTTGTTCAACTTGATTTGAAGTGTGCTACAGGGATGAGTGTGACTTGAAGTGTGCTACAAGTATTCAAGCATTGCGCGAACCGCACTTTATTTGTGCTGACCGCACATTTCTATGTGCTATAGTAGATGAGCATTGCGGCCACACATTCCTCTTGCGGACAGCATAATTGAGATGTCAAAAATACCAACTCTCTGATGTTTAAGCTTGTCAGGGCAGAGGTCGATATGCGACCGCACGTAAAATCTGCGGCCGCACATGAAAATTTGAGATGAGGTCCCCAGGTAATAGAGTGCAGACCGCACATGAAAATGTGTGGCCGCACTCGTCTTTCTTCACCTTAGCGAATCATTAGTATAAATAGAGGAACAAGGCCCAATTTACACTTTTCACTCTCTAGACTAAAAATTGTGCTCTGTTGAATTTTCTTGGAGATTTCATCTATCCACACACACAACCACTTTGATCATTTACTCATTACACTCACTCTATCTGGTATGCTTCAATTTTACATTAATTTTTTTTAGTTAGTTTAATTTGTAGAATTTTAGTTTTTTTAGGCTATTTGTTATTCGAGTTCAATTTTGTGTCCATGTGGGGTAAATCTGAACTGGGTTAACTTGATACATGCTTTATGGAGACTGGATTAGTGAAATTTCATGTTTTTATAATGTTTCCATGTCTAATTGTGCGAGAATTTGAAAACCTAACTAGACAAATTGGATATGTACGTAATTGTTTGAAATTTGCGACCGCACTTCAATTTGTGCGGTACGCAGATGTTGAATTGGGGGAAACTAAGTAAAGAAGGAATCGGCGACCGTAAATTAAAATGTGCGGACCGCAGAATTCCCTTTGCAGCTGCAAATCAACACATTTACTGTGATCACAGAGTCCTCACTATGAGACTCCAATGTGCGGCTGCAGGTCTAATTGTGCCGATCGTAGAAATCCTTTTGCAACCGCACATTAGCCAATTCTATGTTGTTAGAGAGTTTGTATTTTTGGGATTCAGAGGTGTGGCCGCAAGTCAAATTGTGCAGACCGCACAATAAAAATATGCGGTCTGCAAGTCCCTATCTGCGGCCACAAGTGAAATTGTGCGGACCGCAGATCACTTTCCCCTGCAAACATGATTCAATTGTATCTCCCACTTTGTTTTATGGTTTCTTCTTTACTCACATGTCTCCTATATGTGTTTGAACATCGATTTGCAACTAACAATCGCCTTTGCTTGATACAGACAATGGTTTGATCTAGAGGACGAGGCACCACTTCAAAAGGGAGAGGTAAATCTTCTCGAGGTCGAGGCAAAAGTGCCTTAACCCTTGGTCAACCAAAGATAATAAGAAAGAAAGAAATCACAGGCAGAGGGATAGGTGTAGACCTCTCCGAGACTAGCTCATATGCCCCGTCTAGGGAAGTGTCAGAGGGTAACTCATCCTTTGTTCAGGAGCAGTCGGCCACACAGTCGAGGCTGCAAGGGAGATACCAGCTCAGGGACGAGCTGTCTTCATCCCACAGCACTTCCGAGGGATCGGAGAGTGCTAGTCAGGCTTCTGATCCATCGGCTACACCAGTCCCTAAGGCACATGATACATTGGATCATGATATCCCCGATGATGGCAGAGGGGGAGATGCTACAGATTCAGGTCTTGAAAGATCAAAGAATAAAGAGGTTTGGGAGGATCGCTTTGTCATCCTGGCCACCTTCACCAGCTTCCATATGTAGTGGCTAGTGAAGCCGCTAACTCTTGAGCGATAGTTTCTGTTGAAGGATTTGGAGAGGTACAAGCCAGCCATATTGAGACAGTTCAGGGCATGCAAGGGGAGGATGTGGTTCACCTAGAGTGTAGTGGATGCCAAAGAATACCTCATCCATGAATTCTATGCCAATGTGGCTCATATAAAATAGGGGACGAGGGTGACCAAAGTACGTAACCTCAAGATGAGGTTTGATCAGTATACACTCAACACGTACTTGAGCTTCGAGGATATTGAACCGAAGGAGTATCTAGAGAAGTGCGCACTGGAGGATGAAGTCCGACCTTGGTTAGCTAAGATTCTAGCACCACCAAGGCCACCACCACCATGGATTTCCACCGGGGTTCCCATTCAGCGAAACAATTTAAGTTTTGAGGCAAAATGGGTGGCAGACATTTGTGTGCAGCGGGTTGGATCTGTGCTAGAACAAAACTCACCTTCCTATTCCTCGAGCATTTCTTGTGGCATCTATTATGGATGGGTACCTAATCAATGTGGGTACTGTGATATTGGCCAACATCTCAGTGATAGAACGACAGGATAGCTCATCATACCCTTATCCCAACACTATTACAGAATATCTCATTGATGCAAAGGTAGAGCCGGGGGATTTTGACATAAAGGTAAAGCCGAAGAAGCCTTTTGATTGGTACTCACCGATAGATGCGAGCATCCAAGAGAAGAAAGTTCAGTCTCCTACCACCACATGCCAGTCTGATGAGCCAGCAGTGGTAGCTTCTGAGACAGTTGATGTTCCATCCACTTCGGCTAAGCCTTTCTCCAGTGCTGCAGCTATACCTCCGCCATCATCCACAGCCCCTACTATAGCTCCTGCCACAGCTCCCACCACAGCTCTGAGGCCAGTGCCCATGCCTACTGACCCACTATCTGTGTTGTGAGTCTCCTAGACATTGGCGAGTCTTAATAATTGGATGCAGATAGCTACTGCAAAGCTGTCTGACTTGTCTAGTATGTTGCAGCGCAGTCCACTTCTCAGGCACCTCAAGCTCCTTATACCATTGATGAGACCATAAAGAAGATTTTGGAGAACCAGAAGACAATCATGAGCACCTTGGTACAACACGGGTCGGTGATTGAAGAGCTGGGAAAGAAAGTAAAGAAGATGAGGAAGTCCCAGGCCAGCAAAAAGTCCATGGATAAGCTCCAGAGAGAGGTTCACAAAATTTCTACAGCCGGAGACCTTCTCTTTGACATGCTACTTGACCCGCACCAGTCTGCCTCAGATCCTTCAGTCTCATCTGCACCGGTAGCACCAGCTGACCAGTATGAAGAGCCATACCTTGCTGCCGACACTGCTGAGGTAGTGCGTGAGATGTTCGCCAACCCAGCCACACCTAGAGTCGAGGATGATGAAATCCAGTTGGCTGATCCGAAGGGCGATGAAATTGCTGGGGACACATAGATGTCCAAGGAGCCATAGGGAGTTTTCTTCACCCTTTCCTCTTTTACTCTTATTTTGCTAAGCATTGGGGACAATGCTTACTTTTATTTGGGAGGTGGAGTTTATTTGACACATTTGGTACACTTTGATTTGGTACACTTTGATACATTTGGCCTGTAATAATTTGATGATACTTTTTTTTTATGATTTGTGTTTATCTATCTTCTCTCTCTCTTACTATGTATATTCATTCTATCTTTAGTAGTTTTGCTCATTAGCTTCTTTATCTTTGTTTTTGCTTATTAACTTCTTTAACTTTTCCATATTAGTTTTTGTTTTGTTAAGTAGCTTCTTTTTATGCTTTAGTAGATAATAAGCCTTTGGTTTTCTTAACGACATGGTTCTTTCCAAAGGTAGTTGTTGTGTGAACCGGGTGACTCGTCCCAATGATGGATGGCGTGACAACTTTCTTAAGGGAATGAGTTCGTTTTTGTGTTTAGGTAATAATAGTAGTAGTAATGAATAAAAAGACCTAAATAATTCATGCTCGAAGAGTCAACCATGCTTCAATTGGTACTAACACACTCAACTACGAGCTTATGGTTAGAGACAATGTTTTTGAAAGAAATAGCTCTAGCTAGTGACTTTGTGACTCTTGAGTTGACTTTAACAATCATCGAGTGATTTAATTGGACCATAGTGATCTTTAAACTTGAATGTGATCGTTGGGGGCCCTCAACTCTATCCTCTTTTACAATCTTATTATGTGAGGGGTGAGATGATTTGTTGCTAGTCCAAGTATCTATGCGAAGGGTCTAGAACTTGCCCCGAATGTGTTTCAAGGCAAAATCCTAAGTTTCTGTTGCTTTTAGAAGTGATTGTAGGCTTTCTTTAGACCGTTTGAGCTTTATATTGCCAATTAATATTGTTATCCCTAGTCAACCCCTTAAGCCTATAGCCTTTCTCATTTGATAACCATGTGTAAGCCTTTACTCATTTTGTCGTGATCCTCTCTTGGCACCCGGACTTTCCTTAACACTCTTGTGAACCAAATGGCTTAAAACATAAATTTGGGGGAGAGATGAGGAATTTGAAAAAGGTATCAAGGCACAAAAAGAGAAAAGAAATGATCTCTATGAAAGAGAAGGCAAGAAAAGGAAAAAAAATGCAAAACACAAATAAGTGGAAGGGTTGATGGATTCAAAAAGAGGTAATGATCCCAAACATTGAAAAATCAAAAGGGAGAAAAAGAATGAAATGAACAAGAAAGAGTGATGTTTAAGTCTCTCTAGTCCCCAATGAAAAGAAATTGCCTTTAAGAATGGGCAATTGTGAGCCGAGAAATGAAATATGGAGTTTAAGGAAAGGTGTAACCACATACCCATATAATATCCTACCCTATCCCAAAAGCCTTCGTTACATCTCGAAAGAAGTTCTACTTGATTTCAAACTGAGTGAGCTTACATTAGTGGCGATCTACATGAGGGGAAAGCCTATGGTACTTGAAGTTGTACTTGTGACATTCTCTTGTGAGAGATGAGTGAGCCTTTCAGGAATCTTCGGATTTAGTGCTAACTTCTTAAGTGATCTTGGCAAATGAGAAGTATAGGAGGAAGAGTTTGGTATCCACCATGGCCTACATTATAGAACAAGAGTCCTTGATGAGTAAAGTCAATTCTTGAAGCTCAAATGTCACATTAGAACTATATGTGCATGAATATTAGACTTGTCGCCTTGTTGATAATACATGAGTAGTGTGGGTAATTGTTGGTCCCAATTGGTGTGTGAATGACTCACCTTTGACTCGCTGAAATGACCCTTAACTTTAGGAGGTGGGAACTAATTTATTTTCTTAAGGACAAGCAAAGACTTTTAAGTTTGGGGAGTTAATAAGTGGGGATTTTGACTACTTATTAGAATGTTTTTGCTTTTGTTTTAGTCCGAAAGTATTGATTTATGTTCCCGAAACTAATGAAATTGTGCAAATTGCAGGAATGTTGGAAGTTTGGTCTTCCATGATGAAATCCGACTCAAAAGGAGTGTTCCAAAGTACAAGGCAATAAAGGGCGCAGAAGCAAAGAAGTGCGGTCCACAGAAGGATTTCTGCAACCATA
Source organism: Nicotiana tabacum (assembly GCF_000715075.1). NCBI lineage: Eukaryota > Viridiplantae > Streptophyta > Magnoliopsida > Solanales > Solanaceae > Nicotiana > Nicotiana tabacum. Next base: position 36,365,705 of record NC_134098.1, read on the forward strand.
AACAAAGCGAAAGAACCTAATAGGATTTTGACCAATGTGCGGACCACACATGAATTGTGCGGCAGCAAAACAAGGTCTGCACTGACAAATGAGTCCAAGTTCAGAGAGTGTGTAAAAGATCAAGTCCTGAAGCTTTGCTGAAGTACAGACCGCACAAGAATTGTGCGGCCATAGAAGTTGCTTCGCAACCGCAATCCAAAAATGTGTGGCTGAAGAATCCCATCACCTGCCAACTGAAGAAATCTGCGGACCACACATGGAATTGTGCGGCCGCAGAACCTCCCGAGGGGCATTTTTGTCAGTGGATTTTGGCCCACTATAAATAGACGAGTTTCACAATTTTAGGTCAAGTTTTGAAGTAAAATACTGTTGTAGCCGTTACCTTTTGCCATTTTAGGAAGTTTGTGATTATTTTAGTGTTTAACATTATATTTTATCATTTTAATATTTGATTATGAGTTTAATTAGCTTTTCTTTTTTATTTTTTTCAATTCCCATTATGAGTAGCTAGATTCTTACTAGGGTTGTGACCCAACCCTAGTGTGTAAACCTTATAGGTATTTAATTTAATGCTTGTTTATAATTGAGTGTTGATTATTTAGCTTAGTTAATGCTTCAATTTTAGAATTAATGGTCGCAAACATTGATTCATTCCCTTTTGACTTAGTCTCTACTTGAGAAAGAGGGACTTAGTCTAGGATAACTTGGGTAACAAGGAATTGGGCCAATTGAGAGTTTGATTGGCCTAATTAAAAGGTTCAAACTAGAGATAGTAAGAACCCGACTTGAGCTCATATCAACTATTTTATTTGATACTCATTTGGACTTGAGAAAGATAAATTGGGCAAAATCACTCTCTGGCCGGGAGGTATTGAGTGGGTAATGTAGAGTTGAGAGCTATAATACACCCCAATCAACAAAAAATGAATTAATGTATTTGACCCATTAGGCGAACACCTAGGTTATGGTCACATCCCTAGGCTTTTAAACAATTTGGAAAAACACCAAAAACAATCGTTAATTTCTAGTTTCTTTTACTTAGCTTGCAACTGTTAGAGTAACAGTAGAAGTAGAAATCAAAACTCATTGTGGAAGTGCAAATTTAGTTAATCCATCCACTTTCTTCAAGTATATATTCCTAACAGCCCTTATAACTCCCTGTGGATTCGACCCTGACTCATAGTTGGGTAGTTTATATTGCATACGGCTGTATCATATCTCATATCGAGGTGTGTTGTGGACGTCATTAGTGGTCCCAATTGCGAACTTTGGTCGCAAATGCGACATCTGCATCTGGGTTAAGAGTTGAAATTTCGGGATTTTAGCTCATTCTTTTATATTTTGAACCTAGACATTGTGAGGGACAATTTTTCATGGAGATTTTTATACAAGGCAAGAGGATAAGTGATTTTCACATATTTGTGATTGTATTTCAAGAATCTACATGTATTTCTTCACTAAAAAACATGAAATTTCAATGTGAAATTTGGGGTTTTTGGCTACACTTTAAGAAAGTGTATTTTAAGGATTTGAGTACCGATTTGGACTCAGTTTTGGAATCTAATCATATATTTGGACTCAATAGGTTATGCATCATCAGATATTGGTAATGATTCCAAGTTTAGGGCGTGCGAGCCCGGGGTTGACTTTTGGTGAACTCTTCAAAGACCGAGGCTTTATTGATTGGGACCACTTCATTTGGAATTGGTTTAATTCCTTGATTGACGTTTGGCTAAAATTGAGCTGGTTAGAGTTGTTTCTCAAGGAAGCGCAATTTTGGAGCTTTGGACTAGCCTAGATGAGGTAAGTGTCTTGTCTAGCTTTGGTCAAGGGAATTTTTCCTACTAAATGATATTGTTCGTTACATGTGGGTGTGATGTATATATATGGTGATGAGTGTATATACATGTGCCAGGAGTATTCATGCTTGGGTTAGACTCTAGCTCACTCAATGCCTATTTGGTTGTGTGTTTTACTTGATTGCATGTATTTTTTATATAATTGACTTCGTGAGTATAATAAACTATGCTAGAGGAATGTGGAGGCTATTGGTACCTTATGTTGAACATGATGAGCAAATCTTGAGATTTATGCTATATTTGCCTCGGAGATAGGTACAAGTAGGTTATGAGCACACATATGAACTTGTTCTTGTAATGTGCCTTGATTGGGACGTGTTCTCTCTGTGATACATGTGTGATCCTTTGTATAACTACTTGACTTGGTTGCTATAACTGATTTAGTTATAGTCATGCTTTACCCACATTTTATTATTATCATGTCCTAGTGCGCTTTGTTGATGGGTTATGAGAATATGCCTTTTGATGATAAATTGCTATCTTGCATTATTGTTATAATTTTAGCACATGTGGATATGTTGTGCGGGTTGATTATTGGTGCGCATGCGGTGACATAAGAGAGGCATTTTATTGTGATGTGCATGCAGCGAAATAATGGTGGCATTGTGGCTATGTTATGTGATGGTCTAGGGGCAATTTTCATTATGTATGTTTATGTGGTGGTACGATAGTGACATCCTTGAATATGCATGTGATTTTCTTATGTGTGTCATGCATTTTTACATGTTTTGTTGCGTTGCATTTGACATGCTAAGCTATGCCTCTGCTATTACTTGATGACGGATTTACCTACATGGAGTTGTGATCTCATATTTTTTTGAGTTGTTTGTAGCATATCGTATTGACGAGATAAGGAAGTTGTCATCATGAATTAATATATTTGATTGTTGAAAAGACCTTTTGAACGTATTATTTGGCAATTGATACGGTCGGACTTATATTGTGGAACGAGGTCTTTGCCGTGCAGGTGTGACTTATGTTGTGACACGTAATCTTTGTCGTGCGAGGGTTATTGATAATGTCACGAGGTGCCATATGTGTGTGTTTCTATTTGATGATTTGTTATTGAAGTCGATCCTTTACTTGTATTGAATTGTTATCACCTGTACTGATGAGATTATAGTTACAATGTTTCTGCTATATTTAGCGACCCGACTAGTCGTTTTATGTATTTGAGCCACATTTACCCTTTAGATGATCCCCACAGGTGTATTTGTGATTATGGAAATTACGGGGATGGTTGGTTAGGTTTCGGGGAGCTTTTGGTTTGATTTGGAACACTTGGTTCTTAGTTTGGGAGCTTAAGTTGGAAGAGTTGACCAAAGTTTGACTTTTGTGAAAATGATCTCGGAACGGTATTTTGATGGTCCCAATAGGTTTGTATGGCGATTTTAGACTTAGTCATATGCCAGGAATTGAATTCGGAGGTTCCTAGTATGAATTAGCTCTTTTTGCCGAAAGTTGGCAATTTGAAGGTTTAAAAATTTTTTAAGTTTAACCATTGGTTGACTTTGTGGCTATCGGGTTCGAATTTTTATTTCGGAACTTGGAATTGTTCCATTTTGTCATTTGGAAGTTGTGTTCAACGTTTGGTGTCATTTCGAGTTGGTTTGATAGAAATCAGACGCTTGGTTGTGATTTTAGAAGTTCTTGAGTTTTATTATGATTTCAATGCATTTTTGTGTTCGATTCGTGGTTCTGAATATTATTTTGCTGTTTTGAGTTTGCGAGCGGGTTCATATCATATCTCTAGACTTATGTGGATATTTGGTGTGGAGCCCCGGGGGCTCGGGTGAGTTTCAGACGTGCTTCAGACCATTTGAATTGAGTTTCAAAGTTGTTGGTTTTTGGTTGGTGATGCTGGTCTCGCAAATGAGAGCACCATTTCTCATTTGCGGTAATCGCATTTGCGATGGACATGTTGCAATTGCAAAGGTAGGCTAGGAGTGGCAGGCTTCGCATTTGCGAAGCCAGCCCCACAATTGCGAAGGGCGACCTGGGCAGGGGAGATCGCATTTGCGGTATTTGCGGTTACTTGGTCGCTTTTGCGATGAAGGCTGACTTCACATTTGCGAAGTATTGGTCGTATTTTTGACATTGCCTGGGCTGGTCAGTCTTCGTATTTGCAATCCTTTGGTCGTATTTGCAGAGGTTGCATTTGCGACCTTTTGCAGCTGGGTTAATAAGTGAAATATCGGGACTTAGACTCATTATTTTATATTTTGAGATTGGGAGCTCGGTTTGAAGTGATGTTTGAGGAATTTTTCACCACTTGGATTGGGTAGGTATTTTTTTACTCGGAATTGATTATTTTTCATTAATTACATCTTTGATTTAGCATTTAATTGACGAATCCATGAGTGAAAATTGTCGTTTTTGTAAAAAACTTTTCTAAAAATAAATATTTGAGATTTGAGAGTGGATTTGGACTCGGTTTGAAAAACCAATCACATATTTGGACTCGTGGGGTTATGGGTAGTCGAGATCAAACTCTTAACTCGGGTTTTGACCGGGTGGCCGCGGGGTTGACTTTTGTTGACGTTTTCGAAATTTGGTAAAGAACACAACTTTATTAATTGAAATTGATTTCCTTTGCATCATTTGATATTAATGAGTCATTTTGGCTAGATTTGAGCTGAACAGAGGTGAATTTGAAAGAAAAAGCCTTTTAGAGTATTGATTGGGGCTATTTTAATGTAAGTATCTTGCCTAACCTTGTGTGGGAGAATTACCCCTTAAGATTTGGTCTAATTTGCATATTTGTGTTATGTGAAACAACGTGTACACAAGGCGATGGGTGTGTAGGCAGGCGTATGTGTGGTTTATGGCTGGATTAGACCTTAGGCTATAAATGTGCCTTGAATTTTGATTGTTTTCTATATGAAACATGCTTTGTTGTTGGAAATTCCTATCACTTTTATGTTATTGTCTTGTTCTTGTGCACCTTGTTGTTGAGCTGTGGGCTTATATCTTACAGTAACATCGGGTATTATTATTTTTGTGATATTGTGGCACATGTGAACATGTGCGGGTTGATTGTTGTTGTGTGAAGTATAAGGGTGGAAAGATGCGCATGCGACGACATAAGGGAGACATTTCATTATGATGTGCATGCGGTGAGGTAAATGTGGCTATATATGTGTATGCGGCGACATAAGGGAGGTATTTCATTGATTATGTGCATGCGACGACATAATGGTGGCTTTGTCGGTGATGTTATGCGGCATTTCAGGGTGTTTCTTTGATGTTGTTCACGTGTTGGAACGAGGTTAATATGTTGATCACATACTTGTTTTTTAAATGTTTTAGCCTTGTGTTTTTATGAGATGTTGGTTGATTATGATATGATATCACATGCCCCATCCCTATTTGGTATTTTATTGGCCAAGACAGATTTTTCTACACTGAGTTATTGTTATACACTTTATGAGGTTGATGATATTTGTTCCGTTATGCACCTTATTGTCGGTTTTCTTTTGATATCTTGCACACTTTTTGACAAGTGAGCGTCATGCATTGAACCTCGCCACTACTCCACCGAGGTTAGTCTTGATACTTACTGGGTACCGACGGTGGTGTACTTATACTACGCTTTTGCACATTCTTTGTGCAGATCCAGGTACTTCGGATCGAGTTGATCGTTAAGAGGCGTGCTAGAGTTTGCTAGAGACTTCAAGGTAGTATCCTTGTTGTTTCGTTCGCATGCCTCAGAGTCACCCTCTTTACTTCATTTTTCTTGGGCAATCAAGATCTGCCCCCTCCCCTTTTTTTATATTTCCCTTTTCTTCTTCTCCTTATTTCTCTCCCCTGTACCTCGTCTCTTCCAACCCTGTCCCCCTATTTTCTGGCGCACTGATCTAGCCTAGCGGCGGTGGCGGCTGAGATAATTTTCCGGCGAGCCTCGAGCAAAGCGGGCGGGAACTTCCAAAACATAGCTGTTGTGGACAACACCTTTCTCGGCACTCGTGGTGACTTCAGGTTCTATTGTTCTTGCTTTGAATTCTCTATTCTGCTCGCGGGAGTTGGTACCTCCCGTTTTCCAGTTTCCCTTTGTTGTGTGAGTTAAATTGCTGGCATCTTACCTCGTACTAGTTTATTTACCGTATTAGTGTGCCTGTTGTTGCAACTTGTATTCTTCTGGTTTGGTCTGTTGCCTTGTGTGATAGTGATTACCCTTACTCTGCCATAGGTATAGTGGCTGTGGTCTGGGATGGTCGAGTGAGGTCATGTCCTCGGGGGATAGGGTGGGAGGGGCGGGAGGTAGGGCAGGGTCTAGGGGGTGGGGCAGGAGGCAAGGGAGGTAAAGGGAACAAGGGTATCTGTAGGTTGAGAATTGGATCATGGAACGTAGGTACATTGACGGGTAAATATATAGAGTTGGTGAAGATCCTCCAGAAGAGGAGGGTCAATATAACGTGTGTCCAGGAGACAAGGTGGGTAGGGTCGAGGGCGAGGGACATGGACGGGTATAAACTTTGGTACTCAGGAGTCCAGAAAGGTAAGAATGGAGTGGGCATCTTGGTGGATAGGGAACTTAGAGAGTCTGTAGTTGAGGTTAGACGAGTGAATGATAGATTGATGATTATTAAGTTGGTGGTTGGAGAGTGCACCCTAAACATCGTTAGCACCTATGCGCCACATGTGGGCCTAGATGAGGAGGTTAAACGGCGCTTTTGGGAAGGGTTAGATGATGTAGTGCGCCAGGTCCCGCCTGCTGAGAAGCTATTCATAGGAGGGGATTTCAATGGGCATATTGGGTCGAACGCAGGTGGTTATGGAGAGGTGCATGGAGGCTTCGGTTTTGGGGAGAGGAACGGAGGAGGTACATTGCTGTTGGACTTCGCTAAGGCTTTTGGGTTGGTGATTGCGAACTCTAGATTTCAGAAGAGGGAGGGGCATTTGGTTTCTTTTCAAAATGCGGTGGCGAAGACCCAAATTGACTATCTCCTCCTCAGGAGGTGTGACAGAGGGTTGTGCAAGGATTGCAAGGTGATTCTGGGTGAGATACTCGCGATGCAGCATAGGCTCTTGGTGATGGACGTTGGTATTATGTTAAAGAGGAGGAAAAGGTCTACTCGAGGAAGACCGAGAATCAGGTGGGGAGCCTTAACTAAGGATAAAGCCCAAGCGTTGGAGGGGCAGTTGTCGGCTATGGGAGCTTGGAGGAGTAGTGGTGACGCGAGCACTATGTGGTCAGCGACAGCAAACTATATTAGGGAGGCTGCGAGAGAGGTGTTAGGGGTCTTGACGGGCGTATCTGGTGGGCACAAAGGAGACTGGTGGTGGAATGAAGTGGTCCAAGGTAAAGTGGAAGCAAAGAAGGCGGCATACCTGAAGTTAGTGGGGAGCATAGGTGAGGAGGAGAGGCGAGTATGCATGGAGAGGTATAAGGAAGCTAAGAAGGAGGCTAAGTTGGCGGTCACAGAGGCTAAAACTGCGGCTTATGGTCGTATGTACGAGGAACTGGGGAAAAAAGGTGGGGAAAAGAAGTTATTCCGGCTGGCCAAGTTGAGAGAGAGGAAGGCTCGGGATTTGGACCAAGTGAGATGCATCAAGGACGAAGATGGTAGAGTATTGATGGAAGATGCCCAGATTAAGAGGAGATGGCAGACTTACTTTCATAAACTTCTGAATGAAGAAGGGGATCGGGATATTGTGCTAGGTGAATTGGAGCATTCCGAGAGTCACCGTGACTTTGGGTACTGCAGGCGTATCGAGGTTGAGGAGGTCGTGGGAGCTATGCGTAAGATGAGTAGGGGAAGAGCGACCGGGCCAGACGAGATTCTGATGGAATTTTGGAAGTGTGTGGGGAGAGCAGGTTTGGAGTGGTTGACTAGGTTGTATAATATCATTTTTAAGGGGAAGAGGATGCCGGATGAGTGGAGGTGGAGTACGGTGGTTCCATTGTATAAGAACAAAGGTGATATCCAGAGTTGTAACAATTATAGGGGTATCAAATTACTGAGTCATACCATGAAAGTGTGGGAGAGGGTGGTTGAAGCGAGGGTGAGGATGACAGTGTTTGTATCCGACAACCAGTTCGGGTTCATGCCGGGTCGTTCGACTACAGAAGCTATACACCTCGTTAGAAGGTTGGTGGAACTATACAGAGAGAGGAAGAAGGATCTACACATGGTGTTTATTGACCTAGAGAAAGCGTATGACAAGGTTCCTAGAGACCTTACATTATGGCGATTAAGGACATGTATGATGGGGCTAAGACTCGGGTTAGGACAGTAGGGGGCGACTCTGAGCATTTTCTGGTTGTAATGGGGTTACACCAAGGTTCTGCTCTCAGTCCGTTCTTATTCTCCCTGGTGATGGACGCGTTAACACACCATATTCAAGGGGATGTGCCATGGTGCATGCTATTCGCCGATGACATAGTTCTGATTGATGAGTCGCGAGCTGATGTTAACGAGAGGTTGGAGGTTTGGAGACAGGCTCTTGAGTCTAAGGGTTTCAAGCTGAGCAGGACGAAGACGGAATACCTGGAGTGTAAGTTCAGCGCTGAGCCAGGGGTAAGTGGGCGTGGATGTGAGGCTTAAATCACAGGTCATCCCGAGTAGAGGTAGCTTCAAGTACCTTGGTTCGGTTATCCAGGGGGAGGGGAGATCGACGAGGATGTCACACACCGTATTGGGGTAGGATGGATGAAGTGGAGGTTAGCATCTGGAGTCCTGTGTGACAAGAGAGTGCCACCGATACTCAAAGGTAAGTTTTATAAAGCGATGGTTAGACCGGCCATGATGTATGGGGCCGAGTGTTGGCCCGTCAAGAACTCACATATCCAGAAGATGAAAGTGGCAGAAATGAGGATGTTGTGGTGGATGTGTGGGCACACTAGGATAGATAAGATTAGGAATGATGATATCAGGGAGAAGGTGCATGTGGCTCCCATTGATGACAAGATGCGGGAAGCGAGGCTTAGATTGTTCGGACATGTTCAGAGGAGAAGCCCAGATGCTCCGGTACGGAGGTGTGAGCAACTGGTTGTGGATGGCACGAGAAGAGGTAGAGGGCGACCTAAAAAGTATTGGGGAGAGGTGATCAGGCAGGATATGGCGAGGCTCCAGATTTCCGAGGACATGACACTTGATAGGAAGATATGGAGGTCGAGTATTAGGGTTGTAGGTTAGGAGGTAGTTGAGTCGTGCCTTACTTCGTACCATTGTGGGACTAGCCATGTAGGGTTTTTGTCTAAGATAGCTATTGGCAATGTTGTGGCTTACTATTTCGCTTTTCAGTGCATGTCCTATTTACTAGCTATTGCTTTTACTTTGCATCTTTCTTCTAGATTTCATGGTGTTCCTATTTTTCTTATGATTGTTCTGGTGATACTAATATTTACTAATATTGTCTCCCTTTGCTTTGCATCTTTCTTCTGGATTTCATGGTGTTCCTATTT